>NC_139570.1:26232584-26733407 GCF_965112155.1 Podarcis liolepis | reverse complement strand
TGAAATATGTGCATTCGCTTCTTCCTAATTATTCCTTTTGAAGTTCTTGCAGCTAGCGGCGCGGATCAGAGACGGCGTCCAGGAGCACCGAAATCCACAGAAGGGCATTCCGCCTAGTGCCCCCATCCCCACAAATTCTGGGGTGGTATAGGGCACAGCAGGCAAAGGCAGCCCCCCCCCCCACAATCCTGGGGGGGTAGGGAGGCTATTTACTCCCATCACAGCCTCCTAATTACCTTCTGTGGGTCGGAGATATGTTATTGTCAGCCATCTTCCGATGCGCCCCTAGTGGCCCCCCAGAAGCTCCCAGGTTAATCCCTAACATCTCTGGTAGGTCTGGGAATGACCCGTACCTCAAACTCTGGGAGTAGCTGCCAGTTAGTGTGGACAACAATGAGCTGGATGGACCAAGGGTCTTGGATAGCTCAGTTGGTTAGAGCATGGTCTGATAATGCAGGTTTGATGCCCTTATGGGACAGCTGCATATTCCTGCATTCCAGGGAGTTGGACTAGATGATCCTCAGGGTCCCTTATAACTCTATGATTCTAAGTTTCTATGACTTGGTATAAGGCAGCTTCTGATGTCCTTGTAGTCAGGGCTCTCAGGCCAGATGACAAGTAAGGTGCAAGCCACAATGTCACTGAGCAGTGATGGATTTAGGGTGGTGCAGGCAGTTCCCCCACCTAGGGCATCAAGCCAAGGGGGTGCAAAATTGAGAAGATACATAATCAATAAGATCCATTTGGGGCATAGGGTCCCATATTGTGAAAGATTACCCAAGTCTGTTCCTGCATTGAACAACATAGCTGGGAAGCAATGTTAGGTCTTATAGGTAATAACCTGCAACATAACTGAATGCTGGAAAAGGAGTCACAGCCAAACCACTCATTATCTCTCTATGATAATGTGACTCCAAAGACCTATTAGTCACATTCACATATTAATTCCCCCCCCCCATATGTAACATTGTTGTTGCTGTTATTTAAAATCTGAGGTCTAAACCTATGGAACACAGTGTCCCTTAGGCACTTCCAAATGGGAACAGTTTGTGAATGTCAAACTGTCCAAATCATTCAATATTCCTGACACCCAGAAGCCACCTAGTATTTGTCCCCAGCCCTGTGTTGATCAAATTGGCAAGATAAGCCTAGGCGACACAGCATCCATTTTGCCTGAGCAGCCATCATCACACTTAGGAGTGGGGGGGAAGCTGGATTTTGTTTGCATTGTAATGAGAAACTATCTAATTTACACTTCTCGAACTATATGAGAACTCAAACACAGCTATCCTTCAAAATTCATACCTCTCAGAATGTTGTGATGCAGTTCTCACACCAGCCATTGTGTGAGAGAGCCAGTGTGGTGTAGTGGTTAAGAGCGGTAGATTCGTAATCTGGGGAACCGGGTTTGCGTCTCCGCTCCTCCACATGCAGCTGCTGGGTGACCTTGGGCTAGTCACACTTCTCTGAAGTCTCTCAGCCCCACTCACCTCACAGAGTGTTTGTTGTCGGGGAGGAAGGGAAAGGAGATTGTTAGCCGCTTTGAGACTCCTTCGAGTAGTGATAAAGCGGGATATCAAATCCAAACTCCTCCTCCTCCTCCTCTTCTTCTTCTTCTTCTTCTTCTTCTTCTTCTTCTTCTTCTACAAAAGTATACATACTAGGGTAAATTGTGCAAAAAAAAAAAGGCATATATGAGTGAAAATAACATACAAATGTATATATTAGGGAAGATTGCTTTGCAGAAAATTTGTATGTTGCTGAAAACTGATACAAAGATGTGTGTTGTGCTGACAAATTTTCATGAGGATTTTTTTTTTAAATTGCAAAAGGAGGTTAACTTAAGATTGGGGTTGGGAAATGAGAAATGGAGAGAACCAGAGCTGACAGATTTCTCCATCCCTACCCCCAAAGATGGACCCTTCCAAAGAAAAGTGTCTCATTCTTTGTTATGTTTTTATATTGTAAACTGTCCTGTGATTCTCTGATGAAGATCATTACGGAAATTTATTCACTAATAATAAAAAACCTCTTTGGAGGTTTTTAAGCAGAGGTTGGGTGGTCATCTGCCAGGGATGCTTTAGATGTGTTTCTGCATTGCTAGGTGTTTGAGTGCATTGCAGGGACTTGGCTTTTGCAGTCTCTTCCAGCTCTACACTTATGTGATCTAAGGATTCTATAATCTGTGGAATGTTTGCATTCAGGTCAGTGCATGTTATTATGTATGTAAGTCCCCACATCCTGCTCCCCAGTTGCCGAAATGCACTCCAGTTTCATGGTCTGCAAATGTGGGACTAAAAATGAGCACAACATGACTAGGGATGCAAATGTATGCTTGACAATTTCTGACCCTTCTGCCTATCAGCCTGCTCATCATTTTCCCCAAATTATCAGTTTCCTTTCTTGGAATCAGCTGAAGCATGCTCACTGTTGTGCCAAAGAACTGAAGGATTAACTTTATTTAAACACAGAAGGCACGTTTCTTTTTCATTAACAGGATCTGTGGTGTGTGACATTTTGATAATAGTAGTAAATAATCCAAAACAAGCAAAGGAAACATGTGCCAGTTCATCATAACAACCTTGAAGTAGGTTACATATCAAAAGCAACACCTTTCTACCTCACAGTGCAGCCTTTCTGAGGTCTCCTGTATGGTAACAAGGACTTGGTAGCAGGGAAAATCAGATTGCACACCCAGTAGGTGCTCATCATTATTGCCATCTCTTGCAGGCTCTGTGAAAGCACACAGCTGTGGACCAAGGTA
This sequence comes from Podarcis liolepis, assembly GCF_965112155.1. Classification (NCBI taxonomy): domain Eukaryota; kingdom Metazoa; phylum Chordata; class Lepidosauria; order Squamata; family Lacertidae; genus Podarcis; species Podarcis liolepis. Next base: position 26,730,643 of record NC_139570.1, on the reverse strand, counting down.
AAGTATTGCAAGGTTATGTGGGATAGCTTCACAAACTGAAAAATTCAGGAAGGATTTTTTTAAAAGGACTTTGCCACAGAGCCCAATTAAACTATGGAACTCAGTCCCATAGGAGATAGTTCTGGTATTACAAGAGGGAGAGAAACTTCTCACTGTCCACTTTCTTCACCCTTGCAGAGCAATTATATGAGACTGAAGGAGGGAGAAGCTAACATGGATTCAAGCTGCAAAAGCCAAGCTCATGAGAAGGAGGGGAATACATTTCTCTTATTATTATTTTTGGCCGTTTAAATCCTCCCCTCATGGGAAGGAAAATAAGCATGCCATCTCCATGGCTGGTGCATTCCACCATCACCACCACCAACAACAACCATTGTGAAAAAATGTTCAGAAAACGGGAGGATTTGAATCCAAAGCCTTCCCTGACCTGTATTCCACCTTTCCTTATTGCTGCTGTCTGGGTTCTACTGGTGCAGCAGCAAGTGGCAGAGAGGTTATGCGTTCCCACAACAGGGCGATTGGCAAGGGCAGACCCACCTGCCTCCTTGTGCACTCCTTTCTCTGGGAACATAGAGGAAGCTCCACTCTGTCCCATGACTGCTAAGATGCCCTTTCAGGGGCCTTAGGTTTTTGCTGTAAGTTACTCAGCCAGGGGCGAGGAACCTAAGGTCCAGTGGCCAAATGTGGCCATCAAATCTTCTCCACCGTCTCCACCTCTTCCTGAATTTTGCAATGAAGTTCTCCAGCCAAGTAATGCATGCAAAAAAAGAAAAGAAAAAAGAGTAGGGGATATACTAGAATAAAGTTTTCATACAAACAAATGTGTTTATGAAAGTAACATTTATTTATTTATTTATTTATTTATTTATTTATTTATTTATTTAATATACCACCCTATACCCAGAAGTCTCAGGGTATACCTATACCCAGAGGTCTCACAGAACAAAATCAAAATATAAAACCACAAAATATATAATCAAAATAAAAACAACAACTCAATAACTACCCCCCCAAAAAACCCCACATTTTAAATGGGCATAGGATGTCAATCAAATCAACCAAAGGCCTGGTTAAAAAGGAACGCTTTTGCCTGGCGCCTAAAGGTGTACAGTCATACTTTGGGATAAATACGCTTCAGGATAAGTATTTTCGGGTTGCGCTCCACGGCGACCTGGAAGTAACGGAGCACATTACATCTGGGTTTCGCTGCTCACGCATGCGCAGATGGTCAAAATGACATAACACACATCCACGAAAGCGGCAAAGCATGACTTGTGCATGCACAGAAGCGCTGTTGTGTCTTACGTTCTGTTCAGGATGTGAACGGGGCTCCAGAACGGATCCCGTTCACATCCCGAAGTACCACTGTATAATGAAGGTGCCAGGCGAACTTCCCTGGGGAGAGCATTCCACAGATCTGGAGCCACTGCAGAGAAGGCCTGTTCTCATGTTGCCGCCCTCCGGACCTCTAGAAGAGGAGGCACACAAAGAAGGGCCTCAGAAGATGATCTCAGGGTCCAGGTAGGTTCATATGGAAAGAGACGGTCCTTGAGTTATTGCAGTCCTGAGCCATTTAAGGTTTTATAGGTCAAAACCAGCACTAATTGGTAGCCAGTGCAATTAGACCAGGATCAGTGTAATATGCTCAAACTGTCCTGCTCCAGTGAGAAACCTGGCTGCTGAATTCTGCACTAGCTGAAGTTTCTGAACCGTCTTCAGAGGCAGTCCTACATATAATGTAATCTGACCTTGAGGTTACCAGAGCGTAGACAACAGTAGTTAGGCCATACCTGTCCAGATAGGAGTGTAGCTGGGCCACCAGCCGAAGCTGATGGAAGGCACTCCGGGCCACTGAGGCCACTTGAGCCTTGAGCGACAGCAAAGGATCCAGGAGTACCCCCAAGCTACAAGCCTGTTCCTTCAGAGGAACCCCATCAAGAGCAGGCAACCTCCCAGCCATCTGGTCTAGGGAACCACCCACTAACAGTGCCTCAGTCTTATCTGGATTGAGTTTCAGTTTGTAGGATCTCATCCAATCCATTACTGAGGCAAGACAATGGTCGAGGACGTTGACTGCCTCACCTGCAGTTGTAAAGGAGAAATAGAGCTGAGTGTTATCAGCATACCACTGACAATGTACTCCAAACCTCCAGATAACCCAACCCAGCAGTTTCATGTATTATAAATACATTATATTAATGGAAATTGCATACAAAAATATGTAAGTTAGGAGAAATCAGGGCTAAACGCTGGTGAATTTTCATGAGGATTTTTTTTGGGGAGGTGATTTAAACTGATGTGGAAATGTGGAGAACTGATATTAAAATTGGGAAAAACATGAAACTGAGAGAAAAACTTGGTGACTCTGGTGCTTGAGGTGACTCGTCCAAACACGTTATGATTGTTTTTGTACCATGTTGCCACTTGGGCACATTGAACACAGTTCTCTGAGAAAGTTTCTGCAATAGCTAAGATGATTCACATGAGAGTAACTATAACAACCAGGTGCACCACTTTGATTGAATTAGAGGTGCTTGACAAGAAAAGGAAGAAGAAATTTTGTTTGTATCTGAAGCCAAGAAATCCATGAGTGAACAAAAGGCCATTTGAGGGGAGCTCCAGAGGTTCTTCATCAAAAGAGTCCTCAGGGCTCACATTATGGTAGTTTTCTTTTTTGGAGAGGGGACTTTTAATTTCCAATATCCTCATGCAGAAGGTCCCAGGTGCAACATCTCCAAGTAGGGCTGGGAGAGGCTCCTGCCTGAAACCTAGGAAAGCAGATGTCAGTCAGGGTGGACAATTATGAGCTAGGGCTTACCCACGGTTATTTTCCTCTGGTCTTTCCAGACATAGTCTGAAATTTAAAGTTCTGTGTCTAGGTGCCCTGGAGCAGTGTTTCCCAAACTTGGGTCTCCAGTTACTTTTGGACTACAACTCCCATCAACCCTGGCTAGCAGGGGCAATGTCAGGGGTGATGGGAACTGTAGTCCAAAAACAGCTGGAGACCCAAACTCTGGAGCTTCCCCCGTGAAAACCTGTGTGGAGCAAATAGCAACCCATAGAAAACCAAAATTGATGCTTGCTCTGATTGAGGACTTAAGAGTGGGTTTCTGCAGGGAAAGCTTGGGACAAAAAGCCACACAAGCACTCAGACATGGAGCTTTTAAGTGCAGACCCGTGCCTGGAAAGAGTGGAAGAAAGGTAAGTGTAGCACACAATGAGAATATGTCCTATCTTCTGTGTATTAGTGGAGAGGACTCTGTGGTGCCCTTCAACTTTCGAGTCCTAGCCACCTCTCTCACATCTCTCACGGGAAGGGCTGTGACTCAGTGGCAGAGAAAATGTTTCAAATGCCATGCCAGAGGTCTCAGGTTCAATCCGGCATCTTCAGGTTGGGCTGGGAATGTTCCCTGTTTGAAACCATGGAGAGTGGCTGCCAGTTAGTATGGACAATACTGAGCTAAATGGACAAATGGTCCAACTTGGTATAAGGCAGCTTCCTAAATGGACATGTTTCAGGTACGGCCACTTTCTGAGGGCAGGTGGATTGCTACTATCAGTGGAGCTTTTCCCCTGCTTGTGGAATATTCTCCCTAAAAGTGTTTTCCTGGCACTTACTTGATTGGATTGTTGCCGCCAAGTATAGACAGTTTCATCATACCAAGCTTTAAAGGGCTTATGTTATTTTATTCCTGCAATTTCTTCTTTTTAGTCCTGCTTTTCCAGCTGCTTCACATAGTTTGCATTCTAATGTTTTAGTGTATAAATGCTGAAGCTCATACTCTTACTTCTTCTGCCTTTGAAGTTGGCCAGTGTTCCACCAACTTTCTGCACGTACCTAATTTATAGAAATATAGAAAAAAGATTATACTCCAGGAGAGGATAATCTTTTTTCAGCCCATGAGCCACATTTACTTTCTAGGCAAAAGCAGGTGGAGCAAAGAATCCAAATTGTAACTTTGCACAGCAGGCTAGTTTGTAGACACAGGGGTTGGGCCAGAGGTCCAAGGTTCAATCCCTAGCATTTCCAGGTATGTCTAGGGAAAACTGAAGCCCTGGAGAAGCACTGCCCACTTATGTAGCAAATATTGTTCTGAATAGACTCATGATCTATCCCAGCAGGTTCCTATACTTCCTAATTGGAAGGCCAGCAGGGAGGCAGTGAGAGACCTGGGTGGTATCCCTTGAGCAGCCAGATATAGTTTCTAGTCTGCCAGTTGCTGAACCTGCCATAGACAGCACTCTCCACGCTTGGATTCATAGCAAGTGGTATTTAAGAAGCATGCTGCCTCTGACAAGTACTACTTGAATTTTAAGTTATCCATCCCCACCCTCTGCTTTAAGTCTTTTCTAGCTCATGTCGATTTCAGCTGATAGCAAATGTCTTCATAGCGGTGCTATCAGCATCCTTTTATCTGTCATCAGCAGCAACTTGCCCATGGCAGATGGCTGCAAATTAATATTTGGCTCGCAGATGGGTCTTGGATAAGCAGAATGTCTCCTTCAGAAAATACCAAAAACAAGAATGAAAGTGTTTCCAATATCATTGTGTGTCTGTATGCGCGCACACACACTTGAATTTTGCTTCAAAGGTCAATAGGCCCCTTGAGTGTGTCATCTGGAGCTCAGTAAAGAGGCCTGTCCATGTATGATCCGGTCCAGAGGATGCACAGTTCCAAGATAAATGGAGGCAGGATGTTTATTTTGCAAAGGGTACTACAGGGAATCAAAAGGTGAACTTTGGCAGCCTTATTACAGATAATCCTCTAGCACTTATTAAAAGGAGGGCTTCCATTCAGTCAGTAGAGCTGGGTAACTAAAACCCGACCTTTAGCTTCAAATAAGCTTATTTGTATTGAAAGTGAATCCATCCGTCTTCTAAAAGAATATTCCACAAGGTGTCTGTCTGTTTCCGCTTTTCCCTCCTGATCTTCTTCACTGCCAGAGGAAGAATATCCTTGGCATTATTAGCTATAAGAATATGTGACTAAAGTTTTTAACAAATTGTATTCTACTATGCTGTACTCACAGTGGACCCACTGAAATTAATAGTTCCTGTATTAGGCCACATTCACACCATACTGTTAAAGCACTATGATACTATTTTAAGCAGTGATGGCTCCCCAAACTATGGGAGCTGTAGTTTGTTAAGAGTGCTGTGAGTTGTCAGGTGGCCTCTGTTCACCTCCCAAGGTGGTTTAACAATCAATCGTTCTTCACAAGGAACTGCAGCTCTGTGGGGTCCAGATCCTTAATAGCATAACATCCAGCAGGCTCTTCTTATGCTCTTAAGAAGGGTCACTGGGGGGTGGGGGAGGAAGGGAGAGAGAGAGAGAAAGAAAGAAAGAGCGCTAGCCTGGTTGCTACAGCTCAGTTTCCAAACAGCCATGCCAACTTCATTTTTAAAAAATGATGCAGTAATAACTCATGGCTACATATAGTGATAGGCCGTTGTCACTAAATGCTGCCCTGGAAATGGATTTCATCCAATTAAGCCAATAGAAAAAATATAGAAGACCACCTTATTTTATCATCGCTGATGCAGCCAGAAAGCACAACTCATCAAGCCTGAGATAAGTTAGGAGAGTAAAGATAAGTTAAGAGAGCATTGAGGGTTTTTTTTGGGTGAAGCACCTGATAGGCCATAGTAAATGTCTGATAGGCTGTGATTAATTGGGTGAGTCACAGCTTGTGCAGGACCATTTTATTGGATCTGGACAGTGCCAGTTAACAGTAGCTATGAACTAAGAAATTCCTGGTTCAGATCTTACCAGTGACATGATCTAAGCTTGCCAAATCAGTTACACTTGCCCTTGGTCCCTGCCCCATGGGATAATAACACTGACCTACCTTACAGGCTTGTTGCAAGGATTGTTGTTGTTGTTGTTGTTTAGTCGTTTAGTCGTGTCCGACTCTTCATGACCCCATGGACCAGAGCACGCCAGGCACTCCTGTCTTCCACTGCCTCCCGCAGTTTGGTCAGACTCATGTTGCAAGGATTAAAGGTAAAGGTACCCCTGCCAGTACAGGCCAGTCTTGCCAGACTCTAGGGTTGTGCGCTCATCTCACTCTAGAGGCCAGGAGCCAGCGCTGTCCGGGTCACGTGGCCAGCGTGACAAGCTGCATCTGGCAAGCCAGCGCAGCACACGGAAACGCCGTTTACCTTCCCGCTGGTAAGCGGTCCCTATTTATCTACTTGCACCCGGGGGTGCTTTCGAACTGCTAGGTTGGCAGGCGCTGGGAGCGCACCCTGCCACGGGGATTCAAACCACCGACCATGTGATCGGCAAGTCCTAGGCGCTGAGGTTTTACCCACAGCGCCACCCGCGTCCCTGATGCAAGGATTACTCAGTCTCAAACACTCAGCTAAAAGGTAAAGGTACCCCTGCCCGTACGGGCCAGTCGTGTCCGACTCTAGGGTTGTGCACCCATCTTACTTAAGAGGCTGGGGGCCAGCGCTGTCCGGAGACACTTCCGGGTCACGTGGCCAGCGTGACGAAGCTGCTCTGGCGAGCCAGCACCAGCGCAGCACTCGGAAACGCCGTTTACCTTCCCGCTATAAAGCGGTACCTATTTATCTACTTGCACTTAAGAGTGCTTTCGAACTGCTAGGTGGGCAGGAGCTGGGACCGAACGACGGGAGCTCACCCTGCCGCCGGGATTCGAACCGCCGACCATACGATCGGCAAGTCCTAGGCGCTGAGGTTTTACCCACAGCGCCACCCACGTTACAGCTAGTGCTGTGTAAATGCTGTGTAGGATTACTTAGGGTTTATCCACATTTACCTTTCCTCTGTGCTTTCCAGGCACATTCCAGGCTTTAAAGCTTCGTAACCAAGTGATCTTTTTTCTTTCTTTTTTGGCTCTTGAGCTTTCTCTGCAAAAACTCGCTCTTTACCTCTGAACTGGAGCGAATTGGAGCAATCCGCAGAAAAGCTGGATTGCTGTTTGTCACTCGGACATGGAGCTTTAAAGTGTGGGCCTATGCCTGTAAAAAGTGGGGCAAGGGAAACACATCTTCTCTAACTCTGTATTTCATTTAGTTACGGTACTGCAGAGAATGGGGAGCCTTTGGGGACAAAGCAAAGGTGCTCAACTCTTCTTCCACACACCTCTTATGTAAGAATTAATACAAATTATCAATGAGGAACTGATTTTGCATCTTTTGACAGTGGCGTGCACAACAGTTGCCAAGTTTTGGAAGGCTTTTGCTGCCAATAATCTGGATTATTGGTACTCCAAGATTTGGCAAAAGAGCCGGGGGGGGGGGATCTTGCCTCAGCTAATAGTGTCCAGGGGCCAAAGTGCTTAAAGTTGCTTATTTTTCATTTGTTCTGATTTCATTTTACACACACAAACACTTTGGTTCAAGAGCATTAAGTACCAGGGGTCTTTGAGAGTGTCTGGGTTTAGTCCACCCCAAGGTTATTAAAAAAAAAAAACTTTTTTGAACTACAGATTTGCAAGTTTTAATTTAGAACATGGAATCATTTCTAATTAAAGACCACACATCCTCCCCCTCTTGGTACGTTTTATTATTGTCTCTTTATTGGAAGTTAAGATATTTTTTCTTTGTTTCATTTTTTCTGAAACCTGTTTGTTCTTATTAAAATACAATAAAAATATTTGAAAAATAAATAAATATCAATCGGGTTTAGGGAACCTCTGCCTCACAGTTTTGGTCAAGCCACATCCAGCTTTGTCCTATACCTGACATGATAAATGACGTCAGATGTGGGACAGGTAAGGATGGGGCTTGACTGGAAGCCCCTTGAACAGAGATGATCAGGCATTTGGGAAGTGCTGCAAAAAGAACTTGGCACACCCCAGGCTAAGGATTCCCAGGGACAAAGCACATAAGTTTAGGAAGCACTACAGAAGGAGCTTTGCAAGTTCATGTGGAATGAAGAAGAAAAAGCTACATTTCTTAAATGAAGATTTTTTTTTTAACTTTCCAAAAGAATCAGTGTGCATTCAGAGCAGTTCTCCCAGTGCTTTGAATACAAACTGCTTTCTCTGCAGAGGGGGAAGTGATACAGGTTTCAGAGCATTCTCACCTCTGCAGAGACTTCAAAGTGGCTCCCTCTAATCCACCATCAACTGATGATTGGTTAACAGAGCCTCTTTGACTGGAGCTGGGAGCAAGTCTTCAAAGGAAATTGCTCCACAGTGTCCTACTTGACAGATGTCAATCACCTAACACTATCAATGACATTATTAGATGATTGACAGGTAGGTAGTTCCACTGGCCTGTGTTAGCCGACAGCAGGCAGAGGAGATAAATATTTGGCCCTCATTCCTGATATATAGTATTTATAATTTATATAAATGAGTATATAATGCAATATCATGTAAAATAATCAATAATTAATGCAGTGTTAGTTATTAGTTAATATAATGTAGGGATTAACATACATTGCCTTCAATTATTAGTATGCTGCAGAAATGAGCAAATATTTGGCATGGGGTGTTTAATTTCTTAATACAGTTTATCAGTGTTCTGCTCATACAAAAATGAGTTCTAAGCAGCTTAGTGCTTTGCAAGCATGAAATAATATCAAAACTTCGAAAAGTAATCATCACAAGTACTGAAAGGGCAAGCTGTGCCAGCAGCAATTTATAACATATACCTAAGCAGCAACATCAAACATTTATTACAGCAATACTTCATATGGCATCAGGGACAGCTTTTGATTTATTTTTTTTAGCTGTCAGCAGAAACTGTAGGAAGATGCTGTAGACCAGAGGAGGGAAACCTTTACGGCCTGAAGACCACATCTCCTTCAGGACTGTCTTCTGGGGGCCACATGCCAGAGGTGGGTGGAGCCAAAGGCAAAAGTGGGTGGAGCAATGAATGTATGTATTTTCCCCTTTGTACAGTGGACGAGTTTCTACAGATGCTCACTGGCCCATCTTTATCCTCCATACAGGCAAGCAAAAGTCATGGTCAGAGATCAAGCATACATTCCATCCAGGCAAATGATACAAAGCAGAGCCAGTTGAAGAGTGTGAGCTGGGGAGAGTCCCGAAGGCCAGATAGACAGCCTTAGAGGATCCCGAACCCTGAAATATAGACAGATGCATCTCTATTCTCTGAGCTACAACCACAATAAGTGCAACTAAGTTTGTAATAGCTGTTGAGTGGGTGACTAAAGAAAAGTGAATGCCCTTTGATCTTCTGATGGTAGCTTCTTTAACAGCAATTGAATCTCAACCATAGTGGTTGGGGAAACCCAGCCAGATGGGTGGGGTATAAATAATAAATTATTATTATTATTATTATTAGGCAGATGAGATCAAAGTGCATATAAATGTAACTTTTACTTTTACTTAATAGGCTAGATTCTACACCTCCTCTCTGTCCTTCATCTAGGCAAGCAAAAGGCACCATCAGAGTTCAAGGACACATTCCAGCTTGGCAAAAACCTTTGGGGAGATTGTGAAGCAGGCTATGGCCTAGGGGGAGTCCGGGGACCAGATATAGAGGCCTGGAGGGCCAGATTCAGCTCCATACCCCTTCTGCTGCTGATCTTAGTAGATGGGCAAGAGACCTCAGAATAAGACATTTTTAAGATGTCACCTAGAATTGTAGAGTTGGAAGGGACTCTGAGGATCATCTAGTTCAACCCCCTGCAGCTGTCCCATACAGGGATCGAATATGCAACCTTGGTGTTATCACTTTGAGCTTGAGCTCAAAGTGATGTGTGTGATTCTCCCCATCACAAGTAGGTTGGGCTGGGAGATGGTGAGTGGCCCAAAGTCACCCAGTAAGCTTCACAGATGTGTTGGGATTTGATGTTTAATCTTTCACGTCCAATGCTCTGATCACTACCACACACTGCTTTTTAAATTGTTTCATTTGATTCAATGGGAAGGAATTAATTAGCATTGTCTACATTGACTGGCCTTGGCCCATAGGCTGATTCCCCTCTTCTGGAGTACAGGATTTCTCCATAGGTCAGGGATGGGCAGAACATAGATCAGGACCCAGCAGTGGACAGCTGGCCAACTCCAAAAGGCAAAATCGAGAGATTGAACTTCAGCATTTAAACACTAAATCATTAGCATACAAATGATGTAAAACATCTGGAAAAGTGGAACTGAAAATAGTAAAATAGCAACATGCAGGAATAGCATAACATAAAGCATTTAAAGTTTGGGAGCATAAAACTGTCTATGCTTGGCAAGAAAAATCCAATGAAGCAAGTGCCATATAAGTGTTTTTAATGTGACTATTCCACTATTGGGGTGTCAACCTCCAAAAAAGCCCCACCTTTCCTCTACCTCTGTGCCATGCAGTGCTATTTTTCTAGAAATAGAGGTGCTGGAACTCCCCATGAATGCCTCCCTCATTCTCTTATAGTGGCAATGGCACCCACCTGAGAGGGGCCAGAACTGAGTTCTGGTAAGTTCTGGCTGAAAAAGAGCCCCAGTGCAGTGCATAATTTTATAGACCTCTTATCATGTTGCCTCTTACCTTTTCTCTAAACCAAGAAGTCCCAAACACTGCAACCTTTATTTTGATTGCCCCCTCACTACAAAACCTCCCATCACTTTGTAGTGAATAAACCACAATTATATTTCCCATCTTTTCACCACGAATTCTGTAGATTGGCCCTTACCGGGGTATGTAGGTCAGAGAAAAGGAAATGCCTTTAAGGAATTGAACATTCTTCCCCTGCCTAGAATAAAACGATTCCTTAAGAAAGCTGAGTAAAACTTCTGCCCAACTGGATACATATTAATGATTACCACTGGTACTCATAAAATTGCTTTATTGAGCATGTTTTTCAATTTAAAAGCCGCTTATCTGTAAAATGTACATTGTGTAAAATGCAGCTATGGAAAGCATTAAGGGAATCTGAGTGAGTAAGCTCTTTAGGAAGATTAATTTCCAGTCTTTTTATATTTATTTAAATGTACTGTTGGTTCTTTAGTCATTCTTACCAGCAAAATGCAAATTCCCAGCATTTAAATAGCTGTTAACATCATAACGAGCAAAAACAAATAAGGTCTTTTTAAAAAGCTACAACAAAGCACATACATTCTATTTTGTGGCTTTTTAATGAGAGACGTCACGTGTTCATCAATATTAAACATTTAGAGGCTGATTCACCCCCTTTATCATCAGTACCAAGAATGTTTCTGAAAGGCCCCCAGGAAATTCTGCTCATATTGATCCAAAGCAGACACCAACGTATAGTTAGAGTGAAAACTTAAGCACGTTGCAAGATTCCCCCCAAAATAGACCAGAGGCAATTGTATTTCATCCAGCAGAGTTTACTACTGCTACTGAAGGTAAACGAGCATAATGGTCACAAATCCATACAATCAGGATTGGCACTGTCCATAAGAAATCCAGTTGCAGCAGATGTAACCTAAACTTACAATAACTTATAATAAGACTAAAACTTTAACACCACACCAGAAGGAAAGACAGAAAGAAAGTGAACCTCAGGCTCCATCTGGCCTATTACAGTACTATAGTCAGCATAACCCTAAGTGAAAGAGATAACAGAACCAGTTTAAACCAGCTGTTCAGCTTCTCTGAAGGAATAACCCAAACATCAGTAACCTTCTGCTTGTTTCTAGGCAGAATAGAAACTTGCTTGTCGACTAGAAACTTCCAGCTTGTATCACACAGAGAAGCTTCCAGAGCCCTCCTGAATCAATTAGAATAGGAAATATCTTTACACATCAGATCAATACTTTCTTCACCAAAAAATGCAAACTGACAGAAATGAGGCCAGATGAGCTTTTGGCTAGGTTTTCAAAACAAACCAGGTGTCTCAATCTCCTGAGGCAGGAAATGGAGCCTCGATGTTCAGTGGGGCTGGGGGAGGCTGACACTATTTCCAGGGAAAGAGTTGCTCCTATTAAAATGGGTGGAGACTAACATTGTGCAGCAGTTCAGGTGTATAATATGACAGATAAGCCACATGCCAGAAGTTAAAACACTACCATCCCACCAACAGCTGTTGGAATTAGCTTTGGGCTGCCTCTTGTGGTGAACAACTGAACTGCAGAAGGCAGGCTTCCATTTACCACAGAAAGTAAAGAACCTTCTGGAATGACTCCACCTACCCAGGTTCACCTTGCTATCAGTAGGGACAGGGATGAATTATAAAGGGTTTCCTCTTACATCTCAGCCTTCCTCTAGCAATACATTTGACACCAGCTTTGCCGCAGGAGTTGCTGGGAGGAAGAGTACAAGGCACCATCCCAGCTGTCTTGAGGACTCCACTCCAGAGTTTAGCCTTTTCTTCTCATGAAGATATCCCACAAGACAGCTGAGGTTTAGGATCAGAGTTTTCTTTCTAGATGGGCTACCTTCCCAGGTTGATAAGCCCCATATGCCCCTCACTTCCCTCTACAGCATGTGCAGAAACTGCCTCTTTGATTGCTGGGCCCACTATGGGTCTTGTCCACTCAATCTGCTGGAGCCTATCTTTGCATGAGGGTTTGAGACCCATCGGCTATCTCGTCTGACATGAGAAGTAGATGTATAGAATGGGTGTGATTGTGTGCTGGTGGTGGGTAGTCACTTTTGCAGTATGCATCTGAATAATAGTTGCTGAGAGTCACAGGTGGGGGGAGTGCTGTTGCATGTAGGTCCTGCTTGCAGGTTTCCCATGCACATATGATTGTCCGCTGTAAGAATGGGATGTTGGACTGAATAGGCCTTTGGTCTGATCTAGCAGGACTTGAACTCCGGTAATTGTTCTTGGTTATTAGGATGAGGGATACAGGCGGGTGTGTGTGTGCTTAGAAACTACCCTATTGAACAAAGGTAAAATTTACATTCATTGCTCCACCTACCTTTGTCTCTGCCTCTGTCAACCACAGGCACTTGGCCTCCAGAAGGTTGCTATGAGCAGAATGTGACCCTCAGTCTGAAGATGTTTTCCCACCCCTACTCTAGCATGCCTCATGTCTCTAGTCATGCTGTTTGGTTCTGAATTGCGGTTTACCCTCTGATCTTAATTGCTCATCTGTTCTGACCATTGACCTATTTTACATTTCCTGCTGGTGCTCAACTCATTATTACTCCCAAGAGACTGTTGCTCACAGCCCAACTCTGATGCATCTACACAATTTGTAAGTTGCAATCCTGGGCATATTTGGTGAGAATCAGTTTCGCTGAAATACATGTGACCGAATAGTAATCAGTAAGACTGTATATCTCTTCAAGATTGATTTGAGACTCTCTTTATATTCTTTAAGCTCACATTATTTTGAGTTATAGTACGTGTTGCATTGAGATATTTGCTGTACAATATACTCTTATTTCATATACAGAGTTGTGCTTGATGAGGTTGTACTCCATGTATTCCTTCATTGTTTGATACTGAGCTACAGTTCTTAGCACCCTTAAGAACCTACAGTTTCCAAGATTTTCGGGGAAGAAGTATTGCGTTTTAAAAGTGTGGTATTATGCTTCCTATATAAGAACTGTCCTTGGTTGCTTCAGATGGCAGTGCAAGAACCAATGGGTAGAGATTGTAAGGAAACAGATTCCAACTAAGTATCTGGAGGAAAATTATCATGATAGGAGATGTTCAACCGTGGAACAGACTGGTGATATTTAATCAAATCCTGGATGTCCATCTGTCTGTGATGCTGTACATAATGCGATGTTCATCTTCACTGCAGTGAGTACCAGGTTGAATTAGATTATCACCGTGATCCCTTCCAAATCTTTTATGGTACCATGAGTCTTAAGGCTGTTGTAGAAAAGCAAATACATTTACTTCTCCTGAACTTCTGGCTAATGCATGTGCTACTTTAAACCAATGTTCCCCAACCTTGGGTCTCCAGCTGTTTATGGACTACAACTCCCATCATCCCTTGCTAGCAAGACCAGTGGTCAAGGATGATGGGAACTGTAGTCCGAAAACAGCTGGAGACCCAAGGTTGGGGAACACTGCTTTAAACCACAAGAGGGTATTATTTGGCTAGTGATCTAGCCACTCCCTGTTTGTAGCCACTTTGTCTAACTCCACTCCTAAAGACTGAGCCATTTGTCTTTCTCTCTCCGAACTTGTTGAGACAAGATGTCTGCTGTTGCTCTCTCCCTCATCACTATTCATCCTGTGAATAGTTTTTGCATGAATAAAGCATTGGAACCCCAGAAGCTGTAAATGGTTATTCCAATATAATTATAAAAGGTAAAGGACCCCTGACAGTTAAGTCCAGTCAGTACCGACTCTGGGGTTGCGGCGCTCATCTCCCTTTACTGGTCGAGGGAGCCGACGTTTGTCCACAGGCAGTTTTTCTAGGTCATGTGGCCAGCATGACTAAGTCACTTCTTGTGAAACCAGAGCAGCACACGGAAACACCATTTACCTTCCCGCCAGAGCGGTACCTATTTATCTACTTGCATTTTGACGTGCTTTCAAACTGCTAGGTTGGCAGGAGCTGGGACTGAGCAACGGGAGCTCACCCTGTTGTGGGGATTCGAACCGCCGACCTTCCGATCGGCAAGTCCTAGGCTCAGTGGTTTAGACCACAGTGCCACCCACGTCCCTAATATAATTATAAATGACCAAAAATAAAGGATTTTTACTTCTCTCGATCTGATTCAGGGACAGCAAAGCAGATCAAAGAAGCAGTTTTCTGAATGTGTGACTTTCCCCTTCTCAGTTAAAAAAAAAAGAAATAAAAGCTGTATGCCAGGTTGCACAATATGCATACACTTCTTTAGTCCCTGTTAGAGATGTGCAAACAGACTTGTGCTCACCACGAAAAGCATTTGCACCCCTAGTTCCTATTTACCAGCGACTGTATTTTGTGGTACCTGTCCTTACTAAATCATTGACACTTTGGGAGAGGGCATTTGTTTTGGGTTTGTTTTTGTGGGGAGCTTTTAAAACATGTTCATGTGCTTGAATGTTTGTTTCCACCTTCTCCCCCTGTTCCCTGCAAGTTAAATCTCTAAGTGGGGTGGGTGGCAAATGCATCTTGATTATATTACACATGCATGTGAAAGGATACACAGTAACCTAAAAATATCACCACCTCTTCATACAACCACCTAGTATCCAGATAGCAAATGCTACTGAATGTGTCTGAGTAGAAACGATTCTATAATAAGTAAGCCAGGTACATTTAACAGTCCATTAAATTTTCTTACTTAACCTCCCCCCCCAAAAAACCCCTCCTGTTATGGCTGGGTCGCTAACGCAGCATAAATGAATACAGCATTCAAGAAACAGAATATTTAGCAATGTGCAATAGTGTGTGTGTATGTGTCAGTGACTGCTGGTATAAGAAAAAGGGTGCAACAAGAATGCCCCTAATCTCTTACCATGGCACATTGGATGCAACACTGGATCTCTTCTCTCTCTATAGCACTTGCTGTTAATTGATTTCTCCATTATTCCAAATCCTCTGGGGAAAGATTGTGGTTCACTGGCAGGGCACCTGCCTTGCATGCATGAGATCCCAGTTTCAATCCCCAGCATCCCTGGGCAAAGCTGAGAAAGGCTGTGTCTGAAACCCTAAAAAGACTAGACCAGCCAGTACAGACATTGAAGGACCAATGGCTGCTTCCTGTGTTTTCTACTGAGATGAGCAAAATATAGCAACTGCACTGCTGGGGCAGGCAGGAGAGCGGAGATGATAATTCTGATAGCTGAGGGCCCAATCTGTGATTGGTTGCCTGGGTGCCATTTTCTTCTAAAAGCATCCACCTACCTCCCTGATTTGGATTACAGCCCTGGAGAATAGAGTAGCATAGCTCAGTGGCAAGGCACCTGCTTTGCATGCAGAAGGTCCCAGATTCAATCCTCTGCACTCCCAGTTAGGTCTGGGAACACCCGCTGCCTTGGAGAGAGATGCTATCGGTCAGGATAGACAGTTCTGAGCTAGATGGACCGATGGTCTGACCCACATTCTTACAGTATGTCCCTTATTTTGTGGGGAGGCTCACAGAGGAGCAAAGCCTTCTTGTTACAAAAGGTACACTAGACAAGTGTGTGGGGTGTGTGTGTGAGCCTGAGGTTCTCCATGGAGGGGCAGAGCTAAAGGCAGAGCCCTGCAACCCTTAATATTCATGCTGTCTCTTCGTGCCTGTGATGCCTGAAATGGGGTTCACTTTGAAAGTTCAATAGCCTTCCATGTTGTGTAAGCTCACAGGCTCTTACATGGGCACCTAAGAAAAGCCCTGCAGGGTCAGGCTAATGGCCCATCCAGTCCAGCCTGCTGCTCTCATAATGGCCAACCAGACACCCATTATGGGAAACCTGCAAGGTGGACTTAAGTGCAGCAGCAACTCTCCCTACCTGCAGTTTCCAGCAACTGGTATTCAGAGGTATACAGCCTCAGACATTGGTGGGAGAACATAACACAAAATAACACTGTAGCATAACTTGGGTTATCCAAGTTGGTGGCCATCACTGCCTCCTGCAGGAGTGAGTGTCATTTTTTAATTTTTTTTTATTGCTATATGCACAGCATCCACACTTTTGTAGGAAAAACTGCTCTTTAGCAATAGAGTGGAACAAATGGTAATTCCG
Source organism: Podarcis liolepis (assembly GCF_965112155.1). Classification (NCBI taxonomy): domain Eukaryota; kingdom Metazoa; phylum Chordata; class Lepidosauria; order Squamata; family Lacertidae; genus Podarcis; species Podarcis liolepis. The sequence continues at coordinate 26,714,126 of NC_139570.1, read as the reverse complement.
GGGGGAACCTAAATTGCCATTTGGTCCAGCTGAACACTAAAGAGTAGTTTTACCCAGGGAGGGGAGAAAGTAGCAGGACAAGAGGAAGTACAAATAAGCCTGAAGATCTGTCAGGTAACTGGAGTCCCGCCTACCTCCCCATCATTTTCTTTTTATTTACAGACATTTGCACCTGTGTACCAAGGATGTAGGGACGCGGGTGGAACTGTGGGTTAAACCACAGAGCCTAGGGCTTGCCGTTGCTTGGTCCCTGCTCCTGCCAACCTAGCAGTTCGAAAGCATGTCAAGGTGCAAGTAGATAAGAAGGTACCACTCCGGCGGGAAGGTAAAGGGCGTTTCCGTGCGCTGCTCTGGTTCGCCAGAAGCGGCTTAGTCATGCTGGCCACATGATCCGGAAGCTGTCTGCAGACAAACGTTGGCTCCCTCGGCCTATAGAGCGAGATGAGTGCCGCAACCCCAGAGTCGGTCACGACTGGACCTAATGGTCAGGAGTCCCTTTACCTTTACCTACCAAGGATGTTCCCCAAGTATTTAGAAATCTCTCTCTCTCCTCTCTCTCTCTCTCTCTCTCTCTCTCTCTCTCTCTCTCTCTCTCTCTCTGTACTTGTTTCATGTTCAAACTGAGAGGCCATCAAACAGCATAATTTTCTGTTACAGCGAACAGCAATAATATCCAAACTATGCAACAGAGAAGTATATTTTAATAGGTGGTTGTTGCTGTTGTTGACATATGTTAAGAATCCGGTTTTGGGGCACTGAACTCTTTTTACAGCCTTAACAGCAAAATGGAGTACATACTGAAAAGCTATTTTCAGCTATCCGGATTTATTTGAACGTGGTCCCGTCTGCTGTTCCTATTTTTATGTTACCTCCCCCTGCGCACCTCACTATCTCTGCATTACATAAAAGAAATATAGCAGAGGGCTTTAATAACTGGAGGAGTGGTACTATAAAGCATGAAATTTGTCACTGTAATAAACTTCCCTAGTGTGTTTATTATAACAACCACTAAAATTAGAAATCATGAGCAGAAGAGAGGGTTTAGCTGTTCTGTTGCTTTAAAGCATAAGATGAGGTGCCTGCCACTTTGTAAGCTATGGGCCTTGCAGTGAAACGGAATGAAATCCCGCAAGCCATCCTCTTTATTAGTCATGAACTTCCCAAGTAAGGCACAGAGGGAAAACACATAAACCTAATGGAAAATGTTAAACTGAAGTTTATTATGATTGGTCCCCTTTGGCAGTGGAGGCCACTCCATCCGGGCAAATAGAGTGTCGTCCCACCAACTTCAGCCTGCCCTCTGTCAGCTCCACCTGTCCTGCCGCCTTCCTTGCAACCAGCCTAGGGAGCAGCACTGTCCATCAGACTTCTCACCCTGTTAATGTGTTCCTGGTAGCCTGGCTTCTGTGCTCTGAGCTTCCATACAAACCTCAAAGGCAACCTCACACACAGCACATTACAGTACAGTAAGCCCACAACGAACAGACACGTAACTTGTGTACATTTAGCTTTACTTGGCAAAAAGTATTAAAATTTTGCTTGGCAAAAAAAATTAAAAGGAAAGGGATGGGCATCTGGAGCATCACCTGCCATTGAACCCAAAGGTTTTTGAGTATACACGATTTTGGCTTTAGACATGATCCCCAGACTGTAGCCCCTGCATAGATTGCAGGCTTACTGTAATTCAGCCTTGAGGTTATCAAAGCTTGGGCCACTGTGATCAGGGTATTCCTGTACAGAAATGACTGTAGCTGGACAAAGAGCCGAAGCAGACAACAAGGCCCTCATAGTACTAGAGGCCCCTTTTTGTGTTGTGTTGCAGTCAGCAAAGTCCCCCTTTTGCGCCCATAAGAAACTGCTGCACTTTATCCCCATGTCCTCCCCAGTGGTTGGAGGGAATGCTCAGATCAGAAGGTCCTTTCATGTGGCACTTCATTGCGTGCATGAATTTAGAGCACCCCAAATGCTGAAAATGAGTGCCATGTGTAGAATGGATCTTCTAGGTAAACAGACTTTCAAATCTGCCCTACTTTACAGAGAAATGCCCGCTATTTCTAGGGCTGTCAAGTGGTCTGACCGCTACATTAAAGGGATGTTCCACTGCAAGATTATTTTGTTTTAAAGAGAGAGAAAATGCTGTCAGTGGCTCCCAGCTGGTTGCCCAGGAAAGTATAAAGACAAGGAAAGGTTTCTTACCGTCCTTTTTTATTTCAATATTTACAGAGCGAGGCTCTAGAACCCAGCCTTTTGGAGAATGGTGTTGTCCCGAGTGAATCTCCATCCCCATTCTCTCCCACTTCCTCATTTGTCACTTCTACGGGTGCTGCTATGTGCCCTCTATCTTTGAGCTCTTTGCTCTCCTACTTTTAAGGCTAGCCAGGTTCTGGGACATAGAGGGTCTGAGATGCTTTCTAATGACACAATGTCAGCCAGTTGCCGCTCCGCTTCTGCCTTCCCCTTATCCTCTCCCATTATTTCCCAACTTTTCCCCTCATCTGCCTCTGAGCTGTGCCCTCCTGCAAACCACTGTTGTAAATCTATGGTGTCTTCTTCCTCCCTGGAATGGTTAGGATGCGAGGCTGTCTCCACCATTCCTCCTCTGCCCAGTCCCTGACAAGAGCAGGCCATTTGCCACTGGCATTCAATCATTAACACCTGGATTAAGGAAGCATACATGTCATCTGATAACAGTCTTCCCCACTATGCATTGTATTTCAGTTGGAATTATAATAATTATTTCGACATTTGCGGTGATACATATAAATTAGCAAAGGAACATTTACCCAAATTTGTGTTGTCCTCTTTTTGGTGATGTATTTACTTCTTGGGGTGGTGCGTAATTGGCCACCCTATTTCAAATGCTGATGTTGCAGAAGGATGAGAGTGACTGGGTGACTGGGGTTAGTAGTAACTCTAGGGAGTATGGTCACATTCACACCATTCATTTAAAGCACTCTAATACCACTTTTAACGTTCAGGCTTCCCTTCAAAGACTATTGAGTACTATAGTTCATTGTGGGGACTGAGAGTTGTTAGGAGAGCCCTCTCAGAGCTAAAATATCCAGCACCCTTAAGCTACAGTTCTCAGGATTCTTTGTGGGGGCAGTGGTATAATATTCCTGTAAATTGGGGATCAGCAACCTTTTTCAGCCGTGGGCCGGTGCACTGTCCCTCAGACCATGTGGTGGGCTGAACTATATTTTGGGGGGGAAATATGAACGAATTCCTGTGCCCCACAAATAACCCAGAGATGCATTTTAAATAAAAGCACACATTCTATTCATGTTAAAACACCAGGCAGGCCCCACAAATAACCCAGAGATGCATTTTAAATAAAAGGACAAATTTTACTCATGTAAAAACACACTGATTCCCAGACCATCTGTGGGCTGGATTGAGAAGACGATTGGGCTGCATCTGGCCCCCAGGCCTTAGGTTGCCCACACCTGCTTTAAATGGATGTGATCTTTGGACTGGATCCACAGGTTATCTGGGTCTTGGTCTGCTTCATTGAAAACCAAGAATATGTGCAGAGCTGTCTTTCTAAGATTGATTGATTGCTTTTTCATCTTTCGCAGCAAAACATGATGTGTGAACAAGGTTACAGTTCCTGGTACATGTATCTGCTTCATAGCTAAGGCTGCTGTGTCTCCTACAGCAAATAATTAATATGGCTGTAGCTGAAAAACGTGAGCTAATTTGTTTAACTGCTTGCACATTTATGTCCTAATACAGATAAAGTGAAGAAAACATCATAATTGCTAAATGACACCCCCCCCCCCACACACAACAAACAATCTGCTTTCATTCTTATGGACATGATCAGAATCCAAGATTACAGGAAGACTCCAAGTAAGGAATATGTCACATTTCAGAACCCTTGATTTAAACATATCAGGAATAGCCAATGTGGTGCCCTCCAGATGTCTTGGACTATAATCCCCATCACCCTTAGCAGGCATGGCCAGTGATGATGAGAATTGTAGTCCACCTACAACTTGAGGTCACCATGTCAGCTAGCTCAGTTTTAGGTTATCTACAGTCCCTCTTCTATTTTTTCCTACAATTTGATTGCCTTTCTGACAGTTACAATGCAGTATGCTAGCATATTCAAAACGCAACCCAGAGCAACTCCAGAATCACTGCTGAAGTGGAGATAATGAGAATTTAGACCCTTGCGTGCGTATTTGTAACTCAAGTAGTAGAGAAACTGTGATCACAGTCTGAACAATAAATAGATATGACATCTTTTGATCATGTAGTGCCAGTACATTTCTTAAATGCACAAATGAACAAAGCATGTCCGGGTGAGTTCTGATGCCATTGTCTGATGCCCTGGGTACACCTGCTACATCTTTCTAAAAGTTTACTTCCTCTCTTAAACACTTCTATAAGCAGCGAAAATAAAGCGTAAGCAAACTAGTTAATATGAATAGACAATGTCTGGTCTCTTTCCCAACTTACTTTCCACATCATTCTTGCACCATCGTCAAAATCTGGGACAAAAATAGTTTATTCTTTAAAGATTTATTTTAACCCACTTTAAACTATGCTTTAAAAATGCAACTATTGTAGGTTGAGCTGCAAGCAGTGAAGCTACCACTTCACATACAGCCGGTCAATTTTTATTCTCAACACACCTATTTGTATGAGTGTCTTGGCTCCGAGCCCTTTGTCTGCTGTATAAAATCTAGCAGAGAGGCCCTTTTCTTTGTGTCCCACCTGGGGCTGAGCTCACAAATGGTTCGTTTTGTCTTTCAGGTTTTTTTGTATCCTCCTCCTTTGGGGAAAAAAAACTGCAAGGGCGAAAAAGTCCTGCTTCTGATTTGCTTCTGGTTTTGTATCCTGGTTTATAGTAAGCTAATTGCTTACATATTGCCCCAAAAAGAGTGTAGATACATCAGTAAAAAGAGGGCGAAAAAGGCCACAGATTTGCATAAAATGTAGCTATGTACATGCAGGTGTCTGAATGCAAATTTAGAAAAAAAATATTGTCAATTAAAAATAAATTCAGGACATCTCACTGTGGTGAGGAAGACAGTAGCCAAACTTCTGAATCTGCTGACCAGGTGCCAACTACTTTGAAACTTCAATGTTATTTCTACCCTCCCTTCTTAGGGCTTCTGAATCTTTAAACTAGGCCATGCCTTACAATGAAATCACAAGGGGTCCCCCCAAAGAATCCTAAGAACTACAGCTTGTTAAGGATTGTGAGAATTATAGCTCTGTCAGAGGTAAACTGCAGCTTCCAGGATTCTTTGGGGTGAGCCATATTCTTTCAGTTCAATATGGTTTAAATGTGTGGTGTAGATGTTATCCTAGATTAGGTTTGGGTAGCCGTTGAGGATGCCTTCAGTATAGGACTGACCACTGGAAAGTAGAATAAATGAGCACCCTTGTTTCTTGTCAGATGTAATGGGGGACTGGTTTAAGTAACCCTTGAAGTCTTTCATTACAACATGTGAGAAAAGAGAAAGAGGGGAGAAAAGAGAGGCGCAGAGGGGAGTGTATGATCACAATGTTCACTTTTAGTCCAATAAACCATGGTTTGTTGGACTGAGATTGCTATGTCTGATCTGGACTGAAGAGAAAGAGGGAACCAGACTTTAACAACATAACTCATTTAGATGCCACAGATTAGTACATTGTTTCATAAAGCTACAGTTAACCACCCAATGTAAACCTTTCTTGAATTTTAAGACTCCGCATATACTGATAGATTAAGCAACAAGATCCAGTTCTCAAAATAGTGATCCAAATGAGTACAGATGGCACTTGCTGCTCCTTGATGGTGTAATGAATGGAACAACCTTGCTTACGAAAGGGCATAAAGAATCCCATTAGACCCATGGACTTGTTTCAAATGTAATGCCAAGCCATGGTTAGGCACTACACATATGGACTTTCAATGGAACTTGGGCTCATACACATACCCCCTTAGAATATAGGCTCTTAGAGACTGCTGTTGTTGAATGGTATGAAAATTGTTTAAATAAATATACAAAATTTTAATAAATGAGGTGATTTCCTTGTTTTGAGGCAAACCATAGCACACCATTTTGTTTTATCCTGCAAGTCAGGAGTGGTCACCAGTGTCTGAGTCTGGTATCCAATCCTGCTTGACATAGCAAGCACAAAACATAGTTTGCTAGTATGGTTGAAACAGTAAACCATGAATTGTCTCACAGAAGCAAAGTAGGAACAGAATCACCATGCATGAATAGTGGGTGTGTGAGATCTTGAGGCTCCTTTAAGGCCCATTCTCAAATGCAAACCTTTCAAGGGAGTAAATCTGTACTCAGGTAAGGTATCTTTAGGTTTCAGTCATTAGACTGTTACCCGGCACAAAACGGCACAAACATGAGTCTGAAGCCTGCTTGGTGTCTAACAAGAAATGATGGTGTGATCACACCCTTAGCTTGCTATGATATCATTTTGAACCCCTCTGGACTCAGTCGTGTGATGTGTCAAACTACTTTCAGAGAATAAAGATGAGTGTGATAATAATAAACCACTTTGTGTACAGATGGCAGAAAAATAATAATTGAATGCAGAGCTGCTAACATTTCTAAAAAAAAAAAAAGGTTTGTCCTCTTTTTCTTAACATGAGATCTGACTGTGTCATTCTCTGAAGGTTCCTGCTCAACAGCTCATGTCAGAACTGGCAAAAAGAAAAGAAAAGGAAATCTTATTCAGGTCATTCATTGAAAATAACCTTGGGAGAACTGTGCAGTTCTTGGAGTAAAATAATGTATTCTTCTGTCTCTGTAAAAAGAAAATGAAAAAGAAAAGAAAAAGCTAAAAAGGAAAAGGAGCTGCCCTAAACACAAGCTAAACCTGTCAGAGCGGCATGGATCTATGCTCTGTTAAGAACCGAGAATTAGCAATTTACAAACCATGCTTTGTCAGATGTTGTGTTATCAGCAAAGGCTTTTTCTTCGTAATGATGGCTTTGCAACCAGGGGAGTCATTAACTGAAAATTGTGTTTGCAAACTGTCAAGGCACGATATAAAGCCCTCAAAAACGCCAGAAGTATTATAATTTTTGACCTATATGCTGTCCTTACTTTTTTGTCATGGCCCCAACCCTAGGATTTTACGGTACTGTGTGCGGTGGATGACTCTGATGAGGGCAAGACTCAGGCTACCTTTTTGAAGTCAGTATCTTATTTACTGTCCCAGATGCAGGAGATGTGCCCTGTGCAATACTTCCATCTTGCCAACCTTGCAGGACAGAGACTGCAAAAGCTGGCAAAGTGTTTTTAACAACTCCACCTGCTCCTCCAGGAAGGCAGAGTGAACTAAATTACAGACCTTGTCATCCCTTATAAAACTTTAGCTGGGTTTAGCTCCATACTGAGACAAGATCTTCTGATAACTACCATAGGAGGAGAGAATTGAAGCCAGCAGGGCTCATTTGGAGCATCACTGCAGATGGCGACAGCAGTCACGAAATTAAAAGACGCCTGCTCCTTGGGAGAAAGGCGATGGCAAACCTAGACAGCATCTTAAAAAGTAGAGACATCACCTTGCCAACAAAGGTCCGTATAGTTAAAGCCATGGTTTTCCCAGTAGTGATGTATGGAAGTGAGAGCTGGACCATAAAGAAGGCTGATAGCCGAAGAATTGATGCTTTTGAATTATGGTGCTGGAGGAGACTCTTGAGAGTCCCGTGGACTGCAAGAAGATCAAACCTATCCATTCTTAAGGAAATCAGCCCTGAGTGCTCACTGGAAGGACAGATCCTGAAGCTGAGGCTCCAATACTTTGGCCACCTCATGAGAAGAGAAGACTCCCTGGTGTTTCCCTGATGTTGGGAAAGATGGAGGGCACAAGGAGAAGGGGACAGAGGACGAGATGGTTGGATAGTGTTCTTGAAGCTACGAACATGAGTTTGACCAAACTGCGGGAGGCAGTGGAAGACAGGAGTGCCTGGCGTGCTCTGGTCCATGGGGTCACGAATAGTCGGACACGACTAAACGACTAAACAACAACAACAGCATTCTTTTTTCATTTGCCTTTTTTTAGGAAAGCTTTTGTCAATACTTCCCTTGCCTTTGCCCAACTTTGCCTGCTTTAACTTGGCTTTGACTGACTTGGCTAGGCTTTAGCTGCTGGATCTGACCTTTCCTACCTTGCCCATTTACTCACCTTGACTTGTCTTCACCTGCATGCTTCTCCTGTAAGTCTCTAACTTACAGCACTCAGGGAAGACAAAAGAAAAGAAGACAAATATGCAGCCATACAATCGCCTTAACTAACAGGGAAGGAAGCTGAAAAAGGGAAATGGATTCCACTGAAGTCCAAGATTAATGTTGTAGTAAAGGAGTGCCTTCAAACTGCTAGGTTGGCAGAAGCTGGGACCAAACAACAGGAGCTCACCCCGTCACAGGGATTCGAACCGCCAACCTTCTGATCGGCAAGCCCTAGGCTCTGTGGTTTAGACCACAGCACCACCCACGGGGTGAGCTCCTGTTCTTCAGTCCCAGCTTCTGCCAACCTAGCAGTTCGAAAGCATGTCAAAGTGCAAGTAGAAGGTAAACGGCGTTTCCGTGCGCTGCTCTGGTTCGCCAGAAGCGGCTTAGTCATGCTGGCTACATGACTGTACGCCGGCTTCCTCGGCCAATAAAGCGAGATGAGCGCCGCAACCCCAGAGTCGTCAGCGACTGGACCTAATGGTCAGGGGGTACCTTTACCTTTTTAAAGGAGTGCCATGTCTTTTCTGACCAAGTAGGGGTTCCATTTAGAGTGCACCTCTTCCCCCTCTAGCCCCCAAATGTGTCAGATCATATACAATGGGGGTGCATCTGACATGGAATAACTGCTGTTATAAACAATTCATTATGCAGTCTTATAAGCATCTGCTCAAAAAGAAGCCCATTAAGTTCAATAGGAGTTATTTCAGCTTTGTGTGTATAGAACTGCAGTCTAAGGCTACAATCATATACCCACCTACTAGGGAGCGTGCACTATTGAACTCAGTGAGCTTACTTCTGCCTTGCATGCAAAAGGTCCCAGGTTCCATCTCTGCCATCTCTAGGTAAGACTGGGAGGGACTCCTGCCTGAAACTTTAGACAGCCACTGTCAGTCAATGTAGATGAACCAAAGGTCTGACTCATACATATCTATGTTGCTAGATATGTATAGGATCGTGCTGCAAATGATCATCTTTATCAGGCTTGCACATACTCTGAAAGTGCACCAGTGTATGACAACCTGATCCTGAACATAACTAGTCTTGGCCTTTGGACTCTCCTGAATTACACACTTCTACCACTACTGTATTTTCCCCCTCCTCAAAATCTGAAATGACCCCTCTGCTGAGAAGTCTCTATTGCTACCTATCTTCCCCTGCCCCCATGCATAGACAGACAAGGTCAGTCTATTAGTTAAGCAGGAGGGAACAGGAGATATGATAAAGGATTAATAGACATAATAGCATGGCTTATTGTATGTGGTCTACCGCAAGCCTAATTACTCTCACTATGAATTAGAGGGTGAAAAAAACAGGGCACAACAGGAAAGAAAATAATATGGAATCCTGATTCATTATGATCTACACTCTGTAGGACTGACATCACATGAAAAGCAATTGAGATAGGTCTGCTACGATGAGTGGGGCACAGCCCACCAACCTCTGTCTGCTCTCAGCCAGCCAGCCTCCACCTGCCTGTCTTCTAATTTACAACTGGTCAGTGGGTGGATCTGCCTGTCATTGGCTCTGTCTCTATCTATTGTTGGCCTCCCTTCCTTCTGTCCCACCAGTCTCAATGGGCACTAGCCATCCCTAGTGGAAAGAAAGCTGGGCTGTGTGCTAATCTTGCCACCCCTGTTGTTGAATCCTCTGCTGTCCATTCACTGGCAGAAGGTCTGAAGAGAGGGGAAGCTTACCCAAACACATTTACAGATGGCTGTTTCAGTGAGCTGGAACTAGAAGGACAAATATGTCAGGTTTTTGTTTTTGTTTTTACATTTCCCCCCTATATGCTTATAATAACCATATAAAGTAGGCTATAGATGGGCAGACTGTTTGAGAACTTTTCAATGGCTTGTGAACAAGGCAAGATTTGACTTATGAGCTTCTTGACCTTCAATTCATACCCTAAGCCACTATGCTTCAGAAGTTCTCAATGGGCTCTCCCTCCACCCTATCAGCTCCAAAGCAGTCACAAACAAGCTCTGTGTCAGAACACTTTTCCTGGACCTACCTTTCTTTACAGTGTTCTACACATCATGTGAAGACAACCCCGGGGTGTACCCTATGGAGTAATCCAGCTAATCCTGACTCTTTCATGAATGTGATTTAATTATACACATATTTCCAAACATGCTATTTAGTGTAGAAAAAAGACAAGTAATGAGGGAAATTGAACATAGCACAGTGTGGGGAAAGTGGATAGAGATACGGTAGATTTTTTCTCACTTTCTCATTCAGTGAAGCTGAATGTTGGGAGATATGTTTATTTTTATTTATTTAGATTATTTATGTACGACTGTCTGCACAAGCCCCAGGGCAGTTTACAAGAAGTCAAATAAGTAAAAATTCATAAAAAATGCACAACCCAAAACAGCATGTGCTGGCAGATCACTGAATGACAGTTACTAATAGAGGCAGCAATCAACTTTCTCTTCCCCCAAACACCTCCTGAAAAAGGGGTGTCTTGACTAACTGCCTAAAACCATAGAGCACTGGAGCCAGGTATAGCACAGTAGGGATGAAGTTCTACATATAAAGAGCCACCACTGAAAAACGTCGTTTCTGGTTCCCCACGCCACATACCTCAATATGTGGAGGGAACCATCATGAGAGTTTCATCCACTAATCCCCGAACATGAGCAGGTTACTATGCAGAATATGTCCTTGCAAATATTGGTGTCCCAAACCATTTAGGTCTTTGAATGTCAGAGTAAGACTCAGTACAGACAAAAGGAATCACTTCTTCTTGCAGCACATGGTTAAGCTAGAGGATTCATTTCCACAATGTGTGGTAAGGGCCACCATCTTAGATGGCTTTAAAACAGAATGAGACGAATTCAGAGATGGTGATGGTTCTGTCTGTGGCTACCAGTCATGATGGCCGATCCTTCAGGATGCAGAGACCCCATCCAGGTGCTTACGGGGAATGGCAAGGTAAATGGCTCTTGGGGATTCTGCGGAAATGCCATGGTTGTATTTGTTGTCATTTGGCTTTAATATTATTTATAAGCAACCTTGGGAATATTATACCAAAAGGTGGTGATAACGGGTAGATTAAAGATCACCAGGTCCCCAAAGGGATTCCTAATGCTCATTTGTATAATTGATTTGGAGGGGATTAGACAAATTAATTGAGGGTAAAGCTATCAATGCCTACTAGCCCCGATGGCTATGTTCCACCTCCACTGTTCGGTGGCAAGATGCCTTTGGATGCCAGTTCCTGGGGATTGCAGGTAGGGAGGGTGCTGTTGTGCTCAGGCTCTGCCTATGGGCTTCTCTTGGGCATCTGGCTGGCCACTGTGAATGCCGGATGTTCTACTATGACGGGCCATTGTTCTGACCCAGCAGGGTTCTACTTAGGTTCTTATATGTTGTATTTTTAGGTGTACAGCTAAAATGGGTGAGGAAACACAGGCACTTCTCTTCTCAGTGATTCAGGTGCTGGAGTGGGATGTTCTGGAGAAGACTCTCCATAGAATGCACACTGGGAGGTGCATCCAAATGAATGTAATGGGAGTAGAATGGCAACACCTGAACATTCAAATATGCACCTGAATGTGGATCAAAATGTGAATCCAAACAAGCATCCCATTAAGAGCAGTGGAGTAACTAGATGCAATCTGTACTTTATTGTTCATCCAATTTCCACCCCTTGGAAATCAATAATATATCCGAGGAACCTTGAGTTTCAGCAGCTAGTCAAGGCTGTGGGGAAACGGGAGGGGAAACCAATGAAATAAAGGAACAGGTCTTGCACATCCCAAGTCTCAGCGATTTATATATTTTTACTGATAAAATAGCACTCTGCTGCCACTGAGATCTTTTTGACAATGCTTCCCATGAAGTACTTTTGACAGTCACAAGGCAAATGTGTGCAGCATTCACCTGCAATTAGTCACACTTCAAGGAGATGCGCCTGTTTGGTTGGAGAGGTCAGGTGATGTGCTGAGCTCTGTGGATATTTGTCGATGCTGGCAGAAAACTGAACTTGCCAGGTTACAAAATGGAATTGCTTGGAAAGGTTGCTGTGCGCTTACGTTTCAGCATTCTGAGCACCAGATGTCGATAATAAGGCCGCAACAGGGGATGCATTAAAGCCTCAGCCTTAGCTGCAAGGTACATTGATAGCTTAATAGCACAGTACTGTGGTGCTGGCAGCTTTTAGACTATTTACATCTTGTTCTCTTTCAAGCGTCCCTCCCCCTACCTTTTAAAGTAGAGGTGTTCAGGCAACAATTCCTTCTAAATAACAGCTTGAACTTAACACCAAGAGAACAATAAGAGTGTAAAAGGGCTGCGTAGACTTTTTGATTGGCCATTTCCCCATGCGCTGTGAAGCTTCCAGTCTGATAAATCCCAGAGATATTTTTAACACTAGAACATGCGGACATCCAGTGAAGCTGAATGTTGGGTGGTTCAGGACAGACAAAAGAAAATCCTTCTTCATGCTGAGCACAGTTAAACTCTGGAACTCGCTCCGAACTTGGAGGGCTTTAAAGGAGCATTAAACAAATTAATGGAGGAAGAGAAGGTTACTAGCCCTGATGAATATGTTCCACCTCCAATGTTGGAGACAGTATGCTTCTGAATACCAGTTGTTGGGAACTGCAGGATGGGAGAGACTTGGGTCACATCCATGCATTTAAAGCACTCTTAGACCATTTTAACAGTAATGGCTTTCCTCAAAGAATTCCAGGAACTGTAGTTTGTTTAGGGTGCTGACAGTCGTTAGGAGACGCAACACAGGGATACAATTCCCAGCACCCTTATCAAAGTCCCAAGATTATTTTGGGAAGCTGTGATTGTTGCAGTAGATAAGAGTGGCATAAGAGTGATCTAAATGTAGAGTGTGGATGTGTCCTTGTTCTTTGCTGCCCTGGAGAGCAGGGCTAGATCAAATGGGCTTAACGTACAAAGGGATAGGCTTTGAGTTGAACACTGGGAGAAAGTTATTGATTTTAAGACCTGTCCAAACAAAGCAGGGCTAGGGAACATGTGGCCCTAAATATGTTGTTGGGCTAGAACTTCCACCATTCCTGACTGTTCACTATGATGGCTGGGACTGATAGGAGTTGGAGTCCAACAACACCTCGTACGCCAACAGGTTTCATAGCTCGAACCTAGAAGGTTGATGGACTCTCTCCCCCTGGAGGTCTTTATAGAGGGATGCTCTAGTTTAAGATTACATGCCTTGGGAACAGGGTTGGACTGGATGGCCTACAAGATCCTCTCCAACTCTGTGACATTTTGGACAAAAAGATGAATGGCAAAATGTGCATATTATGCTCCCTAGCAACAGACTATGGAATTACAGGTGCTTTTCAAAGTGCATTGGATTTCAGTATGGTTCTCTCTGGAGTATTTAGAATACCTCTTATCCACAGTATTACAGGGATAATAATCCCATTGTAGAAATACTACTACTACTACTACTACTACTACATTAATAATGCATCCAATGGAAAAAAATGGATGTATAAACTGGACTCCAGTATAAGATCAAGCACCACCTCATGAGCACCTGCCAGGACTGGCATTTTGAACTCCGAACTCCATATCTTCTCTGTTCTACATCATACTGTCTCTGAACTTTGAGCTGCCTGGTAATGAAATGTCTCTTAATTTCATCAGCTACTCCAGACATTGCTTCTGCTTCTGTCAAATCAACTTAGTATTGACTGAAGTGTTGAGTGAATATTCTACAGTAATCCCTTCAGGTGGCTTGGTGTTGAGATGGCTAGAGGCCCAGGCTGTTGTTGGAAGGTGTTGGGAACTCAGTCCAACCTCTCTGGAGGCATATAAAGTTGGTATAACATTATCGATACTGGCAGAAGTGAGCGGTGACTGAAAGATGAGTCTTATGGGAAGACTTCAGTCTGGAGATTTTGTACTTCCTTGGCCTATGTGAATGGCCTGTTAGTCTGTAGTGTACTTGGCACATTGGTCCCATTCTTTCAGTATCTGTTTTAAACCCATGGCGTTACTAGGAATGCAGAAATAGCTAGCTCCTAAAGACTTCTCTTTCTCAAGTTACCGCTTCCCTTTTTTTGCCAAAGTGGATGGAATTTAAAGGCACAGGAGCCTCTCTGGGGTGGACTTAGCCTGCAAAATGTTAGACCAATAGGTCCAGGAGCTTTTTGTAGCAGAAGTAAAAGGGATCTACTTTCCATCACTATCCTTTATGATAGAGGGAGGACTTTCCTTTTTCTTACCTCAAAATAATTAAGAGGTGGCTAAGTTCTGTGTATTCTTGTATGTATTTTAAAAATAAATAAATTGCAGCTTCACACCAGCCTTTGGTTTGTGTCCAATCACAGACCTTACAATGTCAGGCTATCTAGATCACTGCCTATAATGTTGTGAAGAGCTCTGGAGTTAAAGAAGAGGAATGTAGTATATAATAATTAAAAAAGCCCCAACAGCCTCAAATACAGCTTTTAACAGTTTTTTTTAAAAAAACACACACACCTTTTGCTGCTTGGGTTAAACAAAAAACAAAACTCAGAGCTTGACAGTGTTCTGCAGGCAATATTTGCAACAACCTCACTTATTGCAAAGCCCATAGGACCTACACAGCTATAATACATAAGAAAGTTCAGGGCTGTGTCAAGACAGAAAAGTGCTGAAAAAGAGCAAGCCTGTGACTTTGGCGATCTCAATCTGACTTGGGGGCGATGGGGACGGTATAGCTTTGACTTGAAAGAGGAGAGACCCTCAAATTGAAGTGCAGGCACCTGACATGGCACAGAATGCAGATCACTGGACAGATGATTTGTAGAGTGAAAGACTAGGCACCTACAAGCACCATTCTTAGTTATTGCCAGCAGCATTGTTAAGGGAAAATAAGGTGTTGGCTCCAGTAGGAAAGTATGGCCACCATTTCTCCCCACAGGAATGCCTCTGAAAACAATGCTATTATCCTGACATAGCATTTTCCAAGGAAGGCATTGTATGTAGGTATATGTGAATGCCAGCCAACTGGTGTTGCAGCAACTGAGCTAAATAAATAATGCTTTTTTAAAAAAGAAAGGATCTATGCCACATCCAGTTTCTCTGTGCCCCCAAATGTTTAGAATTTCTCTTCCTTTCTGAAAAAAGACCACAAAACACACTCTCCTGCACATACACTTTTGCAGTCTGATCATGGGATCCTAGGTGTGGGGAGCCATTTGGACACCATGGGAAGCAATGTCTGCCTCTGGCCCACATGGGTTTTCATGCTTGATCCAGTCAGGATAGTGGTCTGCAACAAGGCAAAGGTCAATGGTTTGAGGGGTTAAACTCGTGGTGTAATTTTTCATTAAGAGGAGTTCTGCAGGCATTCTTAGGATAGTGCACGTGATTGTGGTTTTGAGAATACTTAGTGGTACATGCAACCTGAATGCTGGTTTGTAAAACTAGTCCTTGCTTAATGGAGCTGAAGAGTAACACATTATTTTCTATTCCGTTGAGGTGGACAAATATGCTATCATAGCATATTTTTCATTTTCTGAGAACTTTCTCCACCTCATCAGAATAGAAAGTAAGGTGTTGATCTTGCATTCAGTTCTGTTCTCTCCGTTAATTCTGAGATAATTCTGCTGGGGAATTGCTAATTTTGTAGCCAGTTTTGTTTATCCTATTTCAAAATGAGGCTGAACCTAGAGTCTGTTTCTTTTTAGTTGTTTTGGTTTTGGTTCCTGGGGACAGACTATCCAATTAATGAATTAATTAATTAGTTATTCTAAATTTAGTAGATGCCTGATAGCTATTGCTCTCTGGGTGTCACACAGGAAAATACTGAGACATAAAATCACAAAACCCAGCACAATACTATATGTCCTTTATATCTATTTGATGTCCTTTATTATGTATGCTTCTGATCTGCCATGATTTATACGGTTTCTGGAAGAAAGATCTTAACTCATTTATTCATTTTGTGCAGGTCCCCACATTAATGATGGACACTCAGTTTTCGGAGTTCACCCCTGATATAACCCCCATAATGCTGGCGGCTCACACCAACAACTATGAAATCATCAAGCTGCTAGTCCAAAGACGGGTCACGATCCCGCGCCCGCACCAGATCAGATGCAATTGTGTGGAATGCGTCTCCAGTTCTGAAGTAGACAGCCTGAGGCATTCCAGGTCAAGGCTGAATATTTACAAAGCTTTGGCCAGCCCTTCGTTGATTGCCTTATCTAGTGAGGACCCGATCCTGACGGCCTTCCGGCTGGGTTGGGAGCTGAAGGAGCTCAGCAAAGTGGAGAATGAGTTCAAGGCCGAGTATGAGGAGCTTTCACAGCAGTGCAAGAGGTTTGCTAAAGACCTTCTGGACCAGGCACGGAGCTCAAGGGAGCTGGAAATCATCTTGAACCACAGGGATGACCAAAGCGAAGAATTAGACCCGCAGAAATGTCATGACTTGGCAAAGCTAAAGGTAGCAATAAAGTACCATCAGAAAGAGGTAAGGGCTGTTTTCCTACTTGGGGATGGTCCAAAACTCTATGCATATGTCATGGGCTAGAAGAGCCTTCCCTAAACCAATACCTCCACCCTGAAAAGATCTTGCTAGACTCCAACTCCCATCAGCGCCTGCAGCCTGCATGGCCAAGGTTAAGTAGTTATGTGAGTTGTGGTCCAGTAACATCTGGAGGGCACCAGACTGGGGAAGGCTGAGCCAGCGTGTATTTCCAGGTGGGGTGTGATATGTTCTTTTAAAAGAAAAAGAAAAGGGATCCCAGGGCAGCTTACATACAACCAGTAAATGAAGAGAGTGGTGGTCTACCATCAATAGATATTCCCTGGGCAGGTTATAACAAATGTAAAGAAATTTATGATTTCGAAATTTACAATTTCTTTGGTTTATTGTAATGGTTCTTTAACGTGGGATTCTTGGTGTGGTCTTCCTGAGGGAAAAGTCATAGTTAATTAGTCTATGCACGGAGGGGAAATGGAGCCCGCCTCCAACCGACTCCAACAGTCTCCATCTACCTTCCCTGCCACACCACTGAATTTACCACCTGTGTGGAAATCTGCTGTGAGATTGCTGAAGGTCATAGTGACTATAAAAATCAACTCAACAGCTGAAGCTTACACCCTCGAATGCTGGGGAAATTAGGCCCTGGGTGATTTAAGGAAAAATCTACCTTCTATCCATGCCTTTTGGCATTAAAAAACTGGCTTCTGACTTGGTTCTGGGGTGCCCCATCTTGATAAAGTATCATGTTGCAACAATCATGTATGCTTGGTGGGTCTGTGACTCAAATGGTTCATATGACAGTGAGGCAAGCTATTTTTGTTACCCCCCCCCCCCGAAACAGAATTCCTTAAAGTGCCCTTTGCTTCTTAAGCTGTGTTTTCATATACAAAGGGTCCTTTTTGGTTTTGTAGTCTCTTAATAAAGGATTTGTCGTTGTATATTGGTGTGGCTTCTTAGGGTAAGCTTTGTCTCCATATCTGGCACCTACTGAGAAACTTGTGGGCTTGGGGCTCAGAGGACAAGAAGTGGATCATTGACTCTTGTCTGGGTGAGTCCCAGATCTGTTCTTCTGTGTCCAGAAACAGATCTGTGTCCCCCCAAATTCAAGTTTGAGGGACAGATTTGGGGAACTTTACAGGGTTGGTGGCAGTTCCACTAGTCACGGTTGGTTTTCCTTGGGCATCATTTGGTTAGCTGGCAGCATTGAAACAGTAGACTCAGCTATACAGGTGGAAATGAAACATTTTGAGTGTGTTTTAAGTGCAATGTACAATGTGGCATTAGATAGCAATGGTGAGCCCTATGGTAAATTCAATGTGTTTTTTAAAATGTTTTTTTTTAAAAAAAGCATTTTCAGAATGGTTTTTATATGTGTGTAGATTCCACAACTAGGGGCACGGGTGGCGCTGTAGGTTAAAATACAGAGCCTAGGACTTGCCGATCAGAAGGTTGGCGGTTCGAATCCCCGCAATGGGGTGAGCTCCTGTTGCTCAGTCCCTGCTCCTGCCCACCAAGCAGTTCGAAAGCACGTCACAGTGCAAGTAGATAAGGTAAACAGCGTCTCCATGTGCTGGGAAGGTAAACAGCGTTTCCATGCGCTGCTCTGGTTCGCCAGAAGCAGCTTAGTCATGCTGGCCACCTGACCCGGAAGCTGTATGCTGGCTCCCTCGGCCAGTAAAGCGAGATGAGTGCCGCAACCCCAGAGTTGGTCACGACTGGACCTCATGGTCAAGGATCCCTTTACCTTTACTAGATTCCACAACTAGCTCTCTGTAGAGGGGAGTAATACTCCCTCCTTTGTTACAGACTCGCAGGCATGAGATAGAGGCAAGAAACACTTATCAATATATTCCCACATCCTGAGCAGAATTTCATTCAACCCTCATTTATCTATATTTATTTATTTCATTTATATTCCTACTCGTTTCCCCAAGGAGTGCAAGGTGGTGTACATGGTTCTCCCCCTCCTCATTTATTCCTCACAACAGCCCTGTAAGGTAGGTTGGTCTGAGGGGCAATGATGAGCCCATGGTCACCCAATTATCTTGATTGCCTAGTCGGAATTTAAACCCTAGTCTCTCTAGTCTGACACTCCAACTACTACCCACGCTGGCTCTCTATACAAAGCAATATACTGTATACATTTATAAAAATTCAAACTAACATGTAACAACAAAAGACAGACTCTGTCCCCCACCCCACTTCAAAATTGCAACAGATATAGCCTAAAACAATGTACATGACCTAGGTCATAAGTAGGTAAACTAAGACCTGGGGGCTGCATCCAGCCCAATCGCCTTCTAAATCTGGCCTGTGGACTGTCCGGGAATCAGCGTGCTTTTACATGTGCTTTTATTTAAAATGCGTCTCTGGGTTATTTCTGGGGCATAGGAATTCGTTCATTTTTCTTCTTCTTCAAAATATAGTCCGGACCCCCACAAGGTCTGAGTGGACCGGCCCCCTCCTGAAAAAGTTTGCTGACCCCTGACCTAGGTGAATAAAAATATATTCACCTGAGACTGAAAAGGCCACAGAGGTGACAGGCAAGCTTCTCTGAGGATGCTGTCTCAAAGCAATCTCTGCCCCTAAACTAAATGGGAGTTGCGTGTGAAGACCCAGAAATCTCCCTCCTAAATAAATTCACACAAGGCTCAAATTTTTGTTTTGGTTTTTGGCAGAATTTGGAATTTGGCAGAATTTAGGCCACAACTTTATTGATTACAGAAATGACTGGTTGCATAGGCTCTGGTTCGACTAGCTCCCTGCCATGCCAAGGTTCCAGCATAAGTCAGCCAAGGGTGAACACCTGGATGAGCGGAAAGCCAGAAACAGGCTATCTCTGCCACCCAAATGCCCCCCTAGACTCAGGCATGGACACAACCCCATCACAGGGGTTGACCAAACCAGCTGAGTCCCTGGATTCCTTTAACGGAATACCCTTCACATAGGGATGGCAAGAGCGTTCTCCCATCCCGATCACCTGAACCAGAGCCAATCCACCACACGAGCTCCTGCACTTTGCCACCAACCAATCACGCCTGTAACCAATCCCTTAACCCCGCTGACATGGCAGTCAGCCATAAATCATTCCCAATCACAGACAGATGAACCCCATCTGTAAAGGGATGCATATCGGAAGGTAATGCCCGGGTGATGGATCACCATCCCGCCCAAGGTCAGAACCTTCTTGGCCACTGTGCTCTGGATGCGCCTCCTGGCCCTCTTGTGGCAGCTGGGCTTCCTTACCACTCATATCACTGCAGTAGTTGTGACCAAAAATCTTGAGTCCAGGAAGAGCTGCCTTTAACTCTTCCAAGTCCTCCTGCATGCGGGTCCGCAGGCTCAAGCTGGGAGCTTTCGGCAAATCGTTCTCGCCCAGCTGTACCACCATCACTGCAGGCATGCCTTCCCCAAACACCTTCACCCGCATCGTTGGGAGAAGCTCCTCCCAACGCATTCCTCATCTGGATATCCAGGATACGCACACGTGGTCGGGGAGCCCGAGCCTGAATCCAAATCCAGACTTGGCAGCCCTCCTGCTGACCCAGTGGACAATGCAGTCCAGACTGAAAGGCCTGCTGCACCGAGACACCCATACGCCTGGGATGACCCCCAGGACTGGCCGGGGCCGGGATCCTGGAAGACTGAAACTGGGGAAACATAGCCCCAGAAGGATCCAAAGCCTCACTCCCCTCACTCACATCAGAGGGACCATGGGCCTCATACACAGTAGAGGGAGAGGAAGGATCAGGCTGGGAATAAGCCTGCCTCCCAAACTGCTGAGCCAAAGACTCAAGCTCCGAATTAAACCTAACCAGAACTGCAGGATCTGAACCAATATTGGCCACAATAGCACCCAAGCGAGCCAGCATTTGCTGAGGAACTGCTGGGGTCTGTGCTGAGTGAAGGGACTGAGAAGGGCCTCTAATTGCCCTCTTCGAAGGGAGAGCATGACTAGGATTCCTCTTAACAGGCATCCTGAATCTCACTTCACGCAAAATAATAACAAAGGGAACACTATTAACAAACTCAATTGATAAAATGGCACTCGCGCCATAACAAAATGTCGCTCTCACCACACTAGGCTGAATATGGCTACTGGGCAAGAATGGGGGGGGGGACTTCCTGGCCCCTAAAATTTCCCCACCAGTAACCCAAAGGATTATAATATTCAGCTCGACGAATTTGCCACAGCAAGCCTAATTCCAAGCACCCCAGTCTGCAAAGCAGACAGAAACGGCAGCGAAAAAACGCTGCCCAGAAGAACCAGAGGGAGTGGGGAGCTCAGCAGATAGGGAGAGCGCAAAGGCAAAAGCCGTGGGATCGCACCCTGCAGAACACAACAACCAAGGTTGATGTTCTCTTGGGCAAATTAAAACAAAACTAGTCAGTAAGTTCCGCAAGGAATAAGAGCTGCCTAAGTGACCAACCGAGGGACGTGGGTAGTGCTGTGGGTTAAACCACAGAGCCTAGGACTTGCCATTCAGAAGGTCGGTGATTCGAATCCCCTCGACGGGGTGAGCTCCCGTTGCTCGGTCCCAGCTCCTGTGAACCTAGCAGTTCGAAAGCATGTCAAAGTGCAAGTAGATAAATAGGTACCACTCCGGCAGGAAGGTAAATGGCATTTCCGTGTGCTGCTCCAGTTCACCAGAAGCGGCTTAGTCATGCTGGCCACATGACCCAGAAGCTGTATGCCGGCTCCCTCGGCCAATAAAGCGAGTTGAGTGCCGCAACCCCAGAGTCGGTCACGACTAGACCTAATGGTCAGGGGTCCCTTTACCTTTAAGTGGCCAACTGGGCAGCGAAAAGCTTCGAGACCAGAGCTTGCCAGGGGCCGAAGGCCCCATGGGGCAAAGCCCCTGAAGGGGAAGCGAAGGGGAAGGAAGGGGGAAAGGGGGGGAAATTAACAAAATGAAATAACTTAAGACAAATTAAATAAGGAATAAATATTCCAGGACGATCGTCGCAGGTAGATCGCTCTCTCTCACACACCGTGATTATATGGTTTGACAATTTGTTATGTTGAAATTGTATAATAAAAACATTTTTTTAAAAAAGAATCCCTTTGGGGACCTGATGATCTTTAATCTATCCCTTATCACCACCTTTTGATATAAAATCCCCAAGGTTGCTTACAAATAATATTAAAACCAAATGACAACAAATGCAACCATGGCATTTCCGCAGAATGCTCAAGAGCCATTTAATTAAAACCACTGCACACCAATTAAAAGCCATTAAAAGCCTGGAGAAACCTAATTCTTTTTGACCTGGAGCCTAGTAGTAATTGATCATGGCATCACACAAGTGTGATGTCCATAGCTGATGTGCTTTGACAACAGTCACATCCACTCTTGTGGACCATTTTAACGGTCATGGCTGCCCTCAAAGAATGCTAGTGCAGCCATGAGTTGTCCACAACTGAAGTGGGATTTGAACTACTGCAGTCCATATCAAGATACTGAATGGCTTCAAATACACTATAGCTAGAGATAATACTCACGGGCTCAGATAGGAGCTTCAAGGAAGAGGCATGCATTAGGAGTCTGAGTGCTCTTTCATTTCTGATTATACAATGTTTGTTTGGTGCAGACCTGTTTGTGTCTTCCCCAGCTGTTAAAGAGTATTGCATGCACATCTCTCTCTCTCTCTCTCTCTCTCTCTCTCTCTCTCTCTCTCTCTCTCCCTCTCCCTCTCCCTCTCCCCTTTTCCTGCACAGTGCATGGAGCACAGGAAAAACTGCTATCCCATCAGTTTACTCATAATCAGTAGTGGCTGGTGAGGTGGGGCAAGGTGAGCTTGGCATGGTGCAGTGCATTGCGAAGGAGCCACTGTGATGCTTCTGCTGCCATGCACTACACCACACTAACAGAGTCTCACTCCTCCTTCTCAGTAAGTACCAGTGTTCACTGTGCTGGGAAGCCAGCAGAGCAGCCATGCCCCCACCCATGCCACCTCACCACCTGCTACTCCTCATAATAAGAAATAAAATGAATATGCTTAATAGTGCAATCCTATAGGGTCTACTTAGAAGCAAGCCCTGTTAAATTAAATGGGAATTAATCCCGAGTAAATGCATATATGTTTACAACCATGGTTAATTTATATAATTTATTATCTCAATAATTGGTGCCAGCCACTAACTTAGATGGCTTTTAAAAAGCATTAGGCACTGTGTGAAGGTTGGTGTTGTAGTGCCCCACTTGAAGACTCCCTGGGTACATCTGACTGGCTGCTGTGAGACACAGGATGCTGGACTAGATTGTTGCTCTGGTTTGAGCCAACAGGGCTCTTGCATTCTAATGGAGGTGTAAATAAGCAGGAGAATTGCTGTCTCTGGTACAAGAAAGTGGTTGGGGCTCAGAGCTTCTCAGAGAATGCAACATGCCCTCTGAATGATTCAAGATATTTCAGCTGTAACCCTCTAGAATTCCTTCCTTGCCTGTGAGCAGACAGAGACCGTTGTCACCAATGTGGGAGCAATTCCCTTGGAGGTGCAAGATCTCTCTGTAGCTCCAGATCTACGATTAGTATCCAATTAGCATCAATTGTTTTGAACTTCAGTCAGCTCTAAGAATGTGTGAGAACATTCAAATGCACGTACAGAACATGGCCAGATGGCGCTTCCTGGTCACACTTACAGTTTATTCATGTCTGTGCAACTGTGAAAACAAAGAGTAATTATTCTGAAGTGCTTCTGAACTGTAGACCAGGTATTTAAGATCAGGTTAAATATATGCTGTACGGTTTCTCTGGGACTGAAAGATAAAGTGTAGTGATTCAAAGTTTAGGATCTCATGGGGTGGGACTTAGTGAAGCCCAGGGAAGCGGGGTCAAGGGGTGGCAGCCAGTAGGTCAAGGGACAGCTCCTGGCATCTCAGCATGAATAGGGGAGCAGAGGTAATAGCGAAGTTGTCAGTCAGGGCTCAGCCCTACCCAGACCTCATATCTAAGGCCTGATGAAGAGCAAGGGCAGCTGGATCCTCCACTGATCTCCACATTGCCAGTGATACTAAGAAGCCGCTGGGTCTGGACATCCTTGCCCCAGTCCTGGAGATCCTTTCTCCGGTTGCCTGGGCTGGCTGTCAGAACCACTACTGTCCCTGTACTCATCACCCACAGAAAGGGCAAAGGAGATGACAAGGAAGGGACAGGAAAGTGAAAAGAGGGAGCAGCTGAAATGGCTGAGTGTGCTCCTTAGGCATCACATGTAGCATGGATGAAGACATACCTATAGATGGGGCAGGAATTAATTCTGCTTGTGTTTTAATGCAAGTTCACCAAATCTGCATTTCCCAAACCAATACATGAACCTAAATTCAGTTCTCCTTTGAAATTTACACTTCTCCAATTTCTGCAGCCCAAGAAGGCATATAAAAATGTGCTTTTTAGTGAAAAGCACATGAGAACATATTTATATTAGTGAAAACAGCATACAAAAATCTCCTTTTTTGGAGGGTCGGGTGGAGTTTCTTACATAAATGCAAGCCTAGGCAAAACGGTGTACAAAACTGCTTATATTATGAGGCATGTGTACAGAAACGCATATGAATTTTCACACAACCTTTTTTAAAAAAGGAAAGATCCACAAATGTATGTGGATATGGAGCAAACTGAACTTGATTGGAAACATGAGAAACTGAACTGAAAGATTTGTTCACCACTGTCCTCCGATCAGTTTCTCAAGGGAACAGCCTTGGAATGAGGGAACAGGGACAGCTTTGAGGGGCAAAACTAACTCATCCCCTTAGAGTTAAATGGTTTGGGGAAGTTGATTTGGACATGAAATGTGTAGTGATTATGATGGGCCAGGGACTTTATTGATACTAGTCCAGCATGAGGATGGAGCTTGTCCAGAGACACTTGTCTCTTAATAGGAATGGTTGCATGGTGAAAATAGTGATTAGCTTATCACTTGTTGAAGGTCTTGTTGAAGTTGTGATCTATGTCACCTGAGAGCTTGTGCCTCAACTCTTTTTTTACCTTTGTCCCTGCAAAACACAATTGTCCAACAATAACACAGTCTTAAACTCTGCTAACCAAAGCATAGTGCGTGGATCATGTTCTGCGGGTTCCTTCCCATTAGGCACCAGTCAATCTGTATCTATAGTATGGTGTTCAGCTCTGGGTGTTGTAGACCAGGATAGCAGAACTTCAAGCCTGGGGGCCAAACACAGCCCCCTAGGACTTTCTATATGGCTCTCCTCAGGCCACACCCATCACCAGTCCTGCTTTGTACCTTTCTTGAAAGTTCTTTCGCCAGGCTAGAATGTGTTTTTGAACTCTCATAATGCTTCTTGCATGACCAGAAGATGGGTGTGTGTCCAAGGGAGAGTCTGGGTGTCCAGACTTTGTCTGAGTTGGGTGGAAACAGCCCCAGATTGTCCCAGGCTGCTTGGAGTAATCTAGGGCTATTAGGGATTGGGACCTCAGTCGGCAGGGAGATGTCAGTGGGAAGCAGTCACACTGCATTCTCCTGCAGGGGCTGTGCTGGAAAAGCAAAGTGCAGATTGCATAGCAGACCCTTAAAGTGTCCCTCTTTTCCAGGGATGTCCCTCATTAGAGAAGCCATCCCAGTTTCTGATTTGATCCTGTAATGTCCCTCTTTTCCCTAGGACATCCCTATTTTCATTGGAGAAATGTTGGATGGTATGGTAGGATGTCTCTATTTTCAATGGGAAAAATTTGGAGGGTATAAGGTAAAGGTAAAGGGACCCCTGACCATTAGGTCCAGTCGTGACCGACTCTGGGGTTGCGGCGCTCATCTCGCTTTATTGGCCGAGGGAGCCGGCGTACGGCTTCCGGGTCATGTGGCCAGCATGACTAAGCCGCTTCTGGCGAACCAGAGCAGTGCACGGAAACGCCGTTTACCTTCCCGCTGGAGCGGTACCTATTTATCTACTTGCACTTTGACGTGCTTTCGAACTGCTAGGTTGGCAGGAAGGTATGGAGTTATCCAATTCCCGAGCCATCTGAAGGCAATCCTGTATAGGGAAGGTTTTTTAAAATGTTTAATTTTTTAATGTTTTTACATATATGGTGGAAGCCACTTGGAGTAGCTGGGAAACCCAGAAAGATATAAATAGTAAAGTAGTATAAATAGTAGAATCATCGTTATGGAATCGGGTGTCCCTATTTTCATTGGAGAAATGTTGGAGGGTATGGCATAGCCCTAGAACACATCCCCTTAAATATGCCCCCATTTCATTGGATGCCAGGATTGGACACTCACCAGGATTGGGCACTCACCCTTCCTTCTATTCTGAGGAGATGTGAGGTATAAAAGATTCTTTCTGTGGTGAGCATGGTGGTGCTTGATGTAGGAGTCTTTCCTCCCATTGTATATCAGGGTACTTAATAGAGAGGGGGTAGATTCAAAACATTTTATGGCGCTTTCTATTTTTCTGCTCTGTTTCTGCCCTTTTTCTGTTATCCCCCTCCCCACAGCAGCCATTTTGTGCTATGCCACACTCCACAGCAGCCATTTTGTGAGTGGTGCCCATAACACTTCCTCAAAATTGCAGTGTGCCCACTGGCCCCAAAAGATTAGTGACTCATGCATTATCATATGCAGCATCCCTTGCAAGACTCATTGGGGCAGGGATTCTCCAGGGACAGGAATGAGGGACTGACCTTGCTACAAAGAAATATTTAGAGGAAAGGCTTTTGGGTTTTCTTTCTGCTGCTGTTGTTGATGCTGCTGCTTAATTGAATGTTTTGAGTCTCGTGCTTCTAATGGTTTGTTAGTTTTTATGCTGTTACCAGTCTTCTGGCACTTTAGATCCACAGGGAGGATACAAATAGTCAAATAAATGAACGAAAACACTTAGACACATGGGCACAAAGGTACCACCATGTAGATCACAGCCTGTAGCTGGTGAAGTTCATTTTGATCTGTACAGCACGACAACCTATTATTACAAGGCAATTTATGTTATTATAGCACATTTTCAACCAAAATAGCAAACACTTTCATTTTTTCCAATTGCAAGACCCAAACCAGTCTATGGCTAGGCTGGTGGTTGCCTGCTTGTCTTGGTACAAAATGGCAGCATGTCAGAATCCTTCTGCTCCCACCTCAGCACAAACATCTACTTAGGTAGTAAATATTATTATTATTATTATTATTATTATTATTATTATTATTATTATTATTACCACCATTGTTTTTGTTGTATTAAAGCATCATCAATGTACATCAAGTTTTTAAAAGTTTTGTAAGTTGGAAAGACAGGTTCCCTATGCCCATGCTCTTTCTTTATCATCTAAGCTTCAGTAGTGATGGAAGAGATGAGAAAGGAGAAAAACAGACAAACAGAAAAAAGCTATGGGTACATATGATAAGACTGCCCCAGGATTTCAGAATTCTGGGCCAATGAGATTTCTCTAATGACAAATCAGACTATCATTCCCTCTCCATAGTTGACGGTTTTAAATTTATTATCTGAATCTGATAAAGACCTTAAAAATAAGTTCTTTTCTATCTGTCTGTCTCATTTTTCTTCTCTTCTCTTTGTCACTTCCTATTTCTGTATGTTCTTAGCCTTGACCTACCTGCAAAATGCACTGAAATTCCTCTGCCCCCATGAAAGATGTGGAAAAATAACTGCTTTTTTCATAAGGGTGAAGAGTTCAATGGAATATTTCAGATGGAATTTAGCAGCACAACACTTACAGACCCTCTAAGTGTCCCTATTTTCCAGGGGCACCCCTGATTTGGAGAAGCAGTCCCATTTTGTGATTTGATCCCAGAATGTCCGACATTTTCTTAGGATGTCCCTATTTTCATTGGAGAAATGTTGGAGGGTATGGAGTTATCTGAGTCCTGAGCTGTCTGAAGGCAATCCTGTATAGGGAAGTTTTTTTAATGTTTAATGTCTTATGATGTTTTTATATTTGTTGGAAGCTGCCCAGAGTGGCTGAGGCACCCAATAAGATGTGTGGGGTATTAATAGTAAAATTATCATTATGGAATGGGACGTCCCTATTTTCATCAGAGAAATGTTGGAGGGTATGCACTTATAGCAGGATAATGTTTAGTGTGAGGATGGGAGTCTTACAAATGTAATTCGCTTATTTTCTTCTGTGAGCTTTTGAAGGATATATTAACAAACTGCTGTGTTTTACCACTACAGACCACAGCAAAAGACATTTAAAAAATGGGTTGCATCTTACTCCTTGGCTCAAAGCAATGACAAGTCCTTGGCTTTCTGTCAATAAACCCGAGGGTTATTTTTGTGTGTGAAAGACACAGTGCGTGCCACAGGAGTTTCTATTTCCACATGCCCTGAACTCATTCTTCATGTGTCACTGACATTTTTAAAAGCCCCCCTCCTTTTTTAAAAAAAGTGGACCAAAGTGGTCCATAGAAATTCTCCAGCTTCCCTCATGGTCTTTGGGGGATGCTGTACTTCCAGGAGTAGTGCCACACTTGACAGATTCAATGCACCGCAGAGCTTTCCATGGAATAGCTGGTAAGACTGTCCATATACTGCTAGGGAATATATTTCTCTCTGGTGGTTTTTGTCTACTTAAATGTCTCCAGCAAAAATTATGGCTCAGGTATTTTATCTTTGGAAGTAAGTCTTGAAATGTATTTTGAAGAGGAGAGGGAAGTAAACCGGGGGGGGGGGGAGAGAGAGAGATTGAAAGCAGCAAAAATGTATAAAAATCCAACAAAATTATTTGGTTTCAAACTGATGTTGTTGCTGTTCTGCCTCTTGAAGTCAGAAATGATATTTTACTCTGTAATCTAGCATCATTCACCTTCCCCTCCCCAATCCCCATGAGGGATCAGAGAGGAAGCACAATTCGAGACTGGAAATAATCCAAGGCATATTTGTGCGGGAGTACGATAAAGATTTATCTCAACTTTGAGGGAACAAATAAATACATTAAGGCAAAAGGGCTATCTTACTATATAATATTTTTGTAAGGAAAAAATAGTTGTCATGCTGCAGTTAGTGTGGCTGGCAATGGGTGGCCACACCAACAGCAGCATGACAGCACAACACAAACAGCACCTCAGCGGCACTGGAGACAGAGGAGAAAGAAAGGGGCCACAAAGAAAGGCAGTAGCTGTGGAGCTGCCCAGGCCAGTGATCAGCCTAGGGGACAAGGAGGAGGTATGTGGGAACAGGAAGGCAGATAGTGTGGGGCAGGTTTTTCAAGCCTTCCTGCTCTTCCCCTTATGTTGTTGTTGTTGTTGTTGTTGTTGTTGTTGTTGTTGTTGTTGTTGTTGTTGTTGTTGTTGCTGCTGCTGCTGCTGCTGCTGCTGCTGCTGCTGCTATAAAAAGACTCTCCTCTTCATTGCCTTCTCAACTACAGATAGCAGTGGTCCTGCAGGAAGGGGAAAAGGAGAGAAAGGCTTTCTCCTCTTCACCCCTTCTCTCTCCTGTCAGTGGTGACAGTGACAGGGAGATATTAGTAAACTGTGGGGTTTGGGATTGGCAGTGGGGTGCATAGTTAAACCATGGAACTCACTCCCCCAGTAGGCAGTGAAGGCCATCAACTTGGATGCCTTTAGAAGAGGTTTAGACAGATTCATGGAGGAGAGGCTATGGACAGTTACTAGCCATGATTAAGGCTGGGCGATATATTAATATATCATCCAGAACTGGTTTGAAGTTCATATCTTGATATCAGTTTCATAGTGTTTGACCTGACAATATATTGTGAATCATGATGTGTGTATGTGTGTGCACACGCTCATGTGCATGTGTGTGCACGCAACACAAAAATCAAATGTGGGGGGAAACTTGTGAAGCCAGCCACTGCCTCTACACAGCTCCATCCTTATTTCACACATTGTCATATATCATGGTGTTTAGCTGGTGAAATATCACAATGTTGAAAACCAGGTATCTCCCAGCCCTAGCCATGATAGCTTTGCTCTACGTCCCTTGTTGGAGAAAGCACTGCTTCTGAATTCCATTTGCTGGAAGCCACAAGAAGGGAGAGTGCTTGGGTCCTGCATGCAGGTTTCCCACAGGCATCTGACTGTGAGAGCAGGATGCTTAACTACATGGACTATTGGTTTGATCCAGCAGACTCTTTGTATGTTCTTAAGAGAGAAAGGGAAGGTCAAAAATAGCTGGTATAGAGAGTGGATTAATGAAGAAAGTATGTGTTTATGCTCAGGGGCTGTTGAGCATCTATTGGAAACCTAGAAGAGGGTCTTTTCTATCTGTCTGTCCTTTGAAATCCAAATAAGTAAAGCAGGTAATATGAACGCTTCACACATAGCCCTGTTTGCCTCTTTTAAGAATATTGTTATATGCCACCCCAATCTCCACAACAGTGATCAATTCCAGGGGTTTCAGGTACTTGCCTAGGGTTTGTGTTTCCTTTGGAAATGAGGCGCAGCAGAGATTGTGGTGTCGTTATGATATATGGTTTATTTACACGTATATATACAACTTGAGACTATGATACAGGGGATTCCAACATTACACTCCGAAAGGGTTTCATTTCTCCCATAGCTGCAGCCTTGGATTCAAACAGTCAGCCCACTTTGTGCTCTTACTTCCTCACTTCAGCTTGCTGTGTTTAACAGACTGCCACTATTTTTCCTCCAGCCCATATCATCCCCAACTGCAATCCTAAAACAACTGCCCTCATTCCAGCTCTAAAACTCTACTTTAAAGGCTTTGTCTTTCTAACTAATTCTGAGTTGTGTGGCGAGTTCCCGCCCCCCACCAAGGATAAATAAAGACACCAGACACCAGAATTTAAGGTTAAATGGGCGAATTAGACCACAACTTTATTGAATTCAGGAATGAGAGGCATTGGCTTAGGCATTGGTCCTATCGACAATCCGACTCCAGCCCATTTGCTGGAGACACGGGAAGGGTTAACATCATAGAGGGAGAGTCTCCTGCTGAGGCACGTCAACCAAGCGCCCCCCCCCGTCACCACTCGGGGGCGTGCCTTAGGCCCACACCTCCATAGGCTTCGGACAGGGCCACGCCCCCCGGAGTCCTTTATCGGACCACCCTTCGTTCTCTGGGGGGAGGTGATGGCATTCCCCCCCCCACATCCTCTTAACCCCTTCTTACCAATGCCTAACCGCCAATGCCGAGGAGTTGTGACGAGTTGCTACGAGGTAGGCAAAAAACCAAATGGCTGTAAGTCGCCAATTGGGAAAAATTCCTACCATGCCCCTTGCGGTGACAGACCATAGCAAAGTCAGAAACCTACCTAAGGTGGGAAGGGTGGGAAAACGGGGCTAGCCGGCAAAAGAGGGCGAGCCCCAGCTGCGCCGGCCCTAAATAGGGCAGGCCACGCCCCCCAGCCACCCGATTGGGTAAGTGGACGACGCGGCCGGGATTCCCCTGCTCTCGCGGGGGCTGAAACCAGCCCCCACTCACGTGGGGGTGGGCGTGAAGCCCGCAACCCCACCTCCTGGGCAGGCCGGAAGTGGCTTTGTGGGAGGAGCCACCCTCATTTGCGCTCTGGCACAGAGCCACTCACTTTCTCACAGCTAATGATCAATCTTAAGCAGGCTGGCTCCTGGCTTTCATGTTAACATGCTAAATCCCGTGTCTGGCGCCCAGGAATTAGAAAGGGGTTCCAGGAATTAGAAGGGGAGCCTAGGTACCCCACAACCTCATAACAACATGATCTCTTGATCTTATGGACTTTAACTAGAGGAGGAAATAAATATGTGTTCACAGATGCACAACCAACTGATGAAACAAAAGGTTTTGTACTGTGCTGAAATTGCCTTATTTTTATCCACAGCATGCATAAATATATCACAAGCAATTATGTCCCTCCCATCTTGTAAATAATTCATCAAATGCCCTTGGTATATTTGAAATTCATGGTGTGCATCCATCCTGCATAGGGACAGAGCTTCCAGGACCTGAAAGGCTGAGAGATACTGAGCGTTTCATTTTGAATTTTGACATTTATAAACAATATTCTACCGAAATCACTGTAGGGCATATTGTAATATTTCCTGTATAATTAATTCTCTGCCAGTTGCATAAAAAGGCAATTTGCCTTCTATGATATATGGAAGCTTTTTTTATTTAACGATAAGTATAAACATCTATAAATGTAATGCCTTTACTTTCCCATTCCTTGCAAGCTATCTTTTTACACCTGAGCTAAATAGTACTATTAATGTATCACTTCGTAAAGGAGTTTATGACTTTGCAAAGTATGTATAGATTTAATACTGTACTAAAAGATCACTGCAGGCAGCATGCCTTTGTTAGGAATAAAATGCTAAAGGGGAGAGACATCCCTTGCAGGGAGTATGTGTTAAGAAAGTCCTCGCCCCAGGGTGCTGCTGCCTGTCAGAGTATGTAATACTGAGTTAGATGGGCAATGCTGTAGCTGAGTGGTTGAGCATGTGCTCTGCATATATGACAGGAAAATTCAGGAAAGAAATATTTTAATGCAATGATCATAATAGAATCACAGATTTGGAAGATACTACAAGGGTCTTCTAGTCTAACCCCCTTCAATGCAGGAATCACAACTAAAGAATCCAAGACAGATGGCCATCCAATCTTTGCTTTAAAACATCCAATGAGGGAGATTCCACCACTTTCCAAGGGAGTTTGTTCTGCTGCAATGATAATCCTAAATTCAATTCCTTTGCGAGGAATCAAAATATGGGTTCCCAGACCCAGCCGCTGCTGAATAGGAGCTCCAGGGCAGCAGTGGGTCCTGCCATTGCACTGGGTCCTTGGCAGTTACCCATGGTTGCCATCTGCTGACACCAGGCTTGTTTGCAAATGCAAAAGCATTTATTAAAATAAGCTTCAGAATGATAGGTTTCAAACAAAACAAAACAAAAAAATATCAGTGAAAGTCCTTTCTTCTGCAGCCAAATTGGAATGGTGATCAGGATCATCATTTGCAAACGACAAGGAGACACAATGATCTCGTGGCTCTTCTCTTTAGGAAAAGGGTGAGCCAAGGAGACTGATTCATCAGAAGCCCATTAGGGATTTCGGTCAGAGGAATTGTTACAATTTCTGTCTGCAGTAGTGGAGTTCTCATTGCTGTCAGGTGTTTTTCATTTTGTTTTGTTGTGTGGGGTTTTTTGGGTTTTTTTTTTGTCATAATCCCCTGTTGCTTCCGCACCCCACCACCCACACTGTCCTCTTGCAATGGCCACCAATCTGTCATTTCACAGTTATGATTCACCCAGCCCAAAATGAGACAGCATGGACTCCAGACACGGCGAGAACTGCTTACCCATTTTCGGAGCCATGATATCATTAAGTGCTTTGTCCATGGGGGACAGAAAGGAGGAAGAAAACTAGGCTGCTGTCAACATGATTGCTGGTGTTAGTAATGGCAGGGAGGAAAGAGAAGAAGGTTGGGTTTTATTATATTCACACACACACGCACACATTTAATGCAAGTAGTGTCAAGAGGAGAGGCTGTAGGTCAGGGCAGAGCATCCACGCTGCATACAAAAAGCCCAGGTTAAATCCCCAACAGCTCCAGGTAGGAGTGAAAATGCCCCGTGCCCATAACCATGGAGAGTGGCATGGACTGGCTGGATGCAGAGGAGGAAACCCCCAAGGAACCCCCAGGGGAAGAAGGCTCAGAACCAGGGGATTGGTGGTGGGATGACAATGAGTTGTCAGAAGGAGAAGAGGTAACAGGGTTTAGTGAGCAGGAAGGGACTGTGGCAGAGTGGTCCCAGAAGCAGAAGCAGGGGGCGGGGTCAAGAGGCAGTCTGCAGGCAGGTTGCTGAAGAATCCAGGGAGTCTTCCCTGCTGTGACCAGCTCCCCTTCCTCCAGTCTCCCAGATTACATAGAGAAATGAAGAGTGCTGAGCCAAGAGAGACAAGACAAAGGAGTCTCAGGTTGCTGGACCCAGGGGAGGAATCTTAGAGGGCAGTGGGAAAGCAGTGACCCTCTGTCCTTGCAACTGCTTCATTGGGGCAATACTTGCTGGGAAGGGTCACTGTGACCACTAGAACTGAGCTGTTTTGTTTCTTTGAATATAGAGTTAACTTCACTTGACATCAGGTACTTTATTGTTTAATTTCTGACCTATGCCTGACTCCAGCTCCTGACAGAGAGCCACTGCCAGTCAGTGTAGGTAACATGAGGTAGATGAACCAATAATCTGACTCAGAATAAGGCATCTCCATATGTTCTTATGTTGTTCCTATAAAGTAGGACAGGATGGTAGAACAACTGTTGGAAAAGGGGATTGGACTGGAAACTCTTTTCTCTTTGCATAAGTACTTGGAGTTTTCTGCTTGTAATCCATCTACCACCTCAAGTCTACTGGGTCATTGCACTACATGCATTGACCGGGACTATTCTGAAACAGGGGTGGGGCAAGCTTGTGTGGCCCTGTGACACTGTTCCCACAGTGTCCGCAGGTTGGGAGATAATAATGTGATCCTCTCTAATCTCAGTTGTGTGTGCATATGCCTTACAAACACATTGCTTTAGTTGTGAAGCAGACAGTCTTCTATTCCTCCCCACTGCCCACCTCCACGGTATGAGCTACATCTTTTACTACATTCCTGCTGTTAGAGGCAAACAATAAACCAACCCCCCCCCCCCAGAATCTTTAAATTAAAAATAATAGACCGAACTTGTGCAGTTTCACATTTTTAAAACTTGCTTTAATCTTAGCAACAGCATGACTACAGGAATAACATTGGGTTTGTTTGCTTCTGTTGCCCTGATGCTAAGCACATTTACTTGGGAATCAGCACCATTTTGTTGTGGAATAAGATAATAAAATGAGCATCTGTAACCAGGCATGTGCCCAGCTGCTTATTCCCTGACTATACAATGTTTTTCTAAATAGGAATAGGCCAGCTCCCAGTGGGCCTCAACATGCAGCCCAGCTGCTGAAGCAGGGCCTATTTGCTGCTGGCCTCATCATCTGTCCCATTTGAGTGGTGGTTTGGGGGCCTCGTGGGCTACAGGGCCCTGGACCTGAGAGGCACCCCTGTCTCTGCTAGGGATGGATGAATCTGTCAGTTTGGGTTTCTCTGAGTTCCCTTTTTTCTCCAGTCTTACCCTCAGTTCCCCACATTTTCACATCAGCTTACAATTTTTTTAAAAAAAGTCCTCGTGAAAATACATCAGTATTTTAACACAAATGTATCCTATTTTCTCCATTTTTGTGTGCAATTTTGCCTGATATACACACTTTTGCAAAGCAATTCTCCTAACACAATGCACTTCCTATGCTAGTTCATGTGATATGTGCATTTCTATGCATACTTTACTGCAGCATATGCATCTTTATACACATTACGTGTCTGGAGAACAGCACTGCAAAATTCAGAAAAGTGCCAGATTTCAAAGGACGGCTGCATTTTGGTTTGCGTATTGTTACAGGTAGTAAAAATAAGATTTGCCTTTAAATGCGAACTGAATCAAATTTCTTCCCCATCTCTAGTATTCATCTACCTTTTCTCTTTCCTCCTAATATGAACCAGCATGAAATAGATAGATATTGGCAATAAATAAGGACATTTAAATGCAATCACAACTGTAGAAATTTAGGGCCTGCAAATTCCCATATTTGGCTGAAGATATTCATTGATGGTGGAACCTTCCCAACCCTACAAAGATAAGATTCATTTACTTTCAAACTGGGAGGGGTGGCTAACACCCCAGAGGACAGGATCACACTTCAAAACGACCTTGACAGATTAGAGAACTGGGCCAAAACAAACAAGATGAACTTCAACAGGGAGGAAAGTAAAGTATTGCACTTGGGCAAAAAAAATGAGAGGCACAAATACAAGATGGGTGACACCTGGCTTGAGAGCAGTACATGTGAAAAGGATCTAGGAGTCTTGGTTGACCACAAACTTGACATGAGCCAACAGTGTGACGTGGCAGCTAAAAAAGCCAATGCAATTCTGGGCTGCATCAATAGGAGTATAGCATCTAGATCAAGGGAAGTAATAGTGCCACTGTATTCTGCTCTGGTCAGACCTCACCTGGAGTACTGTGTCCAGTTCTGGGCACCACAGTTCAAGAAGGACACTGACAAACTGGAACGTGTCCAGAGGAGGGCAACCAAAATGGTCAAAGGCCTGGAAACGATGCCTTATGAGGAACGGCTAAGGGAGCTGGGCATGTTTAGCCTGGAGAAGAGGAGGTTAAGGGGTGATATGATAGCCATGTTCAAATATATAAAAGGATGTCATATAGAGGAGGGAGAAAGGTTGTTTTCTGCTGCTCCAGAGAAGCGGACACGGAGCAATGGATCCAAACTACAAGAAAGAAGATTCCACCTAAACATTAGGAAGAACTTCCTGACAGTAAGAGCTGTTCGACAGTGGAATTTGCTGCCTGGGAGTGTGGTGGAGTCTTCTTCTTTGGAGGTCTTTAAGCAGAGGCTTGACAACCATATGTCAGGAGTGCTCTGATGGTGTTTCCTGCTTGGCAGGGGGTTGGACTCGATGGCCCTTGTGGTCTATTCCAAATCTATGATTCTATGATTCTACTTGCCAATAGCCTATACTGCACTGGCTTTTGAAGCAATTTGCTTTAAAAATTGAAAAAAGGGGGGAGAGAATGTGTGATTATACAATGGACCAAGTTGAGCTTACAGTGGTACCTCTGGTTAAGAGCTTAATTCGTTCTGGAGGTCTGTTCTTAACCTGAAACTGTTCTTAACCTGAAGCACTACTTTAGCTAATGGGGTCTCCTGCTGCCGCTGCACAATTTCTGTTCTCATCCTGAAGCAAAGTTCTTAACCCAAGGTACTATTTCTGGGTTAGCAGAGTCTGTAACCTGAAGCATCTGTAACCTGAAGTGTCTGTAACCCGAGGTACCACTGTATTACAAAACTGTTGCAATTGTAACACAAGACTAGATGGAACCTCCATGCCCATGAGCAATATACCTCAGAATAACATTTTTTTAAGCAGCAGACACAGGAGAAGACTATCATCTTCTTGTCCAGCTTGTTGGCTTTGTGGAGATAGCTGGTTATGATGCTAGACATAATGCTCAAAGAGATGGGCCTTTACTCTGAAGTGGCAGGGCTCTTTCGCACCCACCTGTTAATAGTCAGCAAAAGTTACTATCTGGATAGTTGGCTACAGGAAAGATGGAAGTGGAGCAGCACTCTCAAAACCCATGAAGATGCAGGCACAATGGAATCCAAAACTACCTGCCTCCCCCAACCTGGTGCCTTCTAGATGTCATTTGACTCAACTTACACCAGCACTAGCCAGCATGGCAGGGATGAAGTTCTACAGCAATAGTTCTACAGCATCTCAAGGGCACCAGGTTCATCTTCAGGATTCAGCTTTTTTCTCAGGTTCTCCGGGGAAGGACTGAATGTCAGGATCAGGTGCCATGAGGGTGTATCCAACAATGACCATACTCGCATTAGACTCATGAAATTAATGGACATGGCTAACTTAGGGACATCAATTTCAGTGGGTCTACTGCTATGTATAGGTAAAGGGACCCCTGACCTTTAGATCCAGTTGCGGACGACTCTGAGGTTGCAGTGCTCATCTTGCTTTACTGGCTGAGGGAGCCGGCAAACAGCTTCCAGGTCATGTGGTCATGTGGCGAACCAGAGCAGTGCACGGAAAAGCCGTTTACATTCCCACCAGAGTGGTACCTATTTATCTACTTCAACTACTAGGTTGGCAAGAGCAGGGCCGGAGCAATTGGTGCTCACTCCATCGCGGGGATTCAAACCGCTGACCTTCTGATTGGCAAGCCCTAGGCTCTGTGGTTTAGACAACAGCAGCACATAAGTATAATTGAGTATAATTCAAGTATAATTGAATGCAACCTGGGCTTTTACCACTTGGCTGATAGCAATTTTACCATGCAGTCTTCCTGGCACTCTCCCTGCCCATCATGCTCCACCCTGAAACTGGGAGAAGCAGTATGTGGTGAGTGGCAGGAAGGGGTGGAATCAGAAGCAGAATTCTACTGGAACAGAATATATGTCCATCAAGTCCATTATTGTCCACTCTGACAGCAGTTTTCCAGAGTCTCAGGTACAGGTCTTTGCCATCACCTGCTCCCTTATCCTTTTAACTGGAGGTGACCTCCTGCCTACAAAGCATATTCTCTTCCTCTGAGCTACACTACCTTATCAACTCTAGTTCATCCCTGTGCATGTTAACACATACATGTGCATGCACCCCAAAGCATAATTTTCAATGTACAAGAAAATGAGGGCCACTTCCTCGGTATATAGGAACAATTGGAGCACATGCATTAGTAGAACATGTTGTTCAAATTCAGATTGGGTCAGCCTCTCTTTCCTGTTGGAAGGCTAATGCATAAGAGGCTGCCTGCTGTGATTTGTGAGTCAGTTCCAAGAAAACAGTGTTTTGAGAAAATATTACAGGAAACAACAAGGTATTGGGGCAGAAGTATTCAATGATGCTAGCCTTCATCTCATTTAAATAGCAAGCAAATGGGTTGTGCAGAGTTTTCAATAGCACTCGTGCTTCTTTGAGCAATGCTTTCAACTGTCATCTTCAGGAGTGAAGAGTGCTCATTTTGTTGATTTTTTTAAATTTTATTTTTTTGGTAATTTAGTTAAAGAATAAAAGGAGAATTACCTGGATGCCTAGTTCCAAATTTTTGGAGCAGGCACTCTTTGGTGAGATAGAGCACCTTAAGAAATTTAAAATCACAAAACATGCAACAAAGTAAAGTGTGGAAATATAGGTTATTACACATTTAAAATATCCTCTTCTAGGTTCTTTCCAAAGTTCCCCACTTTCCTTAGCAAAGAAAGAGACCACACTTTTGGTAAGTTAAAAATGGTTTACTTACAAACTCTTCAAATGTCAGATTCATGTGCTTTTCCATACAGCACCAAGAAAAGACAGGCAGTACAACTTAGTTTTAAAAATGGTAAGAGCTTCTAAATTATGTGTATAGAAACACAAATATGTCTTGCTAAAGCCATGCAGTCTGGTTCTTTGAGAAACCAGGCCAGACATCCATACTGGTTGGTTCACATTGTGGAAAAAGGCTTTAGTAACCCTTCCTCCCAAGGCAAGGGTTTGTTAGCTACATAAGCCTGACAAGATAGCTTACACTATGGTCTTAACACCTTCATGCATTAATTAGAGTTAAGCATGTTGGATAAATGAGGCTGGATATATCCCACATATTTTTGTTTTAAGCTTTAGGTCAGTACTCAGCCTTAGCTCTAAAGCTATAAAATCAGGGAAGTCATTATGGTCTTCATTATTCTTTGCAGTCTT
Source organism: Podarcis liolepis (assembly GCF_965112155.1). Taxonomy (NCBI): domain Eukaryota; kingdom Metazoa; phylum Chordata; class Lepidosauria; order Squamata; family Lacertidae; genus Podarcis; species Podarcis liolepis. The sequence goes on along the minus strand of NC_139570.1, from coordinate 26,675,259 downwards.
TCCTCCTCCGAGGAGCCATTTTCACACGTTACAAAACACTGTGAGGCATGAAGGACTCTAAGGTAGATTAATACTTTCACAATTGATGTGTGTAATGCATCCTGATGGCCTCAGGGGCGCACAAAACATTTGGCTTGTCTTGGAACAGTTTGAATAAGAGGAAAGGACCATTTATTATCTACAATTTGACTACCAGAACAGTGTATGGAAGGAAATGTTATAAGTTTCAGATAATGAGGAGATTTTGAATAATGAAGGTTTAGGCTTATCACTTTTTATTTCATTTTAAAAGAAGTATATGCTGCCTCTAATTAAAATAATATCATGGGCAATGCACAATAAAACAATGTAATACAAAACTACATTTCAAAGACAATTCAATGTACAGTAAAAACAACCCAATAAAAACAATATATAACATTTATGGTACACAGGAATCATTCATTAGTATCAGTGGGCAGAGAAAGCTTAGGGATGAGCAAATCTGTAAATTTTATTTTTTTCTCAGTTTCTCTTTTTTACAATATTATGTTCAGTTTTCTACATGTCCACATCAGTTTGTGATTTTTTTAAAGTCCTTGTGAAAATTCATAGCATTTCAGTAAGAATTTACCCTAATATGCACGTTTTTTGCATGCCGTTGCACGTTTTAAAGAGCACCAGTAATAAAAACATAATAAAAAGCATAACTACAGACAGTATAATAATAAAACAATCATAATAACAACACACACACACACACACACACACACACACACACACAGCCTTAACAGGCCATATGTTATTTAATGGCCAAAGGCCTGAGTAAAGAGGAATGTTTTTGCCTGGTGCCTAAAGACATGTAATGAAGGTGCCAGGTGAACCTCTCTTGAGAGAGCATTGCACAGTTGGGGAGCAACCACAGAAAAAAAACCATTCTCGTGTTGATACCTTCCAAACCCCTCAGGGAGGAGGGACACAGAGAAGGGCCTCAGATGACAAGCACAGGGTCCCTGACGGTTTGTATGGGGAGAGGCAGCCCTTAAGGTATTGAGGCCCTGAGCCATTTCAGATTATATACCCCCGATTTTCACTTCACACTGTTCATAGCTTGGCATACCAGATTTCCATTTAAAAGAATCACTCAGTATCTTACCCAAATTTACAATTCCTAGGTCACAACTAAGAAAAGCTGCATATAAGTAAAGGTTTTACAGGCTCTGGATTCAAGATTCAAAACTTCCTCATTTCTGTGATTACCTAATTATTACCAACACCAGTTCTTACTACTCTCAGGACTTGTTCACACTTCACTTGCCCCATTCCTGGAAAGCATGGGTCCAAGTGGTTTTCCATTTGCCTCCCTCCCCTCTGATTTCCCCAGGAAAACCTGTTTTTTACTGCTGACTCAGAACAAACAACAGTCTGTGGAAAACACAATGGATGTTTGTTCATTATTCATTAGTAAAGAGTGGCTTTCTCCAGGGGAAAATGGCAGGACAAGCAGAAATGTGAATGAGATCTCACAGATTTTCCTCTAATCAGTCCTATGCCATGCCCTGGCACCTAATTATTTGGTCAGCATTACTCAGTTCATCTCAGCAACTGTTCTCTCAGGAGCTTTCGCTTCCCTTTTTCTTCTCCTAACTCTTCTAGTTTCACTTTGCAATTCAGCCTTCTCCTTTGCCAGCTGTCAGGGACTGGGCAGAGGAGGGATGGTGGAGACCACCTCCCCATCCTGCCCCTTTCAGGGAGGAGGAAGAGGAAGACAGTTTAGATTTACAACAGGGGTTTGCTGGAGATCACAGCTCAGAGGCAGATGAGGGGGAAAGTTGGGAAATAATGGGAGAGGAAGAGGAGGAAGAACCAGAGCAGCAGCTGGCTGATACGCTGTCATTAGAAAGCATCCCAGACCCCCCCCCCATCTCCCAGAACCCAGTGAGCCTTAAAAGTAGGAACACAAAGAGCTTGAAGATAGAGGGCACGTAGCAGCACCCATAGAGGAGGTGATGAGAATGAGGAATGAGGAAGTGGGAGAGACAGGGGCTGGAGATTCACTCGGGACAATGCCATTATCCAAGAGGCTGGGTTCTCTCTCTGTAAAGTTTAAAATAAAAAAGGATGGTAATAAACCTTTCCTTGTCTTTACACTTTCCTGGGCAACCAGCTGGGAGCCGCTGACGGCAAGCACTTAAAGATGTAAGCAATTAAATCAATCTTGTAATAATCCAATAGTCCCCCTGAATAGTTCAATTAATAAAACCATTGCTCACATTTCCCCCTCTCTGACTTTTCCCAAGTCTAAAGTATGTAATATTATCCCATGCCTCTATGAAATTGCTGTCCTATATGCTATGCAGAACATATATCCACCTGCCAAAGTATACTGCATACCACCTATAAAACACTTAGCTCCAGGGTTCCAGCAATATCACCAGCATACTGAAGAGTCTGCCAAATTGCCCTTCCTGAAAAGATATCTCAAAAACTAAAAGTATCTGAAGGGCAGGGCTTGAATGATCATTGGTTGTTGTTTTTCTATATGGCATGGTTTTATTTCTTATATGAATATTGAGGTACACAGTCACTCTGTTCCAGCAGTATGTGCAAACATTTGGCTTATCTAAGACATTATAAAACCTTTATTCTTAATATTGATGGAGCTCAGAGGTGGAGAATACTTTTATTTTTATATAGCTTTATTATTTGTAATGGGAAGCTTTGCATGAGTTAATACATTATTGTTATTCCCTTGGTGATGCACTGCATCTTTGAACTTTTCTCGTTCCAGGCTATGGTGCTTTATGGTTTACATTTTAAATTCTTTGCTTTCTTTATCTTTGCACTTAAAAAAGACAAATCTATTTTAAATTAAACTGCATACCTCCTACAAAATCCTTAACCCCAAAATTCCAAAGGCATCATCAACATACAGAGGGTACCATTCTCTGACCACTCCCAGTGGCTTCATATAGATGTTAAACAGCATTATGGATAAGTTGATTACCTTCAGCACCCCACAGCATAACTGCCAAGGGGTCATAAAAATCACCCATGGTTGCTCTCTGAAACCAGTCTTATAAGAAGGAGAGAAGGCACTGTAACACAGTGCTTCAGTCTCCCATCCCACAACAGGTGGTCCAGGAGGATACCATCAAAAGCTGATGAGAGAACAAGAGTGACAGTTTTGAACTCCCCATGTCCCTCTCCCAGCAAAGGTCCCATCCATCAGGGAAACCCAAGGCCCATCCCGCCCCCAATCTAGGCATGAACCCAGAGAGAAATGGATCTCAATCAGAGATTGAAAACCCCTAGTCTGTAGGCCAGATTCAGCCCTCCTGGCATCTTAATTTGTCCTGCCCTGCCCTACCTAACTGCACCTATGATATAATACAATGTCAGGTGTGGGGCAGGTAAAGTCACGTCTGTAGAAGAACAGTCAGGAATCTGAGAATGCACTGAAATCTAAACCTCCCTATTCCCAGGTGATTCCGTTGCAGTCACCCACCATGGCTTTGCTTGCTTCACCCATTGTGTTTTCATAGTTTATAAATCAGGGAAGTAAGACCCTGAGAAGTGTCACAGTCTGCCAAATGATAAGCAATATCTTGAGCTGCATATTACAAGGTCTGTGCCAAGACACCTGTGTTTGCAAAGATCTTCAGCAGCACCAGAAAATGCCTCCCCCCTTCCGTGATTTTTCAGCTCCCTTTCGCAGAGAATGTTCACTTATTAATAAACATTCCCTCACTCTCAGTTGCTCTCAATTTTATCAAAGTGATGTCACCACATGGCCAAATATGATAGGCTGTGTGGTGTTCTGAAGTTACCCTGAAGGAACACGTGGGAGGAAAACTAATTGCAATAGCAAGTAGGAGAAACCATGACTCTAAGTGTGACTTTTTAAATCATGAATATTCACACAGAAGAAGGACATTACTTGCAGTGGGGTAGTACAAAGCCACCTACTAGACCAGTCTTACCCAAGTGAGTACCCGCCATAAGTTTTGCTCAACAATTTCCATGCACTGTAGCCAACATGGCCAATGACCAGGAATCTTGGAGTCCACCCAGTCCTAAACACTTGGATTCTGAGTTCAGATTTGCATAACCACAGGCATACACACAGATCTCACAATCCCTATAATGAACCTCTTTTTGTATGCACCTACAAGCATATGTCAAGGAGGGGACCTGTTTTCTAATGAGCTCTATGGTGATCTTTCCATGTTTGGTCATTGCATCTGCAGAAGGATGGATCATAGCCTAAGGCTGGTGGTATTCTGTTTTTCATTTGAGAAAAAGAGCTTTAGGAATTTCTGGGTTACCAAAATTGTTGATTTCTACCCCAAATTCCCAAATTCAGTTAAACTATTTGTGATGGACAGTGAAATATTATTTTCCTTATCCTTGATGTTTTTCTTTCCTTGCTGTAAAGTGTTGTTCGGGAAAATTAAAAAGATGGAAAGATAGAGAGATACAGACAAACATTACAAAACTATTACTGGATTATACACTTTAATATATTTTCCTTGATCTTGGTTCTTGAAATTGCAAGCATAAGAAAAGTGTTGTGAGGGGAGCTGAGTTTCCCTATAATTTTTGGCCCACAATGTCATGGCTTAACAGATTTGCCTAGCCTTCTAACTCTGCCTGATAACAAAGAAAAGATGGTGCTGGTAGCTGCTTTGATACAGGGTGAAAGTACATCATCTCCTCACTGCTGATTATTGAACATGTATAATTAATGCTTCATAATTTCATTGTCGCTTAAAAGAAAAAGAAGAAAGGGCTAGGGATGCAAATGTAACTGTGACTATAACAGAATGCAGTTTGCCCAAAGCATGATTGATGGAGGAAATATAAAATGAAGTATGCTCAGCATTTTTTAGTGCTTACGCTATGTCCTCCTTATTTCCTCTGCGCAAAACATTCAGCTTATAGTGAAGCCTGACCCATATGGCAGATTCATGTGGAGAATAATAGATGTGATGTTTGCAGTCATTCTTCCTTTTCCAGGGCAAATGAGGAAAAATTATAGAACAGTATGAAAATCATGTTCGGAACTGACAGTGTCGGGAATGACACCAAAAGCATCAGCAGCACATTGGCTCATGATCACAAGAGAAGAGGCAGGGTAGTGGGGTGATGCCATAGTATTCTCAGGCCTGTGGCTCTGGAGCCAGCGCCAGGTTTTATCACTAACATGACATGCAAAGGCTTATTTCAAGAAAGAACTGTGTGTGGGATCATAGGTTTGTCTGCAAAACACACCCCAACTCTCCAAAGCTCTTTCCCTATAACCCAAAGGCACATGGCTTTGATGTGGAACAGAGCAAGCTGCCTCAGACTTAGTCAAACCCAAGATCCATCTAGCTTAATATTGTATACTCTCCATGCTCTCCAGGGTTTCTGAAATGGGACACATCCAGCCCTACTTTGACATGCTGGGGATTGAACCTGGGACGTTCTACATGCAAGAACCACTTAGCTGTGGTCCTTCTTCGGATAGAGAAACACAGGAAGCTGCCTTGTACTGAGTCAGACCATTGGTCCATCTAGCGCAGTACTGCTTATTCTGACTGGCAGCTATTTTCCAGGGTTTTAGGCTGGGGTTTCTGGCAGTCCTACCTGGAAATGCCAGGTATTGAATTTAGGAGCTTTTACATGCAAAGCAGATGTTCTACCACTGAGCTGCAACCCTTCCCCTAGTGCTCAGAGGAAACAATCTGCACATGCTCATGCTCGGCTAGCCGCATGAGAGGGCAGAAGCTTGCTCAGAGCCCCACATAAGATCATAGAATTGTAGAGCTAGAAGGGACCATGTGGGTTATCTAGTCCAACCCCCTGCAATGCAGGAATCATTTGCCCAACATGAGACTCAAACCCACAACCCTTGAGTTATGCTTTACCAGCTGAGCTATCCCAGCAGTCTATGAGCTGAGTGTAGAGGAATATAAAAGCCCCCTCCCAGGGGCCCGCTCTAGGTCAGCCCCCGCCCCCAGGCACTGTGTCAATGACTCTGAGATTCTTTAGTAGAAAAAACAAAACTGGAAAAGCTTCTCATAAGGTTGAAATAACCCTGCTTAGGTTGCCTTTGTGCAGGCTTTCATTTTATGGTGATTTCACGCACTCTTTTTTCTTTATTATTATGCCCTTTGGTTTAAAAACAATGTGTCATGATATTTAAATGAAAGCCTATTGCCAGTGACGGCCCAGAATCATGCAACTTAAGTCAATGGAGGATGTCATTTAATGACTAGAGAGCAATCCAATTGCTTTCCTGCTGTGATGTGCACATTTAGTGACTACTGCTGTTCTTGGGGGGGGGGGCAATATCACTGCTGCTCATGACACCTTTTGGTACATTTTCTCACTAAGACCAAGATAAAAGTTTGATTAAAAGTTTAAGTAGCTATGGTTTGGTTTAGTGTTTTTTCTAATGGCTCTTCCTCTGGGTTAGCACAAAGTAGAAAAGGAAGCAAAATCTTAAAAGGATTTCCTGCTTGAAATATGAGCCCTCTTAAGTTTTAGTGGCAAAGCCAAGTCTGTAAAATGAAATCATTTCACTGAGAACAGATGCAGGGAGAAGAATTGTAGAAGAGTCACATACATCTGCTGTTGCGGGTGACACAATCTAGGTGGCCATGTGTCCTGCTTTACTGAGTACCGTCCTCTATTTCAAGAGCTGTCAAGCCCAGTCCTATATTGGAAAAGGGCTCTTTGGTTCCAGGAAAAGAACTATAAGAAGGGAAACCCAAACCCCTGAAGCTGCCCATCTATAATTAGCACTTGGACAACAGACTGAGCAGGCACTCAGTAGGTCATCATGCCATCCATAGTGGGAAAAGGGCAGTGGGGAGGTGAGGGGGGGGAAACAATGCAGGCTGGAGTCTCTGCCTACATGGGCATCTGTGTTGTAAACACATCCAACACATGGAGGAGAGTGCTATCAATGGCTACTACCCACAATGGCTATCCTCTGCTGCCACAGTTGGAGGAAGCAATGCTTCTGAGCACCAGTTGCTGGAAACCACAGGAGGGGAGAGTGCTCTTGTGCTCATCATCCAGAAAATATCTTCTTTCATTCTTGTGCTTATCCTTTGCTTTCCCTCTTTGCAATGTTTCTGTCTCAGATTCTCCCTTTCTCTCTCCTCTTTCTTTCTCTCCAGTTTGTTGCCCAGCCCAACTGCCAGCAGCTGCTAGCGACGCTTTGGTATGATGGCTTTCCCGGATGGCGGCGAAAGCACTGGGTGGTCAAGCTCTTGACATGCATCACCATTGGACTGCTGTTTCCCGTGCTTTCTGTGGCCTACTTGATTGCCCCTAAGAGCAGGCTGGGACTGTTCATCAAAAAGCCATTTATAAAGTTTATCTGCCACACTGGCTCCTACCTTACCTTTCTCTTCATGCTCCTACTGGCATCGCAGCACATTGTCAGGACTGACCTCCACATGCAGGGACCTCCTCCAACCATCGTTGAATGGATGATCCTCCCCTGGGTTCTAGGTAAACCACTGAATGCAAAAGCATGTGAGGGTTGATGGGATTTGCATGCAGATTAATTTGGTTTGGGGTGCTGTTTCCATGCAAATAGGTGTAGCACCATAATTTCCAAATCAGTAGCTATTGTCTCTTCTGCAGGTGAAAAATGGTCAAATAGTATCCTGAATTTAGCCTGTTTTTGCTACCAGTTTGGGATGGGGCTGAGGGAAGAAGATAGGTATAATTTTTTCCTTTTCTTTTCCTCATTTGTCATTAGTTTGTGCTTCTGATTAGGGTTAGCCAGGTGGTAGAAGTGAGTTAAAATATTTATAGGGGCAGCAGTGAAATGGTGTACAGTACAGTTTGTGAGGCACACTCTGCACTGTCACACCTTGGGGAAGCACTGTGACAGAGCACATGTTTCACATTCAAAAGGTCCCTGGTCCATTCTCTCACAGCTAGTAACAGTGGGTAATGAGTAAGATCTCTGGAGAGCTTCTGCCAGTCAGAGGAGCCAATGCTGGGCTAGATAGCTTATACCTGAAGGGAGGATTTAACGGTGCAACAGAATGCCCTAGATCAAACCTGTCTTTGATTTCTGAGCCTGAAGACATGGCTGCAAGACAAGAGAAAATAGCCATTTACAATCTATGAATTATTTAGCTTGTTCTCTGTGTTTATTCAAATGTTATTCTCAGTATTATATTATTATTTTTTGTCAGGATTGGGGAATTTGTGGCCCTCTAGATGTTGCTGAAATACAGCTCCCATCTTCCTTGACAACTGTCTAATAACACCTAGAAACCTATTGGAGTCTGCAGATTTTTAATGTGCCACCAGCCCCCTAAGTACAATTCTGTATTTGGGAATGGAAATGAGCCAAGGTATTTTGAACTTGGGATGGGAAACCTGCAGCCCTCCAGATGTTGCTGGGCAATCCCCCTCAGTCCTAAGCTATTGGCCAGGCTGGCTGGGACTGATGGCAGCTGGAGTCTAGCAACATAGGCTCCCCATCCCTGCTTTAGGCAAACAGATACTGCATTTGACCACATAATGACTGCATTTCTGGTGCCTTTTTTTTTCCTTTCCAAAAATGGGGGATGCAGTGAATTGCACGTTGGAGGCAGAGGAACAGATTGGGGGTGGGTGGCAGAGGTGGTTGCTGCTTCCCGTCCTTGTCTGGGTCCCAGAGCACAAGCCCAAGGTTAGCGACAGCAGTGGCAGTGGCAATGGCGGCAGCAGCAGCCTTAGCAGCCTCACCTCCTCCTGCTACCTCTGCTCAGGCAGGTGGGAGTGAGCAGGCTTCTTGGCTGGGTCCAAGCCAAGGCCAGAGCGCAGAGTGAGAGCCAACGGCACTTGCTTAAAGCAGGAGCCCCATGGCCAAGCTGCCTCCTTGCCTCTCAACTCCATGCGTTGCAAGGTGGCGGCAAGGGCAGCAGCAGCCCGGGCCTGGCTTTACCTTGCCTTGCCTCCTCCAGATACTGTACCTCCAGGTACAGTCCTCAGGACCCAGACTCCCAACCTCACTGCCTCAGGAGCCCCCATGCTGATCCCCATCTCGCCTCCCAATTTCCCCTGCAACTATTATGTGGGAAATGCCCTGGGACCGATTTTAGGGTCTGAAAAAGGGATGTAGGACTATTACAAGGTGGCGACCAGTATGCGGTGAAATACTGCTGATACATTTGTACAGGTGCTGTTTCCAAGGGCTGCACGTAGAAAACCAGCTGCCAAGAATATGAGAGCCATGCTGGATTGGCACAGTGGCATTCTGCTCTCATAGCACCCATCCAGATGCCTGCAAGCAGACTGTAGGGGAAAATTCACTCCCCTTTGTCTCAACTTTCCCTGTAGGAGATTTTTTTCCTACAGGTGCATCCTTTGAAAACAGCCCCTCTGCAGATGGATGGAGATCATCACACTCACTTAAAATAACTCATCATAATAATTCTCGCAAAGGTCAAATAATGGAACGATAATGGATGTTGTTTTAACTAAAGCTCTCAAAAACATTTTACTGGGTGAGCTGGATGATTCATGTGGGCAAAGTAGGCTTTTTTGTTTTTCCTTTCCTTCCAATTATTTTTTTAATGTCCACTTCAACCTGTATGCAGCACTAGTAAAATGTTAAGAGTGAAAAGCTAAGCTTTCTCAGGTATGAAGTACTAGATGGTGACATTGTCTCTTTTTGTCCTGCTGTTCTATATAAGGGGATTAGCTTAATTAGGATGAGCCTGGCAAATAAGCACGCTTCCATAAACACACATATTTCTTCGCCTCTTTCAGGTTAAGCTGCCCTGACCTCAAAGCAGCTGTGGGCATATAGGAGAACTCAAGCTATGAAGAAAACATATCCAGTCATTAGCTCCTGGACTATTAGCATCATGGATGATTAGCAAGCTTTCAGCCTAAGAAAGAATGCTCTCCCAGCATTATTAGAATGTTCCAGCAGCAGCACTTTCATTTGGTGGACATAACAGCCAGCCACATATAGATTTCCAGCTTATTTCATGCACTTCACAAACCCTTACACAGGAAACACAGAGGGTCGCTAGACATTTTGACAGATTCAGTCTCCTTGCTGCTACACTAAACTACATCAGTGAAGAAAATGTACTGTAGATTGTGGCTGCAATTTGATGTCACTATAAGCCATAGTCTGTTATGACAGGAACATGCCTAGCCTTACCATGGCTGCAAAAATAAGTGCCTCTGAGTCTCTACTTTTGCTATGAAGGAAGCTGCCTGTGAATAAGAGTCAGGCTATCAGGAGCTTGTGAGCAGGACTAGTTAACAGGGGTGTTTGCAAGGGCATTTAGTAGCGGAGTTGGAGATGGGAGACCCCAAGGTCTGCATCATGGTGCAAGAGGCATGAACAAGAGGCATGAATGGTGAGGGAGCTGCTGCAGTGACCTTCAGCACCTGTGCCATGTTTGTTTTCTCGCCTGAGCGTGTACAAAGGCACACATGCTGCAAGTGTAAGTTGGTTGCCTGATCAGCTTTACAGGAAGATACAAGGGGAACAACTATCTTGAACCTGATCCTTACCAGTAGGGAAGAACTGGTATATGAGGTAGAAGGGTCTGAAACCCAAGCCCTTTGACGAACAGCTAAGGGAGTTGGGTATGGAGAGATGTGATATGATACACATCTTCAACAAGCTAAAGCGCTGCCACATGGAAGATGAAGCAAGTTTGTTTTACGTAGCTCCAGAGGGTAGGACCTGAACCAATGGATTCAGATTACAAAATAGTAGATTTGGATTAAACATTAGGAAGAACTTTCTAATGTTAAGAGCTGTTCAACCATGGAATGGACTGCTTCTGAAGGTGCTGGGATTGCATTCCTTGCAGGTTTTAAAACAGATGTTGGATGACCATCTGGGATTTTTTGGCTGTATATCATGCATTGCAGGGGGCTGAACTAGACCAGGGGTGGCCAACTCCCAAGAGACTGTGATCTACTCACAGAATTAAAAACTGGCAGTGATCTACCCCCTTTTGGGGGGTTCAGGCCAAAGTTGTTGAACTTTTTTTAGGCAGGAGGAAAGCCCCAATTTTTGAGGATTCAAGCCTAAGCTCAAGGGAGAAAGGGGAACAACCACTCATCAACAGATTGCTGGGGAAACAAACAGCCTCACTGAGTAAACCCCGTTTTCCGTTCTCCAGATTGTGTGACAATGGAGGGCGGGACGAGGGGCAGGGCCGGATTCTTTTTTTACCAGTGCTAAGGAAAGGGACCCAGCGATCAACCATGATCTACCAAAACCTCCTGGGGATCTACCAGTAGATTGTGATTGACCTGCTGGACATCCCTGGACTAGATGACCCTTGGAGTCCTTCTATGAGTCATCTAGTCCAATGCATTTGATACATTATTTTTAAAACAGAGTTTTCCAGCTAAGTTGTATACAGAGTAGACCCACTGAAAGTAATGTATTTAAGTTAGACATGTTCATCAATTTCAGTAGATCTACTCTGAATAGGACTGATGTTGGCTGCTACCCAGAGTAATAGCATCACATCATCACTCAGATTTAGTGATGCAGCCAATCAGATATAGCCATGTGATGGCACTACAAAGCCAGTTCAGAGTGAATACAAAACTTCACTCTGAATGGGAGAACTTCTCTCTGTGTCAAAGCCTCATCCAGACACACAAATATCCCTGAAAGGTTAATTCTCCTGACTGCAATTAATCTCACATAGATCTCATGGGACCTAAAGGCAGGGGCAGACCTAGGGGTTATTTAGGTTGGCCCCCAACAAGGGTGCAGGCCCAGTGGGGCACAAAAATCCTGTCTCTCCACTCTGGATTGGAGTGGCCAGGAGCCTTCCCATCCATGCACTCCCTGGGCCACTCCTATGCTGCTCTGAGCAGCTGGACAAGGTGTACAGGCTCCTCAGCAGAGGAATCCAGTTGCTGTTATGGGACTTTGCAGCAGTCCTGCGGGCCCCTCAGTGGGCCAATGGCAATATTAGAAGTCTGAGTGGAGTGCCTTATAGGGCTTAGAGCAAAGAAAGACAGAGAGAGCAGGAGGGAAAAAAAGGAAGGGAGGACGGAAGGAGGCAGACGGAAAGAACTGAGCAGAGAGAGGCAGACAGACTGACGGAAGAGGAAGAGGAGGGGAGGAGCAGAGCTCAATGGCACAGAGGGAGTCAGTGTCATAATGTGAAAGGCAACAAAAAGTAAACTCCTTTAGTTTCTTGTCCGTGGTCTCTCCCAGTTTTGGAGGCACCGATACATCTCCTTGTCAAGGGTGCAAGGGAGCCTAGGTCCGCATCTGCCTACAGGCAAGCTGAAATTATGAATAAAAAAGACAGGTTGATTTTAAAAAGAGGGGGGGAAAGACAAATCATCCCATTGCAGCTTTGCATTGTATTCTTACAGCTCAGCTGCACAGCTTCTAAAAACGAAGCTGAGAGTGATTATCTGAGTTGAAACACCAGAACAGCGGGAACTAGTCATTGCGTAAAAGAACGTGCTCACAGCACATGCCTGCAAGCAGGCTCCTAACTAGGTAGTATTTCTTAATGCCCCTCTCTCTGTCTCTGCTTAAATTGTGCAAAACACCTCTGCGGAAACAAAAGGGATTACAGGGGAACAAACAAGCAAAGGATGAATTGGTTGTAAATAAAATGATGGTGCTTCTTTTGTTTCGGGAGTCTTCGTACTGTTTCAATCTTGTCTTTAACAGTCAAAATAAATTAAAAAATTGTCGAGTAGCACCTTAGATCATGGCCACTGGTCCCATCATCTCCTGGCAAATAGAAGGGGAAGAAATGGAGGCAATGAGAGATTTCACTTTCTTGGGCTCCATGATCACTGCAGATGGTGACAGCAGCCACAAAATTAAAAGACGCCTGCTTCTTGGGAGAAAAGCAATGACAAACCTAGACAGCATCTTAAAAAGTAGAAACATCACCTTGCCAACAAAGGTCCGTATAGTAAAAGCTATGGTTTTCCCAGTAGTGATGTATGGAAGTGAGAGCTGGACCATAAAGAAGGCTGATCGCTGAAGAATGGATGCTTTTGAATTATGGTGCTGGAGGAGACTCTTGAGAGTCCCATGGACTGCAAGAAGACCAAACCTATCCATTCTTAAGGAAATCAGCCCTGAGTGCTTCCTGGAAGGACAGATCGTGAAGCTGAGGCTCCAATACTTTGGCCACCTCACAAGAAGAGAAGACTCCCTGGAAAAGACCCTGATGTTGGGAAAGACTGAGGGCACAAGGAGAAGGGGACAACAGAGGACGGGATGGTTGGACAGTATTCTCGAAGCTACCAGCATGAGTCTGACCAAACTGCGGGAGGAAGTGGAAGACAGGAGTGCCTGGTGTGCTCTGGTTCATGGGGTCACGAAGAGTCGGACACGACTAAACAACTAAACAACAACAACAAAGCATCTTAGAGACCAACTAGGTTTGTTCATGCACACAAAAGCTTATACCCAGAACAAACTTAGTTGGTCTCTAAGGTGCTACTTGACAATTTTTTAATTTTTTAATTTATTTCGACTGTGTAAGACCAACACGGCTGCCTACCTGAATCTTGCTTTAACAGGTTGTGTTTGTCTCCAAAAAGAAAGATATAGTGGGGCTATTGGTTAAACTGCAAAGGGAAGGCATTGTTTCATAGCAAAAAAAGTATTTCCTTCTTTAAAGGGGGGGAGGGGGAGAAAATATGAAATGCCTCCTTCTAAAAAAGGAGGGAGACAAACGGAAAGAACAGTCACGTTCCATGCAGACGGCATGGCAGTAACTATAGTAACAATTCTAACAATGATTACTCGCAGTGAATGTAACATATGGGGTTCTTCATCAGAATCCACTCCACTGATTTGTTTGAACAGGCAAAAGAAAAAGAAGAAGATGATGATTTTGGTAGAAAAATAAAACATTCCTTAACCAGTCTCATCATGATGATGATACTGAAATCACAGTTCAAAAGAAAGTGAAAGATAAGATTTTGTTAAGTTTTCATGAGGCCAGGGTGCATGCAAATAAGTTTCATTAGTACAAGGATCTACATTTGTACAATGAACTTTCCCACCTGCCTCTGCCCGGCCACACGCTCCTTGGGTCTGTTCTGGGGGCCTCCCCCAACCCTCTGGAGCAGATCCGTAGAGGGCAAGGGATGCACAGAGGGAGGAGAGCATGCAAAGTTTCACAGGGCAAGCAAAAATCATTGCACAAATGGAACAAGTGCAATGGATGCCTCTCATTGATTCAACTCTCTCTTTCCCTGTTGTTTAGTGACCATAAGGAAATGGAAGGGTCCAACATGGCTGGGTGCCTTTTCTTTTTGTTTCATTTGCTTGTCTTGTTCATTGTTTTTTCTTGCTGGGCGAATGTAGATAGAATTGATATTATATTTTGATAAAGCTCAATTAATGCATATTCAGGCCTGTAGTGATAGGATAAAAAAAAATAAACTGGTAGTGGTGAAACATATCATCCCCTTTTTGGGTCTTCCAATTCTAGGCAGAATCAATGTTTGGAGGGTGAGCAGACACTCCATTTAGGAACACAGGAGGCTGCCTATTTGGTCTATCCAGGCCGGGGACATTCCCAGTCCTTCCCGGAGATACCAGGAATTGAACCACGGACCTCCTGCATGCAAAGCAGATGCTCTACTACGGAGCTATATAATAATTTGCACACAAAAAATTAATGCATGAAAGTCAGAGAGGCTGATGAGTAGCCCCAGTCTCCCTCTTTGCATTGACTCTGCATGGAATTTGATGGGGCTGAAAAGGGATATAAATGGGCACACAGATATGGATGGTGTGTAAAGCTACGTTACACAGAGCTGGCTCACTGAACTGGCCCATCTCACCGTCCACTGTCCCTCTTTAACTGGCAGAAACTCTTTAAGGTCTCAGCTTGGCAGAGGCTTTACCAAGAGAAGGGACAATGACTCAGTTGCAGGAACCGAGCACCAAAGGCTTGCTTCAGCATGGTCCACTGTCACGTCTCCAGTGCGCAGCCTGAATGCCAAAATGGGGAAATCAAAAGCCACTATTATGCTTGGGTCAAGAGGGGTGGCATGAACAGTCTCTAACAACTTAGGAAAGAGACTGTCTCTAATAAAAAAGGAAAGAGATACTCCCCCTCCCCACCTCCAAATAGCTTTTTTTCAAAGTTAAGCTGAATTTTCTCAAAGCAAACTGCTCTTGCTGCACTTCCATCTTAATATAAAAACGGTTAAATGTACGCTTCTTCCAGGGGCTTTTAAACCTTTTCCATTTGAAGTGGCAGCTCAGCTACTTATGCTTGTACTAGTCCTTCCACATCAAGCCATATTTCACATCCTGTCAGAGCAGACTACTTAAAAGCAGCATCATTATGTTTTTTCAGAAACAAAGGAGTGGCAAAAGGGGATCGCTGAATCTTGCTTCTGAGCCACTGTTTTTAAATAGTGTTTTCATAACGTCCTGTTTACTCTGCTTTGGTGGCCAGTGAATGTGTCTCATGGAAATGAACTCTCTTTCCTTAGGTTTTATCTGGGGCGAAATCAAAGAAATGTGGGACGGAGGCTTCAATGAGTATGTTCATGACTGGTGGAACCTGATGGATTTTGCAATGAACTCTCTCTACCTGGCAACGATCTCTCTGAAAATTGTTGCATATGTCAAGGTATCATTACCATGGAGCATGTGTGTGTGCACTCGTTAGCACTGGGGTAGCTAACCTGTGACCTGCAAGTCATATTTATGCTCTTAAGGGTTTTTGTAGCTCCCCCATAGCCTTCCCCCCATTTGTCATTTTTAAATTAAAAAATCACTTACTTTAAAAATAACAATACATGTTTTTACTGACCACTTCCATGTGTAAGTAAATGCCAAAAGCGTCTTGTGACCCCCTTCAAATCTTTTTTTTTAACCATCCACTTTTGCAACTCTTGACATTGGGCCCCCCAAAACATTAGTCACTCCTGCTTTAGTGTCAGGCTTCTCCAAGATATTGGCTTTCTTTCTTTCTCTCTCCCTGCCAACCTGTGAGTCCTCAGATGTTGTTGAACTACAACTCCCATCACCCCTAGTTAGCAAGGCCAGAGCTCAGGTATGATGGGAGTTGTAGTCCAACAACATCTGGGGACCCACAGGTTGAGAACCGCTGGAACATATCAAATTCTCTGTGAATTCTATGATTACATTACAATTTGGGGGTATGATCAAGTTCAGGCATTTCCTGTTTGCATATCTGGAGTCTTGGGGATGTCTGCTTCTTCACCCTTTGAACTTTTTGACACAGACTCACCTCTCCCCCCACCCCTTATTGGCCTCATTCATGGTTCTTAGCATCTTGTCTGCACTAGCACTAACCACATCAAGCTCTTAACCAGGGTTTGCAAACTCAGTTCAAATAAATGCTGATTTCAAATCCTGATTAGAAGTGGAATCCTATACGTGTATGCTCAGACATAATCCTGATGCATGTGGGACTTACTCTCAGATGTATAGTATTGTGGTCTGCAATGTGAACTTGGTTGCCATCAAATGCAGCTGTAAATGATAAACTATGGCTAGGGTGGACTTGGAAAGTGATGATGAATGAGTAACCAGTTCCTTATCCGACACCCACTTTGCAAACCATGGTGTTCAAGAAGCCAGTGTTACATGCATCAGAAATGTATCTTGCTTGTGCACCAAGCAGCTGTGTCACTATCTACATGTATTGATGATGGATGGTGCAAGGTGGGCAGTGGTACAACTGCATTTTAACAGTTTTAGAATTTAACAATGAAACACCAGAGGATTGCAGCACCAAGAGATCAAAGGCAACAAAAGAAAGAGGGGAGATCTGAAACCATGCAAGTTAACATCTATTAGATAATTGTGGAGTTTGAGCACCAACCTCTCTTCAGAAGTCAAGGCAGTGCTCACCTGACCTATCACTGGCATCGCTGCACATTTCCAGGAGGGAAAGGGGAAGGGGCATGTTGGCTGGGAGGGTGAAACAGTGCAAACACACCCGCAGGGTTGGCTCCACCTGCACATTAGCACCATACCAACCATCCCACCACTTATCCCTCCTAGTCAGGTGTAGTGACACCAGTGATGGGAATCAAGTAAGCACAGCCACTCTTCCATACTGACTGCTACTGTACATGTCCGTGCTCACGGGTTACTTGAATTCATGAGTTACATGTGCTACCCTGAAGGTGTGACATTTGGCATCTTTTATGTGGAACCTGTTGCTTTGCAGGGCGTTGGGCAAGATGACCCATTTTCCAGTTCTACAGTTCTATTATTCTAAGACATGGGGGCCAATTGCACTGTGCCATTATTTGCTTTAATTATTTATGAGGTGTTGTCCAAAAATCACCACATCCTAATTTTGGACCTAAACATAGGAAAAGATTGGTTTATTTGCAGGATGAAAATGGCAGTCAGCATCTAAACTGGTTTTTTGACTTGGAGCGCCAAATGCTCCAAGACAGGAGACTAAAATGCTGAGATCAAATGGGGCAGGGCGGGGATGGAGGGGTGCATGTACACTTGAATGCAAATGACCTGCGTTTGGATTGTGTGAGGGCCGGAGGATGGAAAGACCATGGCTCAGTCACAGAACATTTGCCTTAAATGCAAAAGGTCCCAGATCTCCATTCCCCAATGTTCCATTCCCCCAAAATCTGGAGAGCTACTGCCAGTCAGTAGACAAAACTGAGCTAGATGGACCAATGACCTGGCTCAGTATAAAGCAGCCTCATTGTTTGTTGAAGGGCTGTAGCTCAGTGGTAGAGCATCTGCTTTGCACTCAAGAAGATCTCACATTCAATTCCTGGCATCTCCAGGTAGGGCTGCCTAAAATCCTGGAGATCCTCTGCCAGTCATTGTAGGCAATACTGAGCTAGATAGGCCATTGGTCTGACTCAGTATAAAGCAGCTTCCTGATTTGATTATGGACAAGCCTGGACAGAAGGGATGCTGTAAAACAGTAGTTGCATTTGCTGAGTCATGGCTGGTGTGACAATGCATGTTTCTCACTGCAGATTGATTGGGCAGTCCTGGGTGTGTGTGTGAATGTGAGTGGCAAGAGCCAATAGAGGCCAAATTGTCTCAAGTCCGTGCCATATTTGGACCTTAGTGACAGATCTGTCCTGCATGGGAAGCGGATGTAAAAGTGCTTCACCAAAGGAAATTCCAGCAGGCCCGTGCTACTCAGAAGAAGGCTTATGTTCTTGCCATGGCTGATGAAGACCAAATTGTAGCTCATGCTTGAATTGGCAGTTGGCAAAGAATCATTGCATGATTAGGCATTAGAATAGTCTCAGTGTTCTCACACCTCTTGATCGCATCCATAACAAGAAATCTCTTTCCAATGCCAAGTTTTCCTTCCACCATGTACTTGCAGTGAGGATGCACTTGCTGCACAGTTTCCTGCTGAGCAAAGTCAAAGGAATCATATACTTCAAGTGCATATGCAGAGTGACAGCCAGGGATGGCCCAAGACATTTTGGAACCTGAAGCAGACCTCAAAATGGCATTTCCCCCCTCCCCGCCAGGGAAGAAGGGGTAAGGGAAGATCTACATCAGAAACAAAGGGCAGGAGAGAAAGATCTACATTTAGATCTGCTGCCCTGGTGGTTCCTGCCAACTGAGGCAGTTTCCTCACCTTGCCTCATGGGTGGGCCGGCCCTGGTGACAGCAGAGCCAAGCTCTTAGGTACCAGAGCTCTGCTCTTCACACATCAATCCTTGCTTCAGGGTTTTCAGACAGTACAAAACTTGCAGCATCCAGATAAAGATGTGTCCTCTGAGGAAGAGAACAAAGCTTGAAATATGTCAGGGTTTTCTATTGGCTTGCTTAATTTTGGCCTGTTCCTTTCTTTTGCCGAGTCTTCAAAACCTCTCTGGGGACTCCTTCACTGGTGTCCTAAGTAAATAAGTAAATAAATGTGTGAAGAAGATGGGAAAATGTGATTGGGTGACAGAGAGAAGAGTGAACTGCTCAACACCTGCTTTGCCTCTTTCTTCACCAAAGGAAAGCAGTGCCCAACCCAGTGATAACAGAATAAACGATGCAAGGAGGGAGCTGCAGCCCTAGATAGGAAAAGAGGTGGTAAGGGAACACCTAGCTACTTCAAATCTACAAGGCCTTGTGAGCTGCACCCAAGGGTACTAAAGGAGCCTGTGAATGTAATCTTACAGCCTTTGTCTGTAATCTTTGAGAATTCTTGGAGAACAAATGAGCTCTTCAGAAGCACAGTACCTGGAGGTAAACTACAGCCATCGTGTCCCAAAATAGAGGACTCCTTGCAATTAAGGACACTCAACATCCCTAGCCATTCACCATGCTGGCTGGGGCTAATTGGAGTTAGAGTTCAACAATACCTAAAGGTCATCAAACCACTTTCTCATGAGGCATGTTGCATCACTGGACACATACAAAATATCACCGTTTCAACAGTGAGCAACAGTGGTGGACCTTACGGTCTCAAATTTCAGCGGCACCTTCTGCAACGCCAAAACTTGGAGCCCCCTACATTTTGCCTTCAATTCTACCTCATAGTTGTGCCACTCCTTGCAGCTACCCCAAGGCTCCATGCCCAGTGTGGCCAAACCAGGCATGCTCCCTTAAATATGCCTCTATGAGCAAGCACAACCAGTACCTCATGTGGCAGAGATGGGCAGCCTAGCAGGAAGGGCTTCCAGTTGAGAGCACACCGTGTGCAAGCCACTTTGACATTCACTAGTATTTGGAAAGCTGCCTTTAATGATTTGGCACAAGATGGCCAGAATTGCTATACAGGACAAGAGAAGGATGCATCATTGATTTTTGATTTTTTTAAATGACCCAGTTAGAATTTGCCCTTGAAGACGCTGAATGATATAGATCTGGCCAATTAAATTACTTTGTCAAGTTATTCTTCTCAGGGGCTTCAGCACAAATGTTGGCTAAGAGCCTCATACTTTGTGGGAGTTTGTCAAAGAAGCTAAGCCATATCTGGCACCCACTGCTTCCCTTGGGCAGCTGTTTTCCAGGCAAACTCTACACTCATAGCTTCCAGTTAAAGGTCTAGTGAAGAGTTAAACATGAGCATTGTAAGGGCTTTCCACAAATCAAGTTGACTGAGTCTCTCCGTGACGCTCGTGGATGTCTAGAACAGTTTGAAATGTCAGAAGCAATCAGAAGCCATGCAGAAAGGCATTTGTGCAGGACTTCAGTACCTCTGCACTTCGGGAAAAATTATCCTTTTTAAAAAAAAGAAAATAAAGCTTTACACAATCCTTGGTTTCTATAAACCAGTTTAATTTATGGCATTTTCCCCAAAAGCATGAAAATTCTATTTATGTAGCCTGCAAACGTACAGACACAACTCCAATTTAAGAGGCAAGCAACAAGTATTTACTGTTGGCTTTTATTGCATGGAGCCATGCAGCAAAATAAGTCCTCAGTGGAACACCAGCAAGCAAGCCACATTATTTTCTTCTTGCATGCACCATTACCACTAGGTTCAACCTGAAGCTGTTTCACAAAATGACACAGTGATGAAAAAGACCTGCAATTTCAAAATCACTTGGGTGTCATACAGCAGGGGCAGACCAAACATGCTGCCCTCCAGGTGCTGTTGGGCTACATCTCCTATCATCCTGACATGGCTGGGGCTGATGGGAGTTGTAGTGCACAAGACCTGGAGGATACTATAGAGACATATTGGCTAGAACATGAGGCAGAGTGTGCCATGGGGTTCCATGTTTGCCACACCACATAAAGCAAACACCATTGGTTTGGTTTGACATTTTGCTTGGCTAATTTGTTTTTTGTTTTGTTGGTTTACTTGCTTGGCTTCAGGCCAGTTGCCATAAAAAGCAAGGGGCAAAGATATTCCTCACTTCCCCTCACTCTGTACAGTTCTGATGATGCTATCTAGTAGGCTTTAGACCCAGACTCATCAAAACTCACTGAGCACCTCTTTCCTCGGTCCTGCCACCAGGCTCAAAGTATTCGACCACAAAGCCCTGCTTAGATACCACTAGTGGCTTTTCCCAAATGCTCTGGGACTCAACTCAGCCTCTTGGTCTGAGGCTTGGGCATAGCCCAATCACTAGGCAAGGGATATGTCTTACATTATAGAGCACATTTTGCTAATTTGGTGCCCTCTAGATGCTTTGAATTCCCATTTGCCTTAGCCAGCACAGCCATTTTGGCTGGGGCTTATGGGAATTGTAGTCACTGGGAATCCAGCTTCATCCTCCTCCCCATCCCCTTTGGCCCAGTCTACTTCACCCCGCCCCACCCCAACCTGCAGATCAAAGTCCTGCTCCAAGTCATTGTCTAAGGGAACCTTCTCAAGAACCCATTGGCCCAGCCCCCCCCCCCCCCAAGTTGATGGCCAAAATTCCACTCTCTGTTTACTCCCAGCTTTTCTGGAGCACTTTCTGGGGACAAACAAGGACAAGTAGCCCTCTTGGCTGCTATTAACCCTCAAAATCATGGGATCCAGGGTGACCTTGGCTGCTGTAGCCAGTACAGGGACAGGTCCCTAACCCACAAGACCATCTTGACACACCCAGTGGTGTGTCACCCAATGGGCAAAATCATTGGGGGATTTTATCTCAAAAATTCAGCAGAAGCCAAATCAGCAGGAGCTACCTACCACTGGTGGTGCATGCATACCACCCTCTAGCTGCTCCTTGGTGTTCTCCACTGAAGGAAACACAGCCATTTCATCAGGCACAACTACCCCTGCAGCACCTCTTGTTCTGGCACCTCCTCAGGCACCAGCTGGACTTTTTAGGTATCTACATGCACATCCAATTCATCTTCTTCCACAACAGGCTCCCAGGGAGCAGAGAAATCAATCAGAAGCAGCTCTTGATTTCCAGCCAGACAGCTCTTCTCTGCAACACTTTCCTCCTGCACCCCCTTTTCCCATGGAAAATTAGCAGCACTTCCTCGTCCCCAAGGCATCATCTTTCCCCCTTCACCTACTGACTGCATCTCCCCAGACAAGGCTCTCACCTCACATGGAGTCACACTTTCTTAGCCATGGAGGCTTTTCCACAACTTTGCCAGCAGCTTGTCTGTACTATCAAACTGCTGGTTCTGCTCCATTTTGTCGGACACCTGCCCTTGCCACTGGATCATTTGCTCAAGCTGCCAGCTCTGCTGTTCTATCATCAGCTTTATTTCTTCCAGGACTGTTGCTGCTTCTCCCCCCATTTTGGCTTCAGGTGCACCTTGCTCACAGGCCTTTATGGTAGTGAGATGTGGGACTTACACCTGCCAGGAACACCTCATTACTTTCCACATGTTCTGCATCAGGAACATTTTGGGCATCACATGGCAACACAGAGTCTCAAACAAAGATGTGCTCTCCCAAGCCCACATTCCCAGAATGTTCGTATTCCTGTCTCAGCAACATCTATTCTGGCTTGGTCATGTCCACAGAATTGAAGAATGAAGGCTCCCCAAGGACATTTATTTACATATATATAAGCCTGGGTCTACAATGAATTGGAAGCTTTCAGCTTCTCCCATAGGTGTCGTCCTGAGTTCAAGCAGACATCAGACATCCTGCCTGCTGCCCTGGCTTTCCTACTCACATAACTCCTAACTGTGCACTAGGCAGCTACCTAGATTGCTTCTGCACTTTTACCAACTGAAAATCTTTTCCTGTAGAGCACAGCAGGGCAAACTACAATTCTGAAACTCTCCTCCTAGCCTTTTTCTTCTACTCAGGGAGTTCTACTCAACTCCTAGCTCAGGGAGGGGCTTCAACCATTTTCCAGCTGCCACAGGATCTCTGCTTTGCTAATTGCCCATCTCTCTGCCCTTTTTTCTGCTTAAGGACTTAGACATTATCAGGCTGGCCTGGACACAGGCAGCTGAGCCTCCAGCTATTAAGGGTCTGATTTCCAGTTCAACTCTCCAAGCAGTGATTAAATTCTTGTTGTTGTTTAGTCATGTCCGACTCTTCGTGACCCCATGGACCAGAGCACACCAGGCACTCCTGTCTTCCACTGCCTCCCACAGTTTGGTCAAAGATTAAATTCTAGCACTTGCTAAATCCAGGCACCCACAAACCCTTAACAGTATCTTCTGCCTAGGATGAATCCATAGAGGTGAGGCCAAGAAGGCTGCATCACCTGAGAGCTGTCCTTTTGCTGCTATAGAACATGCTCAGCCAGAACTCTTTGGCTGTATGCTATTGGTTCCCCATAATCTTTTGTGAAACTGCAGGGGCTCCTCTGATGCACCTTGTGCTTCACACCCCATAGCCTTTGCCCATGCATATAGCTGATGGGAGTCATGTGGGGCTACTGTAAACAGATCAGTACATCCAACTGGAAAGTATGCTACTTTGTATTTTTCCTGGAATAAATTCTATCTTCTAGGGCCACATTCTGCCCCAACCTTTTTTTGGGGGGGGCTGCATTCTAGTAGTAGGCAGAGGGAGAGGCAAACAGTGGGCAAAGCAGTAGATGAGATCATTACCTTTTGTACATTCCAGCAACACAAAAAACAAGAGAATTCTACATGCATGCGCCTCCTCCATCCATGCAAGCAAAAGGCATCATAGTTCAAAGACAAAGCCTGGCAAAAGCACTCAAGGAAGGTGAAAGAGTTTGGCTAAGGGAGGAGCATGGTTTGAGAGAGTCCCAAGAGCCTTCTCCTCCACAGATTTGTCTAATACAATTTCAAAGCCACCCAACAACTGAATAACTGAACTATGGGATGGAGTGCTTACTTTTGTCCATCCTGACTCTCCCAACATCAGTTTCATTGGATGTCCCCAGGTTCATATTATGAGAGGAGAATTTTTTCTCTCCCCCCACTTTCTCTACTTCAGAACTGTAGATATAGGGCTCATCCACACTTAGCTTTTGCCCCACGCTTTCTAGGCACAAAAGGAAGTATGGGGGGAACCTTTATTGTTCGAAGTGTGGCCTCACTGTAGATTTGTACAATAACATTATGATACTGGCAGTTTTATTTTCAATCCCTTGCCTAATTCTTCCTAATGAAATGGGGGGGGGGAGGTAGACTCTCCTGCAGTGAAGGCTGGTTGTTAGGAAAATTGGGCACTGCCTTACCAAGCTCGGTCTACCCTCAGCCAAACCCCAGCTGCCCAGCTTCCTCCTTGCAACAGATCCAGAGGGTGGCACTGGCTGTCAGCTTTCTCTTCCTCCATAGTCTCAATGCTATCCTTTGTGGAACTCAACAGAGAGGAGCAGGATGGGGACAAAACTAGAATTAATTTCTTCTGGCTGTCTTTGGCTCTGGATCCACCTATTGTTGTTGACCTCTCTGCCTTTCACCGGACAAGTCCCAAAGGGCATCAGGTATCAGTGCTCCCCTGCAAGAGTAGCACCTTCTACACAGTGAAATTTAGCATGCATGTGTACGTGTGTGGATAATGTTCTGAAAAGTGAAATGATGTCATTTGAAGTGTTGACTGCAACAATTCACCTGTATTCCTTTCCCCCCCCTTCCCTATTATTTCTTGCAGTACAATGGTTCCCGTCCAAGGCAGGAGTGGGAAATGTGGCACCCCACCCTCATTGCAGAAGCCCTCTTTGCAATATCAAACATTTTAAGCTCCTTGCGTCTCATCTCCCTGTTTACAGCAAACTCTCACCTGGGACCCCTGCAGATCTCTCTGGGACGTATGCTGCTAGATATTCTCAAGTTCCTATTTATTTACTGCCTGGTGCTGCTGGCTTTCGCCAATGGACTGAACCAGCTTTATTTCTATTACGAGACCAGTGCCTCGGAAGAACCCAACAATTGCAAGGGGATCCGATGCGAGAAGCAGAACAATGCCTTCTCCACGTAAGACTCCTTGCCTCTCTTCTGTTGGTTTGTTTTCCTTCTTCTTTCTGCTCCCTGAATGCTGCTGTTTCTCCCTGCGGTGGCCTTGGCATGCTGGCCACTGCTCCTGCTGGTGTTGCAAAAATTCCTTTATCTATTCATAGATGAGTGTCAGTCCATTTCTCAGGGGTTATGTAAGCCTGGCCTGAGTTATCTCAGACAGACAGTCTGCAGAAGGACAAAGCTGAACTTGAGCTTTGCAAGGGACTTGGCAAGGCAGCCGTCAGGGTGACAGGACTTTACACCTGGCGCTATAATTCCCGTTGTTAGTATTTGCATATCACAAAAGAACAAAGCTGCAGGGACTCTCCAAGGGCTTATTCAGGGAGTAAATGCTGTCCTAAGTGTTTCCAGCGCTGCTCTTCATCAGGACTAAATCCTTAAAATGGTATATCCATTGTCAGTTAAATCACCATAACATTCCTGTTACTGAGTCATGCAAAGAATACAAAATTGCTCAAAGGAAGTTGCCCTTTAAAAATCAGAGTCACTGTGTTTGACATTATAAGCTGTTTTCTTACAAGGGATCCTGGTGTGCTGTTCCTTTCTTAAAAGCTGTATTTTGTAATGTTCTGATAAGAACATAAGAACCTGAACCCTGCAGGATCCAGCTAAACTAGCACACTTCCCCTGACCAACGAAACCCGAAGTGGAAAGGGGGGAGGAAGCATTCACATCCGTTCATGTAAAAATCAGACAGCACTTGCCCCCAATTTATATGAGAATAGCATAATAACAATAACAGTAATACTAGTACTAATAATAATAATAATAATAATTTATTTACATGTTACCCACATGACTGGGTTGCCCGAGTCACTCTGGGCGGCTCCCAACAAAAAATAGTAAAAACACAAATACAACACTAAAAACACAAGACCGAACCTGGCTGCCACCATCTAGCTTAAGACTGACTAGCAGTGGCTATCCTGAGTTCCCAGCCCCACCTAGTGATGCCAGATATTGAACCTGGGACTTTCTACATACAAAGCAGGTGCTCTGCCATTGAACATCAGGAGAACCTCATTGCTGGATCAGGCCGAAGGGAGCCCATTGAATCCAGCAGACTTTTCCCACTGAGGGCACACTCTCCCTACCTGCCCTGCCCAGCAACTGGAATTCAGATGCATACTGCCTCTGACAGTGAAGATAGAACAAATCACCCTCATTGATATCATCCATTGATGCTCTTTGTATTTAATCCTCTTTTAAAACCATCCAAGTGGTTGGCCATCACTATATCCTGCAGTAGTCAATTCCATAGTTTATGCAGTGTGCAGGGAAGGACTTTCTCTGCACCTATGCTGATTCTTCCCACATTCAGCTTCATGGGGTGGCCCCAAGTTCGTGCACTATATGCATTTCCTGTTTAGCCCTGAGTACCTGCAGCTTTGTTCTCCCGGGATGTTCTTTGCCACTGCTGTGGCAAAAGCTCTTCCTGGGTTGATCAGTATTTGCATCAGCCTGGGCCACACTCTTTTGGGTCAACTCAGGTATGCAGGAGCAGATGAGTAAACAGGCTCCGGGGACAATGGCATATCACATTGAGGGCTCTTTGCTCTTGGTCCAGGAGCCCATTTCCCCTTTCCTGCTTTTCTAACCCTATCATGACCTGGTGCAGTCAGAGGCATGCAGCCTCAGGAGATCAGTGCAGGTAGAAAAAGAGCCAAAGTCCAAATGCAGTTGATGGTGTCTTAATAGAGGATAGTAGTCTGATCCCAAAGAGGATTCCTTTCCTCAGAGACCAGTTTCTCCAAGTGGGGAACCAAGCATGGAACAGTAGTAGTTATAGAGGGCTGCCCAGGCCACCTGTATGACTGAGAAGACAGGGTTGTAGTACAGCAGCAAGGATAAGGTTGGAAGCTAGAGCTTTGCACAGCCCCTCAGATCTTCCCCACAGCTCTGATCTGAGGGCCCCCAATCAGGCCACCCATTCTACCCCCAAAGCAATTAAGGTCAAGGAGCTTACTAAAGTCTTTCTAAACCCCATATGGTTGGGAGGAGGTGGGTAAAGGAGGAGACACTGTGTCACCTTATTCCCCTGGCTGTGTGGGTTCTGTGGGGTGCTGCTCCTTAACGAGTGGCTTCTCCGCATGTGGGGAAGCCACTCGTAAGGATGAAGCAACCAGCAACACTCAGGATTGAATCTTCCCAATGACCAGGTGATAAGCAGGAAGAGTCTATCCTGCAGGATGCTGCTTCTTCATGAGCAGATTCACTGCATGCAGGGAAGGCATTTGTGAAGGAACAGCAACGGGCACTGCACAAATTGAAATGTGAGGATTCAGTCTTGTGTTGTGCTGCTTCAGGGGGCAGGAAGAAGGAGGGGACTGACAGAAAGGGAAGGTTGGGTTGCCCCCACCCCTGTCTTAACCTAACTTGGTAGGCCCTTCCATTTTATGGTTTCTCCTTCCCATCTCTGCCTAAAACCCTGGCCTCCCTGAAAACCCCAGATCTCTCTGGCCCACCCAACACAGCCTGTAGTGGTATAGGACTGTCTCAACTCAACTCAATTGGTGCCTGGATCCCTCCAAATTAGCCCAATGTGGCTAGGACCTCATCCTAATCTGTTGTACAGCCCTACTGGAAGCATCTACTTCCCAAGAGTTTTCCAGGTGGTGGCAGAGAGTAAAGCCAGAGTTAAAGAGCACAGGCCTTGCATCTCATGACCTGTAGAAGCATTTCTCCGTTCCCTGTCCCCTGTCCATGAGGCCCCACACTTGAAAATCCAAAAATGTGTGATTTATTATTGCTGTTTCTGTTCATTAAATAACCCTTTCTTGATCGGGCTGCTTGATCCCCCAAAGTAAAAGCTATGAAACCCCAAATCTGATATTTTAATATTTTCACCATCTCACAACCCTCAATAGGATTGCCAACTTTTGAGTTCTGGAGTATGATTATATTATATTATACTAGATTTATATGGAGTACTGGGACCCAAGGAATGGTCAGGGAATGTAGCCATATACGTTTCAGAACCATAGATCAATTCCAGAGCATAATGTTCTTCAGAAATATTTTGTAGAAGGCGTCAAAGGCTGAAGAACTGGGAAAAGGCCACAATGCTTGTGAAACTTGTTAATAAAAAATCATTTAGTAAGTTTCACTGTGCAATGGCTTCTGCTGCCATTTGTACACACACAAAATTCCAAGCATGCCATCTGTATTTTCTAATTGTCCCATTCACATTACTTATCCAAGCTTTACCTTCTTTTATCTCCCTGTTCCTTCCTTTTAAAAAGTGGTGGGGAACCTCTGTTCAGTGGGTCAAATTGGGATCAACAAGGGTTATTTCCTCTAAACAGTGGCACTTGCCCCACTGCCAACATCTTATCTGTACAGACATGACTGAAAAGGAACAGTTGGGATCTTTAAAGTGTGTTCTTTGGCATGTAAGATGCTGACAGCAAGCTATGTTGGGATTGGCTGCAGTACAGAGTTTCCAGTTGGGAACTCCATAATGCAACCAATCTCTGTCCTAAGCAGAGCTTGCTGTAAGAGCTTCATCTGTGCAAACTTTAAAGGTAAATTTCAGAAATCTTGCTCCATCAATCAGTAGTTGCACCTGCAGTAGTGACCACACATCAGCGCTACCAGCCAGGAAGGCAAAAGGTGGCAAGTGGTCATATTCACAGGGATACTCATCCCCACTTTCCTCCCTGTAGAGCCATTTATATATCATTGTCATGCCATAAGCGGATTACCTAGCTCTGAAATTTTAGAACCACACAGATGCATCATCATTATCTTAATCACCATCGCTCACAGCAGCATTCGTCTAGTTCTTGTCCTCCTAAGTGCTTTACATGCATTTTGGGTTATCCTGATAACAACACAGTATGGTAGTGTTGGGACGCGGGTGGCGCTGTGGGTTAAACCACATAGCCTAGGACTTGCCAATCAGAAGGTTGGCGGTTTGAATCCCCACGATGGGGTGAGCTCCTGTTGCTTGGTCCCAGCTCCTGCCAACCTAGCAGTTCGAAAGCATGTCAAAGTGCAAGTGGATAAATAGGTACCGCTCCAGCGGGAAGGTAAATGCCATTTCCGTGTGCTGCTCTGGTTTGCCAGGAGTGGCTTAGTCATGCTGGCCACATGACCCGGAAGCTGTACGCCGGCTCCTTCGGCCAATAAAGCGAGATGAGCGCCACAACCCCAGAGTTGGCCACGACTGGACCTTATGGTCAGGGGACCCTTTACCTTTACGGTAGTGTTATGCACTCCACACTTCCATGTTCAAGTTAAAAATTCAGAGGTAGAGCTTCAGAGTTTTGTTTCCTTTGAATGAGAGTTGCCTTCATAATCTCTACTTATTTGCAAACATAAAAGCAGAACCCGTTGGAAGCAAGTGGGCTCCCCAAAACAAGCAACACAACCACCAATCCAACATCAGATTCCCAAAGAGCTGCAGCCGAGCAAAACTGGGTTCAGTTTTAGCCAACACCAGCTGAAAACTCTCAGCCTTCTTTCTCTGCATAAATTCAAGCAATCTTCCCCCTTGGTTGCTCTCTGTCCCTCCTTACAGACAGCATCATCTTCCAAAGGCTAGAGCCATCAGGGAACATCCATCTCTCTTGATAAGTCCCTTGTCACCCATCATGTTTGTCAGGCAAAATGGCAACAGGCCCATTCAGGCTAATCAAGACAGCCAACCTTATAACACCAGACTAGAAGCATTATCTTCACATTACAGACAGGAGCTGGGGGCAGCAGGATAGACAGTGGCTTGCTTAAAGCCGCCCATTGAGTCAATGGCTGAGCACAGATTTTAACCAGGGATATGCAGCTTAGAGTTTATGCATTCAGTTGATGGATTACAGTATCTCTGTCTCAAAAGCCTATATTGGTCTTGTTGTGCTGAAGGCAGTCCATTGGCATTTGAGTTTTCTGTACTCCAGCAATCTTCCTGGAGACCTATGTTTCTGGAGAAGATGCAAGCTCTTACATGTACCATGAACTCTTGTACTGTGCTGCCATAGAGCCACACGGCTTGAATCCTGACATTTCATTATAACTATAAAAAGCCATTTTCGTATCTCCAAGAAGGGCGTCAACACACAATAAAGAGCTTAAGAAAATGTACGGTGAACCACTTGACAGCAACAACACTCAATGACTTGACGACAGCCTTTGAACACTCACAAGCCAACTTCGCAAACACAGGAAAACTGCCGCATAAGGCAATGTGAGGGGGCTCAGACTGGGGAGGGGGGAGATTTGTAGGAAACAAAGAAGCAGCAGGGGGAGACCATTAGAGTGGCAGTCTCTTTACAGGCGAGGAGAGCGTGTGGCAATTGCATTTTTGTTGGAGCCTCGCTTCAGAAGCTCACTCTACCTTGTCTTAAAAGCTGAAACAGTCATTATTAACACCCCTGGTGCCAAGTGACATTTGGCTCTTCGAACAGATGCTCAGCGTGAATAACTTGCTAAGAACGGGCAGCCTGCGAAATAAGAAATTATATCTGTGGGCCGGTGTGAAGGAGCGGCGTTGCAATGGGTTTGCAATCGGCCCCCAATGCCACTTTGAGTTTGCTACATTTAAGTCACCCTTAATGGACGAATGCAGCTGAGCAGCTTCCGTTGACTCCTCTTGGATCTGAAGAGTAGCAGCTAATAAGCTCCAGTTCTATAAGAGACCCAGGCAAGGGCTCTTGTTCCTGTTTGCACAACTTGTTTAAAATAGGACACCGTCATACTCTTTGTTATTGCTTCCCGAAGGATAGTCTTAATCATTTTTTTCTTTCCCTTTTTTTTCTGGAGAGATCCACCTCCTGGAACAGTAATATTCTGTCGTGACAAGCAGGAGGTCAAACCATTAATAAATCTAGCTTTATGGTCTGGCTTTCCTGTTCTTGGCAAATTCTCCCTTGCTTTGATAGCCCATCTGCAAAATATATTTGCAACAGAGCTATGGGTCAGAACATTAAACACACAGGGACGTCAGAAAGCTATAATGTCACATCTAATCTTCCCTTGGCCATCCACAATGCTTAAGCCAGTTTTTGCCAACCTGATGCCCTCCAATTATTTATTTATTTATTTATTTATTTATTCATTCATTCATTCATTCATTTATAGTTTAATTAATACTTTTCAACATACAATAAAAAGCAGAAACAAAACAAGAAAGTAAGGAAAAGAAAAGAAAAGAAAAAACTCGCAACTTAACGAACAGCTCTTAACTCACTGAAGTGCTGTGTGTCTTCCTGCTTCCATTGGCTGGAAACTACCTTCTGATTACCCTGTGGCCATCATCAACGCAAAGGACAGCACTTAACCCATTTGAGTGCTGTGCATCATCTCTGCATCCATTGGCAGCTAGAGAGTGAGGAGCTGCTCATTCCGACAACACAGGGACAAGGGTAAAGATATGGTAGGATTAAAATGTGTCCTTGCTGATGTACTTCCAGTCATTGATTGCTGTCATAGGTTGGTGGCAGTAGCAGGAAAGAATGGGCAAACATCCCCTCTGGAAAAAAAATACTCTTCCTTTTCCAGAACATTATTTCCATCATAGTTTTCCTATGCACAGCAGGGTGTCCTCCTTCAAACCTACTTTAACCTCTCTCTTCTTTTTCTCCACCTTCCCTTTTTTGGTAGTGCCATCCCTGGAAATAGGAAGGGCCTGCCTTTCCCTTCACACCATTTTTGTGTGTGAAGTGTGACGGATAACTGGAATGGGTTTTGTTCCAAAGCCAGTAAAAAGTAGAAGCTAACTGTGCTATTGAAATGAGATCTGACAGTCACTTTGCTCTGGGTATCTTTAGAAGGCAGCTGCAGTTTGATTTTTTTTCCCTACTGGAAGTTTAGTCTATAGTTCCTGTGCTAGCTAAATAGATCTGCTGTGAACTCCTCAAAAGGTACTTGCGTTTGGTCAAATTTTGGCCAAATTCTCCCATTTCATTGTGTCTCCATTTTCCAAGTGTTAAGTTAAGGGCCAAATGGCACATTATTATTGTTGCTGTTGTCATTTCTTTACTCCCCTTCCTCCCATAGCAGCCCAGGGTGGTGCAGTGCACAGCAACACTATAATAAAACATCAAAAAACATCAATGGAAACAATGAAAAACTTCCCTTTTAAAACAATAATTCCAAAATACAGATCAAAACAGATTATTGCTATTATTGTTTGTATTTGTGCCCTACAGGGCAGTTTAGTGCACACCAATGCTAAAATGAAAAGATCACCAATCAACAGCTCAAAATGTCTAAAAACTGCCTATCAAAAGCAATAAACCCAAATTAGCATAGAAATCCACTATACCATCTGCTGGATCCTACGAGATACTTACATACAAGAAGTCTGGACAAATAGGCATGTGCTTAATTGATGTCTGAAGTTTATCAGTGTGGTGGACAATTACAGTTCCCTAGGAGGGAATTCCACAATTTTATTTACTTTATTAAATTTGTAACCCGCCCTTCATCCAAAGATCACAGGGCAGTTCACAACATAAAAATACAAAATGAGAACAAAAATTACATAATGAAAAGAAAACAACGCCCCCCCCCCATATTTAAAAGGATATAGAATGTTAATCAGCCAAAGGTCTGGTTAAAGAGAAACATTTTCATTTGACACCTTAAGATATGTACTGAAGGTGCCAGGTGATCCTCCCTGGGGAGAGCATTCCACAGATAGGGAGCAACTGCAGAAAAGGCCAATTCTTGTGTTGCCACGCTGCAGATCTTTCTTGGGAGGAGGCATGTGATGAAGGGCCTCAGATGAACCACTCAGGACCGCAACATCTCAAGGACCTCTCCATATGAACCTACCTGGGCCCTGCGATAACCACCTGAGGCCCTTCTTCATGTGCCTCCCCCATGAAAGGTCCATAGGGTGGCAGCATGAGAACAGGTCTTTTCTGCAACGGCTCCCCGTTCGTGGAACACTCTCCCCAGGGAGGTTTGGCTGATGCCTTTGTTATAAACACACCTTTAGGCGCCAAGCAAAAATGTTCCTTTTCAACCAGGCTTTTGGCTGATTGACATCCAATGCCCTTTCAAATGTATTGTGGAAGGGGGAGTTATTGGGTTATTTTGTTCTTATTTTTATTATGTATTTTGTGGTTTTATTTTGTGGTTTTATGTTGTGAACTGCCTTGAGATCCATGGGTATACAGTTTTATACAAATCTGATAAATAACAACATGATGGTGAGGATTATCACAATTGGGGTTCCACCACTTGAGAAGGCCCTGTCTTCACAAGCCATAGAAGGTGATGGAACCACAAATAGTGCCTCCCTACTGATTTCAAATCACAGGCCAGTAGGTAGTGGAGAAAAAATACCTTCTGCCAAGTTCATAGTGCAGCACAGAGATAGAATCTCCCCCCCCCCCCTTTAAAGCAGAGGTGAGGGAAAACTCTGAATATGTTTATAGCAGTGGCACTGGGGGAGGAGCATGTAACTCTCCCCCAGCCCACAAATCCTTTTCTTGATCAAAAACAGCTCTCTCTGTGAAGCTACAGGGGAATATTTCAGCATTAAGAAGGAGAATAGGGGAATATATTCTTTGTGTGTCTTCTCCACAAGAGGTCCAAAGGATGGCAACAAGAGAACAGGCCTTTTCTGCAGTACCTCCTGATTTGTAACATGCTTTCCCAGGGAGATTCGGATGGTGCCTTCATTATACACCTTTGGGCACCAGGCAAGAACATTCCTCTTTAACCAGGCCTTTGGCTGATTGACATGATCCAATGCTCTTTCAAAATGTGTTGTGGAAGAGGGGATTATTGGGTTGTATCTGTTTATATTTTTATTATGTATTATGTGTTTTTATATTGTAATTTTACGTTGTGATCTATGGGCATAGGGTGGTATGCAAATGTAACAAGTAATAATAATAATAATAATAAAGTATCAGTTGGGAAACAACGCATGGGAAAGGGCTAACTTCCCCACCCCAGCACCACTTCTCTTATAGACTTTGGAACCCCTATTCTGCAGCTGCTTTTAAATAAAAACACTGGGAGCTCTTCTGAATAATGGACAAAGGAAGAAGTAGAGAAGGGACAGGCTGGCAATTTTCATATTCTTCCATGGGTCTTTAGGAAAAGAAGGTAAAATATCTGGTTATCACATAAGGGCAAGGATGGAGGAGAATTTTGTTTTAAATGAATTTATACATGGATATATAAGGATATAAAGGACGCGGGTGGCGCTGTGGCTTAAACCACAGAGCCTAGGACTTGCCGATCGGAAGGTCGGCGGTTCGAATCCCCGCGACGGGGTGAACTCCTGTTGCTCGGTCCCTGCTCCTGCCCACCTAGCAGTTCGAAAGCACATCAAAGTGCAAGTAGATAAATAGGTACCGCTCCGGCGGGAACGTAAACGGTGTTTCCGTGCGCTGCTCTAGTTCGCCAGAAGCGGCTTAGTCATGCTGGCCACATGACCCGGAAGCTGTACGCCAGCTCCCTCGGCCAATAAAGCGAGATGAGCGCTGCAACCCCAGAGTCAGCCACGACTGGACCTAATGGTCAGGGGTCCCCTTTACCCTTTATATAAGGTTGTATAAGAATTTATACATGGATATATATAAGGGACGCAGGTGGCACTGTGGGTTAAACCACAAAACCTAGGGCTTGCTGATCAGAAGGTTGGTGGTTCGAATCCCAGCGACGGGGTGAACTCCTGTTGCTCGGTCCCTGCTCCTGCCCACCTAGCAGTTCAAAAGCACATCAAAGTGCAAGTAGATAAATAGGTACCGCTCCGGCGGGAACGTAAACGGTGTTTCCGTGCGCTGCTCTGGTTCGCCAGAAGCGGCTTAGTCATGCTGGCCACATGACCCGGAAGCTGTACGCCAGCTCCCTCGGCCAATAAAGCGAGATGAGCGCTGCAACCCCAGAGTCAGCCACGACTGGACCTAATGGTCAGGGGTCCCCTTTACCCTTTATATAAGGTTGTATAAGAATTTATACATGGATATATATAAGGGACGCAGGTGGCACTGTGGGTTAAACCACAAAACCTAGGGCTTGCTGATCAGAAGGTTGGTGGTTCGAATCCCAGCGACGGGGTGAGCTCCCGTTGCTCGGTCCATGCTCCTGCCAACCTAGCAGTTTGAAAGCACAAAGTGCAAGTAGATAAATAGGTACCGCTCCGTCGGGAAGGTAAACAGTGTTTCTGTGCACTGCTCTGGTTTGCCAGAAGCAGCTTAGTCATGCTGGCCACATGACCCGGAAGCTGTCTACAGACAAACACTGGATCCCTCGGCCAATAAAGTGAGATGAGCACCTAATGGTCAGGGGTCCCTTTACCTTTACCTATACATAGAATCTGGTGGCTCCAGTCTCCTTGAACTTTGCATGCATTGGGTATACTTAGGGGTTGGTGAGGTTAGCTCCTGCCAAGGGTGCAAAACCAGGGGGGTGCAAAAACCATGCCTCTCTACTCTGGCACAGAGTGGCCAGAATCCTGCCCTGGTCACTCCTCCACTGTTCGGGTGGGGGGACCAGTACATCTCCTTGCCAAGGGCACAAGGGAGCTGAGATATACCTCTGATTGTCAGGTGTGTTTAAATTAATTTGTCAGGTGTGTTTGATTAATTATATGCAAAATTGAGA
Source organism: Podarcis liolepis (assembly GCF_965112155.1). Lineage (NCBI taxonomy): Eukaryota > Metazoa > Chordata > Lepidosauria > Squamata > Lacertidae > Podarcis > Podarcis liolepis. The sequence goes on along the minus strand of NC_139570.1, from coordinate 26,639,906 downwards.
ATGTAGGAGTCGCCATTCAACAACATCTGGGGAGCCCTGGATTCTGCCGTCCCTGTTTTAAGACAGCTGGAGTATTCTCGAAGGCAACAGCTTTGATCCTTTCTCTGTACTTAAACTAAATAAATGAAGGCTTTAAATGTAAAACCAGCAATGACAAATGTTGCACTCCTCTTTTGCAGGCTCTTTGAAACTCTACAGTCACTCTTTTGGTCTGTGTTTGGTCTGCTGAACCTCTACGTCACTAATGTGAAAGCCAGGCATGAATTCACAGAATTTGTTGGGGCCACCATGTTTGGCACGTACAACGTCATCTCCCTAGTGGTCTTGTTAAATATGCTCATAGCAATGATGAATAACTCCTACCAGCTCATAGCAGTAAGTCAACTGATGGACTTTCTTTCTTATTTTCTTTGAAATATGCATTTTGTGTATATATGTGTGCCTGTGTGAAAGAGGGACAGGAAAGTGAGATTCTGCCTGGCACCCAAGATATTTCAGTTGCAGGTTGGAGGCAGAAAAGTCACCACCACCCTTAGGGAAACAAGAAAGTCTGGATTCTTTATATCCCTTGTATCCCTTTGTAACATTGAGCAATTGACCCTTGAGAATCACCTGACTTCTGAAGCAAAGAGTAACACGGATTGCTGTTGCAAGCTGCAGCTGAGAACGACTTATGATCCCACCATCCTCTGGCCAAAAGCAAGAAGTCAAATAGGACCTCATAATTAAATGTATACAGGGCTGGCCCAAGACATTTTGGTACCTGAGACACACCACAAAATGGTGCTCTCCGCACCACCAGAGAAGGAGGAGTGTAGTGGAGATCTACATCAGGAACGTGGGGTGGTGGTGTCAAATCAACCTTACTTGGCAGTTGAAGTGGGAATCAAAGGCCATCACAGGGCACTCTGAATAATGCCAGGCCAGTACAGAGCCCAGAAAACCCCCAAGGGCAGCTCCCATCATTTCTTCCCTGCAGTGGGAGAAAATCAGCAGCACCTCCTATTCGCTGAGAGGCCACTGTAGAGGTGGAATCGGGTGGGGGGCTGCTGAGGTGGTGACACATCCAGCCTTCAAGGAGTGTGCCGCAGCTCTTGTTGCAGCAGGAGCAGACAATGCTTTCCTTGCAGGCTCGATCTGCTGCCCCTATGGATCCTGTCACCTGAGGCAGTTGCCTCATGTTGCCTCATGCATGGGTGGGCCATGTATTTGCATGTAAATGTGCAGATAGAATATGCTGGAAATTCCTAGCTCATTTGCTGTGTTCTCAGATGACACTGTTCATTGCAGGGGGTTGGACTAGATGACCCCCAGGGCCCCTTCCAATTCTACAATCTTATGTTTGACACTTCTTAAAAATGGACAAAGAGAGATGCATTAGAAAAAGAGAGCTTGCTGCCGTAGGTACCTCAGCCATTGGTATGAGATGAGGTTTGCATCATTAATTACAAATGCCTACCAGTGATTTGAATGCTGCTCAACCACCCACTTAGCACCCGTCTGCCACGCTTCAGGCAGACTACTGGTTCTCTCTATCTATCTTTCACACACAGCACTGCGTGAATATTCATGTGTTTATCTGTTCATTCATTAATATATTAATTTAACAATGGAGAAGGGAAATCAAAATCAGGGATTGAGAAGAGGTGTTTTTTTCATGGCATCACAGAAGTTCTGCCAGTCAGTGCTGATTACAATTGACTTCTGTTCTGGGGATTGAGAGTGTCTTGTTTGTTTCTTGGTAAGATCACAGAAGGTCAGTGAAACAGTGCAGCATGCAGTTGGTGCCTCTTATTGGATTAAGGGTGTGTGTTTCTTGGTAACATCACAAAAGGTAAGCCAATCATAGCTGCATGCAGTTGGCTTAATTCCAGGGATTGAGGGTGTTTCTTGATGACATCACAGAAGGTCAGCCAGTCAGTGATGTGGGCTTCTACTGCAAGCCCAAAGATACGTGCTGGTTCGGGGGTTTTTTGCCCACCATTCGTACTTAAGAGAGGAATAGAATATGTTTGAACTTAACACAATGAGACTTGCTTCCAATCCGTTATCACAGATATGTTATGCCAGGCTTCTCCCTATTATGAGTTTCTATACTAGGGGTCAGCAAACTAAGGCCCGCGGGCCGGATCAGGCCCAGTTGCCTTCAGGATCCAGCCCACAGACTGTCCGGGGATTGGTGTGGGGATTCTGTTCATTTGGGCTACGCCTTCTTTTTCTATGCCATTCCATTCCCCCCCCCCCAAACACACAATGTGCAGCACCTCCCTCCCTCCTCCTGGCTTCTCCCTGCCCTGCCTAGAGGAGGAAGGAGGTTGGGCTGAGCTGGCTAAGTGCCATTTTAAGCAGCCCCTCTCCAGAGCCAGCCCTTTCGCGCCACTCGTCTTTCCTCCACGGCAGTCGCCACCCTGGTGCTCCTGTGGGCCAGAGAGTGGAGCGGATGAGCTCGCTCTGCCTACCCACGAGAAACAGCAGTGGCGGTGGCAGCAGCCCCAGGGAAGGTAAGTGCAGTGGCTGGGGGTGGGTAATGGGGAGGAGGACTACTTGCCCCCCCTCACCTCTTCTTCCAGCCCCCTCCCCCAGTGCTGCTTCTCCAGCCTGCCACATGGTCTGAGGCACAGTGGGCTGGCCTGCGGCTAAAAAAAAATTGCCAACCCCTGTTCTATACCTACTAAGTTGCTTCCTGGAGGTTGCTAGTGCAGGGTAGCCAATGGTAATACTGGGTGGGACTGATCGGGAGTTGAATTGCAACATCTGGAGAGCATCATGTTGGTGGCCACTTGGGTAGAGAGAAAGAATCAAAAGCCTCAGTCTCAGCCTTCCATCTGCAATATGGGGATAACAACACAAAACTCCATGATAGGATGGTAATTTTAAGGATATTGCTAAGATATTGTGATAATGCATTTTCTACATGCTGAAAGTTATATATTATGAAATTTCCAATGAAATTCCAGAATAGCAAGCTCGACTTCATTTTCCTCCACAAGCTAGAGAATAGGAAGGAACATGAGTCTTGCAAGAGAGCTACCTGATGAGCTGTTCCCTAAAACCATCCTCATTTCAATGCCTGACGGCTTGCTTGCATACCTAAATGCAGAACTGGGCAAGGCATTCTGTACTCTTGGTGACTTTGGGCATCTGGCAGGACTTCAAGAACAGGCAAAAGAAATACAATTCTCCCTCTCTCCCTCCATGTGACCTGGAAAGAGAACCTGGCTCTGATTCATTATAGCCCTGACGTTGATGTATAGGCAACCCTGAAGAGATGCTAAATCTTGGGAGAAAGATCTTAAGCTCTTTAGAATAAAACAGAACATACACATTAAGCCTCTGTGGGTTTTAGACCTTGTGGAGTGATGATGGAATGTTATCCCTACTTAAGGGATAACTGCAAAGGCACCAGTCCACATCTGTGTCTTTAAGGCAGGGTAGACTGAGTGGTATCTGTACAATTTTACTGGGGGCACAGTCCCTGCACTAGTTAGCAAACTTAAGGAGTTACCAGTACTTGGTTTGATCTTCCCTGTTCTGCAGTGCCACCCTCATGATGGGCAAACAGAGTACTGCAGATTATCAGCTAATCCTGACCTGAGTGCATTATTAGCAGGAGCGCCCAACGAGACCAACAGTGGGCACAACAGCCAAGAAAGCAGTTTTTGCATGTGCTGTAGAGAGAAGTGAGGGGCAGATGGAGCTCATGAACCTGGAAAGGTAGCCCCTCTAGAAGAAGGAAAACCCTGATCTGAAACCTCCGCTGCCTTGCAGGATATCTTCCAAAGAGAAGAAATGCTAAGGACAAAATGCTACACAAATCTGGAGTCCCTTAGATGGTTGGATGCTACCTTATATGCTACCTCCTGGCAGCTCCTGTGGCCAAGCTGTTGCCAAACATATTGTTCTGCTTTTCTTTGGACCACACCCAGTGAAGCTGAGGGTAGGGGGTCTTGTCGTCTGGGCAACCCAGGACCTCCATACACACTGCCCAGGCTTGCATACTGAGAGGGTCACTTTGATGCTGCTAACACAGGAGTTTGGCTTCACCCCCAGAGGGGCACTCCATTGTTCTTTGAGACAGATGCCATCAACAATATGTGCACATATTTTCCCTTTAAACAGAACTTGAAAGCTTATTCCCTGTTTAAAGCCTGCCCTGTTTTGCCATTGTCTAGTTCCACATTCTAAGATCTTTGTCTACCTTTTCACCTAATGGCTGTTTGCTGGTTGCACATTGTAGTGATGGCACAGAGCAGCTGAACAAGACCCAATAAGAGAAGCAACCATAATAACCCCTGCATTGCTTAAGGGGAAAGGCAGCTTACTGAACTGCAAGATTTTTTCTCTCACTCTCCTTTTTGGACAAAGGCTATTTTAAACTTCAGTAGCCGTCTGCTTCCTTCAGGGCACCTTGAAGCAATGTAATTATTGAGCATTTCACTGCACCAACCTGTATTTATCTTCCCTTCTCATAGAGTCAAAATACAGTCAATATTCAAATACAGAAATCAGCGGCTAAGAAAGCAAAATGCCGCCTTATGCCGTGCTTCAGTGTAAACTGATACTGAGGGGCTTAGTCAATCAGCTGAGATCACGTCCTGTAGTAGCATTCCCAGCATCAGGATATCTCCTCACTGTGGACTTACCCACATATAGCTTTTGCCCTACTCTTTCCAGGCACAGGGGCACACTTAAAATCTCTGTGTCTGAGTGGTTTGTTTGGGGTTTTTTTCCTTCTCTGAGCTTACTCTGCAAAAACTTGCTCTTTAAAACTCAACTGGAACAAACGTCAATTCAGGTTTCCTGTGGTTTCCCACTTGCTCTGATCGAGCTTTAAAAAGTGGTTTTTCACAGGGAAAGCTCTAGAACTAAAACAAAATCACCCTCAGAAACAGAGCAGACCGTTCCTGGAAAGAGCGGAGGAATTGTAAGTGTCGATAGGTCCAGTGTTTTCTGCAAGGATGGGTTTCCTCATCTCAATATTTTCAAGGCATGACAGAAATAGCTTTGCATTTTGAACACAGATGAAAATTGTCATGATGTCTAAAAGGACAGTGGGATTTATCTCCATGTGGTAGGGATGGCCAAGTGAATCTATTACTCATCATCAGCAACAGTGCGCGTAATGATAAGCCTTCCGCAAGACTGAAGGCATTATTCCTTGATGTCTGGTTTGGCAACATGGGAAAGGGTTCTCTACGCTCCTGGTTACTCCAAGAATTCTAAGTGTGTGCCTATACTCATTCATAAAAATGCACTTCTTTCAGTGTTACCAACTGCAATGGATTCAGTTGGGCATTTTCTTTCTTTAGTGGCAAAGACATCAAATATGACATTTGCTGCAGTGCACCTATGGGGACTAAATTTGGGAAGAGCCTGCTGGATCAAGGCAGTGGCTCATTTAGTCCAGCATCCTACTCTCACCGATGCCCATGAGAAGCCCATAAACAGGCCACAAACACAACAGCACTCTGCCCACCTGTGATTCCCAGGAACTGGTTTCAGTGGCCAGTGCCTCTGATGGCTATTGTAGAAGATTGCTGCTGCGGTTATGAATTTGCCCAATCCTCTTTTAAAGCCATCCTAACTGGTTGCCATCACTGTTTCCTGGAAGAGTGAGTTCCATAGCGTGCTGCCTTTTCTTTGTTAATGCTTTCGTTTACCACACGTGTTTGTGTCTATTTATGAACTGTCTGCTTTGAGCGCTTTGGCATCTCCTAAATTGTTGGAGGGAATTTTTTAGTCTTCCCAGAAAACTAAATCCATGACTGCTGTTTATAAATACTTTTTTGGCCCTTTGTAAAGCGGGTGTGCAGGAACTGGAGAGTTGCGGGATAAGGAATTAAAATATGCTGTACATGCTAAACAATGGAAAATTGTTTAGAAACTATAAGGAACGTTGCTTTAGATTTGTGACTGAGACTGCTTCAGCTAAAAATTATGTTTTAGGTATACCTGTACAGGAAGGCACTGTCAAATGCATATAGATACTGAAAATGCCTCATTAGAGCAGGGGATGTTGGCATGTCCAGTGATACATTCTTTTTGCTTTCAATATCTATTTTGTATTGGTGAAATTTTTGATATTTGCAGATGTTCAAGCACTTTTAAACTATATTCCTGTAGTATGGAGGTTAATAACACACCAACAAAAATGGATTCTGAATGGCAAAAATGACATAAGGAGAGCCTACTGGATCAAACCACTTCTGGTCCAGCATCCTGTTCTGTGGTGACAAACCAGATGCCTGTGTGAAACCCACAAGCAGGATTCAAGCACAAGAACACTCCTTGGCCATGTGGTTTCCAGCAACTGATATTCAGAAGCATACTAAATCTGACAGGTAGAATGTAGCCATTGGGGCTAATAGCTGTTAATAGCTTTCTCCTCCCTGACTTTGTCTAAACCTCATTTAGAATCATCCAAGTCAGTGGCCCTCACTGTTTCTATCATGTACTTAGGCAAGGCTTTCTCTTTATCTCAGACTACACCCACACCCACACACCCACAGTGAGGAAAGCAAAACTGACCTTCCTTGCACGGTTGTTATAAGCACTGCAACAAATTTCTATGGACCCTTGAGAGCACCATACAAGTGTTGAGTATTATTCATTATCCGTGCCCAGAGAAGTGTGACATGTTCAGAGGCTTCTAGATCCCTTTGTGCTCCTGAAGAAACACACACACACTTCATTCTTCCTGGTACTATCCAAGGGGCACACCATTTTTAAAAAATAGTTAGCAGGTTCATAATTATATCCCACATACTCGCCAATGCTTCTGACGTGTGAGTGCTGCATTTGCCTCCAGAATTTCCTCTGGGGCATCAAATACATGTCAAGCTGCATCCTGAGCAATGGAAAGGTCTCCCTGTGCAATCTGGCTCTGCATACCTCACTGGAGTCTAAGGAGGCTTAATTGTTTCCCTGGGAGCATGAGGACGTCATGCATGTGATGATGAACTGTCTCTTTCCTTTCCTTTCCTTTCTTTTTCCTTTTCCTGTCTTTAGCCTAACTATATCTCACCTGTGGACTTGAACAGAGCTTTTAATATTCATGGGCTGTTTGCTGAGCATCCAAATGCATCCAAGGGATGCATTCTGACTTTATACACTTGTGTTTTGCTTAAGCCCCACAGGGATAAGCAAATATGAGTTCTCTCTCTGCCTCTCTCCAACTCTTTTATCAGAAGTGGCCAATTGTATTTTATTAATATTTGGCCTTGTTTCCAGGTTATGAAGCACCACAAGCAAGAAGCCTACATTAGGTCCCTAACCTCATTCCCCCGTCCCCGTCCAACCCCAACATGCACACACCACAGCATTGCCACCTCCTCACTTTGAGAACAAGAGCATAGAAAGTTACTTTTATACTGAGTCAAATCATTGATGCTTCTAGCTCAATATTGCCTCCCCCAGGCTCCCCCAACTTGGTGCCCTCAGGCCAGGAAAGGCTGGTCTACACTGGTTTGCAGTGGCTTTCCAAGGTCTCAGAGATGAGACATTTGAAACCCAACCTGGCAATGTCAGTGACTGAACATACATGCATAGCACCCTTTACTATTTTTGCTGCCTGTTCAGTTCCCCAGCAAAGTGGTGGGCAAACAAGCAGAAGAGCAAGTGGTGGTGAAGAAGAGCAACAGCTGTCACCTGCTCTGGGAAAGGGGAGGGGGCAGGTGAAGTTGAGTGCCAAGAGTCCATCACTGGCACATAGAAGGTGCCTCCCAGGTGTTGCTGCTTGCGGCATCTCTGCTGGAAGAGAGCATTCAACCGTGTGGAACCAGTGACACTAAGTGCCCAACTTCTAAGTTGAGCGCAGTCAGGCCTCTGTAACATGGGAGACAGCTAATGGCACTCCTCTTGGGATTTGCAGAGAAGTTTTACAATGCTGTTTTCCAGTACTTTTCCCCTTCCACTTCCCCTCTTGCAAAAGTCCAGTTTTTAGGGAGAAGCGGGGTTTGTTGTGCAAGAGCTCTAAATGTTAATTGTGCAACCTGAATTTGTCAGTACACAACTGAATCCTACCAGAAAATAGCATCAGTCTCCAATGCTTTAGCAATGTGCTCCATAGCCTTTTAACAAGGCATCAGAGGTTAAGGATCAGAGTTTTCCTTCTCCTAGATGAGTTACCTTCCCAGGTTAGCAAGCCCCATCTGGCCCTCACTTCCCTCTACAGCATGAGCAGAAACCACATTCTTGACAGTTGGACCCACTATTGGGGGGAAAAGATGAAGAACAAGAAAAGATAGTCAGAGACGTTCACCCTAAAATGCTGATGAATTTTTATGATGACTTCTTTTTAATTGCCAACTGCTGTGGAAATGTGGAAAACAAAACTTAAATCTGGAACAATGAAGAACTGAGAGAAATGTTACAAATAAGAGGCTCTTTTGATCCATTTTTAGCTGGTTCTTTAGGAGAAAGGAAAATTAGACTCAGAGAGACTCAGCAAAACATTTTTATTGTATACATTAAAATCGCAGTCCCTAGCACACACACACACACATTCTTAGTCATACTCACCAACTCTACACCAGTAGCTGATCAGGCCATGACAAGAGGACGGGTGGCAGGCATTGCAGCGCTGGGAACATGGCACACCTTTCCACTGGAAAGTCTCTTCTTTATAGACTTTCAATCAGACATTCCAGCTCCGGTGATTCACCACCATCTGTTCCTTGTCATAGTTGTTCATCACGTTCCAGAGTTCATCACATCATCATTAGTCAATCTTGCTCAACACCCGTCCTTTGTTATCAGCCTGTTCATACGTCAAGTCTCAAGAACTCAGCACTTCTTCCCCACTTCACTTGCCCACAAGTCTTAATGAGACTCCATTTTAGAGTGGTGTTCTTCAGCCTAAAAACAGGCCTACACACATTCCTTCATTTATACCATAAATGACTAATGAATGTGATTGTTATACTCATTACAGGAACCAGTATTGACCAAGATGTGCTCATCCTTACACATGCCTCATTCCCAGAATTAAGGTTGAAAATTCTCCAGGTTAAGCTGAAATTGTGGAAGAGTAGAACACAGGACGTGTTGCTGAACAAGAAGCAAATGAAATAGAGGGACTCTTCTCCCCCTAATGGAAACTCACTGATAGCTCTTCTTCTGCCATTTGTGATTGTAGCAATAAATTTCCTCTCACAGATATTAAGGGTGCTTTCCTCCCCGCCTGTGTAAGATGGGCCCAACCTGCTTGCATAGTTTATATGCCAAGTGACAGGCAAAATGGCATCCCAAGAGGCCCCTTTAATGACACGGTGGAAGCCAACGTAGCCAGAGGAAGCAGCAGAGACAGCAGCCTAGAGCATCCTCTCATCCTCAAGTCAGACCTGACAAGCAAAATTAACGTTCTCTCTTGCAGCTGAATTAATTAAGCAAAATAAGATATAGAAGGCAAGCCAGCCCCTCCTTCATGCTTGCATTTTCCTTCACAACCTTTCCTTCCTTCTCTCCTAACCCTGAAAATCAGATCTATATAATTAAAGAGATTCGCCTGGGAAAGTGGCCAAATGCTTAAAAGAAATGCTAAAAATACAATCGACAAGCGGCGTTACTCTACACTAGCTATTATTCATGATGCTCATCAGGGTTGCAGTAATCAAGGTGCTCGGGAGGTAATGGCACTTACAAAAATTTGGTCTGGCTACTGAGTAGCTGATGACCACAATGTTCAGGAAAACAAAAGACCTGGCAGTTTGCAATAAGACTCATAAGAAGAGCCTGCTGGATCAGGCCAGTGGTCCATCTAGTCCAGCATCCTGCTCTCACAGTGGCCAAACAAATGTCTATGGGAAGCCACAAGCAGGACCTGAACACAAGAGAACTCTCCCTTCCTGTGGTTTCCACCAAGCACTGCTTCCTCCATTCAGAAGCACTGCTGGCCTCCACACTTTTTTTGTCCCAGCACTTTCCCCTTGAAAACCCACTCTTTAATGCTGAATCGGAACAAACAGAAATTCCTGTTTTCAACAGATTGCCCTTTGCTCTGATTCAGTGGTAAAAAGTGGGTTTTTGAAGAAAACCACAGGGAAGTGCTCAAACATGGCCCTTTAAAGGGTGGGCATGCGCCTAAAAACACGGCACAAAAGGAAGTCTGGATGAGCCCTCCAGAGTAAGGGCATGATCTCTTCAGTGCAGGATAATTGCCTTAACTCTCATGCATTTTCAACATGTAGTTATCAGTGTCTGCTTCTCAATCTCTTTCTCCCATGGAAAGGAGAAAGATCCTGGAAGATGCTAGAAAAGAGGATAGATTAGCCACTCCCCATATGTGATTGCTTGCTCACCAGCCCCAGCTAGCATGGCCAATGGGCAGGGGTGATGGGAGTTGCACTACAAATACCTGGAGGCCACTACTCCCTTGAAACATAGACTGGGGAAAGAAGGATGGAAATAGGCCTTTTGCCTTCCACCTTTTGGATTTAAATTGTTTCTCTGGAGACACTGAGGGCAAAGCCCATGAAAGATCCGGTCAAGTTCTGAGCCTCGATGGTCCTATGGGCAACCACTATCAGGAATTTGCTATAATGAATGGACAGTCTTATCTGACAGAGAAGGGACAGTGATATAGAGAAGATGTATTCAGCTAATCTATTTCTCATATGAAATTCCCTGCTGGTGCTTTCAAAGCACCGCTTTTTTTGACCTGTGACCTTCACAGTGCTCTGATTTATCTGGATATTGCAATCAAAGCAGAACACTTTTGAACTGAATTCGGACAAATCAAAGAGCCACTCCAGGCTTCTCCTATCAGGCAATTTAATAGAAGAGATTTTTTTAAAATCCCGCTCTATTCTACGCACATTCCTTCTACCAGAGGTCCTCATTAGCTGTCGTTGTTTCATTTCACGGGACTGTTGGCTGCATATGGACAAATCTGTCTATTTTGACTTCTCTCAGGTTTTCATTTTTAAAGTCTTAGGTTCCATTCAGTTCAATGCATTCACATAATAGTTTGCCTTTTAAAAAAAGATACTCAAATATTTGTATGCATTTTAATTACATTTCTCTCAAGAAAAACTTTTCACACACTTTCATACAACTACTAATACAGCATACACATTTTTGCAAGCCATAATAGAATCCGTTTTTGCATGTTACTTTCACTAATCAATCCATTTCCCCTTACTACATTTGTGTCCACATTTTTTCCAATAGTAGACTGCATAGCAAAATTCAGGGAAGTGCTAATTTCAAACAATAGCTGTGTTTTGCTCTTCATATTGGTTCAGGAAGTGCAAATTTGTTGGGTTCATATTAAAATTTGAATTGATACATATTTTCCTCCATCTCTAGTGGGGTTTGGGGAGGCTTGTTTTGCTTTCCATGCTTTTCATAACCTTAATATTCAACTACAGAGTGCATATAGACAAGAAGTTGGGGAACTAAAGCCCAAGAGAACTGGAAAGGCTACAAAATACAACATGTGGACAATACATTTACAAAACATTCGAAAACCTTACAAAATGGGAAGCACTGATCTTTCTGTTATTTTTACAAACTAAAATTCAGATATCAAACATCCCTCCTTTCTTATTTTGAGGGTGCCACATTTTGGAATGTTGGACAATTCCGTGAAAACAGAAATGGGAGCAGAAATTGTCAGGAATGGGAATCAATTCAGTGAATAAAATTAATATTTGCTGTTGTTTTTGCTTTCAGTCCACAAACAATACAGGATTGATTATGTCTTTTCTCCTTTTGCATTGCATTTCCTCTGCATTAAAATGAATGGGGTGGAGTATACATAATTTGTATAATGAATTCCATATGCTCCATAATTTCATTGCAGCAGACCGTGAGATGAATAATGTAGATTTTAGCAGAAGTCAAACTGGAAGAATGGAAACAGTGCTGCATGCAATCAATACAGGACAGAATGGGAAATGATTGCTTCTACATCCCTACCACCCCTTCCCAGTCAACAACCTACAACCCCCTCCAAAGCAAAATATGCATTTATTTATCAACCGAATCATTACCGTTGCCATTGTCGTGTGCAAGAATGGGGATGCATGTGCTAATAATACTTTCAGGTAGCACCTGGCTTAATTTTTGGGAACTAAGAACATCTATACATACAAATATTCCCCCATGGAATTCTTTGCATAGGCTTTAGTCTCCTTTGGAGCTAACCTGTGACTGAGGTGGTCCTGTGACTCCCATCTCATGGCAAAGGCTCAAGGTACAATGGTGGTGCACATTAAGATCCATCCAAAAGCCCGGAGTGTCTCAGGTACTCAGAAAAAGACCCCTGCCTAATCTGGTCTTCACTGCTAGAGAACTTAAACTTGACTTCCTGTTTCAGCCCCTATCTTTAATATGTATAGCTGAGTAATATGTATATCTGAGTATATAGGCAAAGTATATAGGCAAAGTAAAAGGCACAGCAGGTGAATTGCATGGCTAAGCACAAGATGAGATCTTGTTCCAATAAGCGGTATGCTCCTGTCTCTTTTATTTGAAGAAGTGGGTGGGCACAAGCTTTAGCATGACAGTTGTCTTGGGATTGGGCAAGCAAATGGACATCCCTGTAAGTGGGTTGGGCCTGTGAGATTTGTTCATACCAGCACTGTCCTTGGAGATGGAGGTGGAGTCAGTGCTGACTCAGAATCTAATTTACTCTCAGGTGCCTTCCCAGAAGGTGGAGACTCCTTAGGAGGTACCTGACAAGAGGTGTCCAATAACACAAGGGAGGGATGCCTCTCTGCTCACCTACTTAGACCCTCCAGGGGATGTCCAGTTGCAACTACCTGATCTCCTCCCACTCTGTCTCAGGATCTGACTATTCCTTCCATGATATCTCCACAGGGCTCATGACACTGCCTCAGGCTTTGGAGAGCCACTGCCAGTACAAATTTGCAAATAATCTTTATCTACCCGCAGGCAGAAAAGATACTTCGACTCAATATCTTTTCCCCTGAAAGGGGAAAAAACAAAACATCTTGAGAGGCCTTTTTGAGAAGGAGAAATCACCTGCAGAGAAAGGCTTAAGTATTCCCCCTCCTTACAGCCACTGCAGATTTCTAGCCCCCTGCCTCTTGACAATGGCATTTGAACAAGTAAGAAACCATTAAGACAAATCATGTGAGATGAACTGTAGGTCTCCAGCATCCTTTCTAGGTTGGCCTTCAAGGACAAATCATGAGACAGGTGTTGAAAGCATCAGGGACAATCAGAGTAGCTGGTTTGACATTTTGCACACTTGGAAATCCAATCCAAGTTGGCTCTTATGAACTTTATTCTTTTGAGGGGATAAACCTACAGTTTCAAAAGCAAGAGTATGGGGGAAATTCCACTACAAATAGAGAAGACAGCATTAAGAGTCGGGGATTTGCTAAAGGATGTCTTGTGAATTCTGCCGTCATTTATTCACTATGAAGGAAAACAGAGGAGAAATTAGCATTTTGTGTGCGCATGGTGTGTGTTTTTTTTAAAAAATGTAACAGACTGACTAACACTGTCCATTGTTTATGACTGAAAGAACTAAGATAAAAATATCTAAGTGACAGCTAGGAAGAAGTGTGATGATGGTCATGGGACAGAGTGGGGATGTGGTCTGCAGGAGCTTGGAGAAAGGGCTCTAGAATCAAACCTTGGGATGATGATAAGATCACCACGGAAACAAGCCCATAGTGCAGAATATGTACAGTAGGTTCAATGGTTGTTGTTCTTTTAAAATCAGGAAACTGAGCAACCTTTACAGAAGGAAGTCAGCATGTATTTGCCCATGTTTGAATGCTAAATAAACACATGAACTATGGAAGGGATGGGATAACTTTTCCCCCTATTGATAACCACAGTCCCTTGGGGGCCATCTGTTGGTGCCAAGACTTGAAAGCAAGTGGGGCAGGAGCCAGCCATGTGTGGGCTCCTTCTCCTCTCTCTCTCTGCTAGCCCTTCTCCCACTCTTTCTCTGTCACCTCCTTTCCCACCTGCATGAAATTAGTCCAGGGATTGCTTACAATGACTGGGAGCACTGCAAATCACTAACGGCTGATATATGACATACAATGCATTTAAGAGGATAGGGTACATCTCACTGTAACAACAATGTTTAATGTGGCAACATGCCCTGGGGCCTTAGGGAAGGGCAGGTAATCGACAATTAACAGCCATAATTCAGCATTGTTCAGAAGTTTATTTCTGTCTTAGGAGGGAGTTGTATTCTCCCATTCTCCCATGCTGTGGAAGCTGTCATGAGAACCATCTACACCACACAATTTACCACTCCTAGTGGAAGGATAATGCAAATGAAAGGGTTGGGCACACATGCAACACTGCAACATTATATGTATGTATGTACACAGTGTCTGTACAAATGCTTCAAGATGTTTTGCATGTAGTGTTTACCCACACACATTAGAAGAACACTGCAAAAAACTAATCATTGTATAACCATCTGTACTGTCACCTCAATATTGCTTTTTTGCAGTGTTTTATCAGTATTAACATGTGCATCAGTAATAGAGGGAAGTAAAAACTGAAGAAATGAAAGAACATAAAACTGCAGCAAACTGGTAATTTACAAAAAACAACAACCCTAAATGTATTTGTTTCACTTCAAAACACGTTCTTGCAAAACTGTATAAACTTTTGTTGAAATTTGAATCAGAAGAAAAAGGGTTAATGGGTACATGATTAAATGGGCAAAAAAGGAACAGTTGGAACATATGTGGACTAAGGGGTTAAAATTTACATTATGTTATGATCATAAAGAGAAGTTTTATAAAATGTTGTTATCATTGGTACTTAGCTCCTGAGAAATTATTTAGAATGTATAAAGATGTTTCAAATGTTTGCTGGAAATGCCAAGAACATGAAGGAACATTTTACCATGCTTGGTGGATGTATAAAAAGGCTACAAAACATTGGATACAAACACATACATTGATACAGCAGGTTTTAAAGGTTAATATTCAGTTGAAGCCAGAACTTTTTCTTTTAGGGTTAATGGATACACAACTGGAAAAGGACTATGAGAGATTATTTCAATATATGTTCACAGCAACAAGACTGTTATATGCCCAAAGATGGAAAGATACCGCCTTACAAACTATGGAGGAATGGCTGATAAAATTATAGGATGGCAAAATTAACACTTTTAAGTAGAGAAAAACCATTATTGTCATTTATTAAGGATTGGAAGCTTCTTATGGACTTTTTGCAGGACAGAGAAAATGAATTTGTAATAACTGGATCTGAAGACTGAAAAAATATTGGCTTATAGAAAATAGAATTGTTGGATGTTAATGAGTGAATACTATGTTTAGCTTCAGGACAGAGAACCAGAAGTCTTTTATCTTTTTTTATTTTTTTCTCTCTCTCCTTTCTTTTCCTTTCTCCCTTTCCCTTCCTCTTTGCTTCCATTCCTTTTTAGATTAAATTTTAAAACCATTTATTTTCGGTATGAACTTTGGTATATCTTTCAACGAGTTATCAATAAAAATAGATTTTTTAAAAAAGGAAATAAGGCTAGGTAATCTGGAACTCGGCAGTCAGGGGGAGATAGTGGGTTGAGGAGAATTTCAGAAATTTCCATATGTTGTGGATTCCAACTCCCATCAGCTCCATCACCCTGGCCAATAGTCAAGGATGGTGGGAGTTGTATTCCAACAACATCTGGAGGGCACAAGGTTGGGAAGGTTGTGGCTTTCATTATGTCATATACAAGCATAACCTCCAGGGCCATTCTTAATATTCAGCCAGAGAGGTTGTTGTACAGTAGCTTAAAGGTAAAGGGACCCCTGACCATTAGGTCCAGTCGTGACCAACTCTGGGGTTACGGCACTCATCTTGCTTTATTGGCCGAGGGAGCCGGCGTACAGCTTCCAGGTCATGTGGCCAGCATGACTAAGCTGCTTCTGGCAAACCAGAGCAGCGCACGGAAACGCTGTTTACCTTCCCGCCGGAGCGGTACCTATTTATCTACTTGCACTTTGATGTGCTTTTGAATTGCTAGGTGGGCAGGAGCAGGGACCGAGCAACGGGAGCTCACCCCGTCGCAGGGATTTGAACCGCCAACCTTCTGATCGGCAAGTCCTAGGCTCTGTGGTTTAACCCACAGCGCCATCCACGTCCCATACAGTAGCTTAGGGTGTGGGCAATTCGCTGTCACCAAAAGCTGATAACAACTTTGCTGCTATTGTTTTCTTGACTTTTTCTCCACACCCAGGACCACGCAGATATTGAATGGAAGTTTGCACGCACCAAGCTCTGGATGAGTTACTTTGATGAAGGTGGCACTCTGCCACCTCCTTTTAACATCATCCCCAGCCCCAAGTCCTTCTGGTATCTTTGCAAGTGGATCCACAACCAACTCTGCCCGTTTCAGGACCCAGAGAATGATCAGAAAAAGCATGAAAACCTGAAGACATTCACGGTAAGGAGACAGTCCCTGCAGTCACTCTCAGGAAACTCTGCTTTGTGAGTTGGTTCTCTGCTTTTGAATGGCAGTATAATGTTGTAAGTAGGGAAGGGGAAGAAATTTTATTCAGTTTGCATTTAAAGGTGTATCTCCCTAAGAAGCAGTTTACGAAACAATATGAGAACTGAAACACAGCTGGTATCTGAAATCTGCAATTCTTCAAATTTTGAAAGACAGTTCTCCAGCTCAGTGATGTGTACAGTAATGCAGTCATTAGGGTAATGTGTGCATAAAAATGCATATATTAGTGTACATAACATACAAAATGCAGTGAGGTTTAGTGGTTAGGGTGTTAAACTAGGACCTGGGAGACCAGGGTTCAAATCCCCACTCAGGGCTTTTCCAAACCTAACTTTTGCAGAGGTCCACACTTTAAAGCTTTGTGTCCGAGCGCTCTTTTTTTTTTGCCCCAGATCTTGCCCCACAAAACCCCGCTCTTTAAAGCTGAAGTGCAACAATCACTTGCTCTGATTCAGTGGTAAAGAGTGGGTTTTTGCATGTGACCTGTGCCTGGAAAGAGAAGGGCAAAAGGTAAGCAGATAAGCCCTCATTTTGTTAGATTGCACCCAGTTCTCCAATCTGTTAAGGTCATTTTGAATTCTGATTCTTTCTTCTGCAGCATTAGCTGCCCCTTCCAGTTTGGTGTAATCTACAAACTGGATGAACATCCCCTCAGTTCCTTCTTCCAAGTGGTTTATAAAGATGTTGACCAACAATGGGCCCAGGACACGGACCCTGTTGTGGCACTCCACCTGTCACCTTTTCCCAGAATTAGGAGGAACCATTAGTGAGCAGTCTAGAGTTCAGCCAGCCAACTAGCTACATATGATGTGACCACTGGCTTCATTGGCTTCAAAAGGGGGGTCAGATTCAGAGGCTGTATACACACACACACCCAGCCCTGTTGTGGGAGGACCTGACTTTTGAAGAAGAGCTGTAGCATAGTGGGTAGGAGGACATCTGCCTCACATGCAGAAGATCCCAGGTTTAATCCCCTGTCTGAAACCCTGGAGTGCTATTGTAGACCAGACTGAGGTAAGTGGACCAATAGTTGTGCCTCACCTTTACCTTTACCTGTACCCTGGACTTCCATCAGCAACTAGCTAACTAGTTCTCATCAAGTGGGGCTCTTTTTAACAATTTGCTTACAACAAAAAAGTTGAAAATATGATGGTCACCTGTTTAATATATATGTGCCTCTTTCATTTCAGGAACGTCATGCTGACAACTTGATTCAGAATCAGCACTATCAGGTAAAATACATTCTTTGATGAAGCAGTTTATTTGCATTTCCTTGCTCTGCAATGAGCTTAGAGCCAAATAGTTTCTTTATGCTTTGCAATAACTTTGGGTGTGGCCTGCAGATTTTTAAGAATTTTCCCCTCCCCCTATTTAAACCCCATATCATCAACTGCTTTGGAAGCATTTCTCTGTTCCAGTAGGGGTTTGTCACATAGTGGGGTCCTGCAAAATATATATATATATATCCAAAGCTCCCATGGGTAGGCAGAATGAGTTCCCTCATTGTTTGGATCCAGGTTACGACTTTCTGTTATACTTTCTTTTAGCATCTGGTTACAACTACAAGGAGTATTCTTAGTTCGTGAGAGTTAATGCAAAAGTGTGATGAGATTCCGTTTGCATTAAAATCTTAGTGTTTCTAAAATTAGACTGTAGAACTGAGTATGTGCAGTTTGCAGCAGGTTTCAGGTCACTTGGTTCATTGCATCTCTTTACCCATGTGCATTGGCAAAACACTGCAAAAAGCCGTCAGGCTGTGATCATGCAAACTGCAGAGGCATGTACTGATAAATAAAGAAGTATTTTTTTTTATTATAGCAGTCTAATGGTGCCAACTCAGTGGCCAGGAAGGAGCAGGGTCCAGGTGCTCTTGCAAGACAAAGGAATAGCAATGATTTATCTGGTTTGAGAGCAAGGCCGAAGACTCAGGAGGACAAGATTAGTAGCAAGAGTTCCAAGACTGCTTGGGAGCTGCAAAGCTGTCCAAACAAGTTTCCCCACCTTCCATGTGCACCTTCTGCACAAACCCTGTTGAATGTACCAGAGTCGTGCTATTAGAGCAGGGATGGGGAACCTCAGGCCCATGGGCTGGATGTGGCCCTTCAGACCTCTCTACCTGGTTCTTGGGACTCTCCCTAAGTCCCTCTGTCCTCATGCCTCTGACCCCGATCACCACTGGTATGTGGTCCTTGAAGGGTTCCCCATATAGCCTCAGCATACAGAACAAGGCCTTGAGGACTTGAGCGTTTTCCATCATAGTTTTTTTGCAAACCTAAATTGCATTTGTACCCTGTTTGGCATCGCTAATTCTTCCAATTAAAAGATTTACTAAGATTAAAGGATTTACCATGCCATCAGCTCAAACACATTATGCTAGATTTTTTGAAAATAACCACTGAGATATCAGAAGCTCAGATACACTTTTAGATGTGGCTCTTTCTCTGTAGCTGCAACAGGTTGGAATCTAGCTTTTGCTTGTGGAACAACCTAGGAGGAACAAAATGTCCATCCTGGCCTGGCCTGTTTTTACTGTTACTCATGGGACTGTATCTGGGGGAAAGGCTATAGCTCAGTGGCTAGAGCATCTGCTTTGCAGCCCAAAGGCCCCAGATTCAACCTGCAGCATTCCAGACTGGGAAAGGCTCCCCATGTGAAACCCTGGAGAGCCACTGCCAGAGCTTAGTGACCAATGGCCTGACTCAATATAAGGCAACTTCCTACATTATTTGCATTCAAAAAGCAATGCTTGAATAGGGAGAAGTGGATAGTGACAGGTTGTGTGGGAAATAGTTTGCCCCTTGCTTCTGGGTCCTAAATAGGGTTGCCAGGTCAGGTGCATCCCAGACCCTAAGATTTCATGACCCAAAACTGAGACCTAGGAATGGCCACTGGTGATGGGCCCTGGAAACAGAGGTTAATTGGTGGTGAAGTGTAGGAGGGAAGACACACACAACCCAGAGTATCTATGCTGTAATTGACAGGGCTGAGGCTTGCAAGCGGCATGCACTGTCTTGCTTTTTATCAAAGGTACTCTCACCCAGGTGGAGGGGGCCAGGCAAATTGGAGACTTCAGGGACAACCTGAAGTTCCTAGCCACAGTATTTAACTCCTTACACTTGAAATCCTGAATGCTGAAAAATATGTGGGGAGATGTGGCAGCTGGATCTTGAGCTCTCCCACTCCCTACAGACCACTCATTAAAAATACTCTTACTGAATTTTAACATACACAATACATGCAAACAAAACTTGGCAACAAATTAGGATTTACTGAAATAAGACGTGCTCTCTTTCTACAATAAAGAGTTTTGACTAACATTTTGTGCATTATTTATAATCCTACAATATGAAAACATGCTGTGCACCAATTAGTTTTACAAATACGAAACCTGCAAATAACCTCTCCGTAAAGCATCTGGGATAGTGGTTATTGTAACAGAACTCCAACTCACATATGGCAAAAAGCACCCCAAAAGCTTTCTAATTTGTCCTCTTTTTGCAGCTATCTGCAGGCCATTTTGGCAGGTAGTCAGATGCTCATCTGGCAGTCATCTGGCTTCACGAACATCAGCAGGCGATGGCTCATAGACAATTACAACAAGCCCCATTTGGAGCATGGACTGGGACCACTGTACTACTACCAACCCCTGCAGGGCTTGCTGTCAGCAACTTAAAGCAAGCCCCACTTTGGGCTGGAATCAGGCATACTACAGAGTTCCCAGTTAAGAACGCCTTTATGTAGCTGACCACCGAACAGTTCTGACAGGAAGCCTTGCCTGCCAAGGAAGGGCACTTTAAGGCTCCCAGTTGTTCCTTTCTAGTCATGTCTTTACTTGACTGCTGGGATGCGGGTGGCGCTGAGGTGTAAACCACTGAGCCTTGGGCTTGCCGATTGGAAGGGCGGCGGTTCAAATCCCCGTGACAAGGTGAGCTCCCGTTGCTCAGTCCCAGCTCCTGCCAATCTAGCAGTTCAAAAGCACATCAAAGTGCAAGTAGATAAATAGGTACCGCTCCAGCGGAAAGGTAAACGGCATTTCCGTGCGCTGCTCTGGTTTCACCAGAAGTGGCTTAGTCATGCCGGCCACATGACCCGGATGAACTGTCTGCGGACAAACGTCTGCTTCCTCAGCCAGTAAGGCGAGATGAGCGCCACAACCCCAGAGTCGTTTGTGACTGGACTTAACTGTCAGGGGTCCTTTACCTTTTTTAGGCATGTCTTTACTTGATCCGCGAACTCATATCACATCATATGTGAGGCAGATTGGTGTTGTTTGTGGAAAATGGGCTTATGGACCAAGTTAGGATTTCTGCAAGGCCTAATTTGGAGCACAGGCTATAGGTTCAACACCTACTGCCGTAAGATGTGATAAGAGATAAGGATGGGCAAGAAAATCTTTACAGCTAGTCAATCTGGGAAGGTAACTCATCTAGAAGAAGGAACACTCTGATCTTAAACCTCTACTGTCTTGTGGGATATCTTCAGGAGAGGAAACGACTAAGGAGTAAGCGCTACACAAACCTAGAGTGCAGTCCCTAAGATGGTTGAATGGCCCCTTGTTTGGCTCCTTCCAGCAACTCCTGCAGCCAAGCTGGTGCCAAACATATCACTCCACTTTCCTTTGGAAATATGCTAAGACTACATTCTGCTGCTTAGTTTCTCGCAGACCTTTCACATTAAGACTAACAGCCTTCATATTTGCACCTAATTCAGCCCATTAATCAGTTCTCGTAACTAATTAATCCATATTTAGAAATATATAGGATCTAATAATATTTCAAATAGGATCTAATATATCTTAAGGATAAAAATTTAACATATATGTTTAAACTAGAATTCAATAGATATTAACTATATGTAGAATCTGTTTCCCAAACAAACACTATGCCTTAAAACAATAATTATAAATAATAATATATAAATAACAAAGATATCCCCAATACATGTTGGTTATTGAAAGGGAAGAAATAGATGTAAAATCAGAATCAATATTGGTAAAATGGAAGGTATAAGATTAATGAAATGGAGAAAATGCAGAAAGTAAGGGGGAAAGGGGGAAATAATTACAAAACACACGCACTCACGCACACTCACTTGCTTATATGAAGCAACAAAAAGAGGAAAGAAGCAAGACTAAACTAAGTGGTGCTCTTAGTAGAAAAAAATTACCTAAAATTAAAAGGGGGGGATGAAAAAAAGATGATGGGAAGGACAAAAAAGGACTTCCTGCTTGAATCCAACTTGTAGCAGCTCTCTCCTTTTAATAATGAAAATTATGATTCATTCATATCAAAAAGAAGACGAAGAAGAAAAAATGCTGTTGACATCATTCTAATATGGTAACCAAGAAGAAAAAAAGGATTTCAGTTTGTTATTAGCCTTAGTGACTTATTTTTATTATTTAGCTAAAGAAGGGAAAAAGAAAAATCAATGAATGCTATAAAGTCACAGCTGTTAAGAGAGAAAAAAAGAGAGAATTGAAAATTGGACATCATAAAACCTGGATAAATAAAAATCTTCTTGTGCTCAGTTGGTAGCTCCACTTGGCAGACTTTTTGCAGTTAGCGCTTGGATATAGGCTTTTGCATTCTTTGGTACTGTAAATTTATATGTTTCCTTGCCCCTTCTGACACAGAAAATAGCAGGGAATCTGATGTAGAACTGCAGATTAGCTTCTATTGCCATGTGTTTTGCTTGTAGGGAACCACATCTTTGATCTGCAAGTTGTTTTGTGGATTCTGGAAATATGGAGATTTTATTCTTCTCCCAAATTAGTGGCGTTTCTGAGGGCCGTTCACGTGCCATTCTTATAATCATAACTCTGGTTTCAGTGTGGAGAAACGGGGGGGGGGGCGGACACTTGTCATCTGGGCAGCCTAGGACCTCCATACACACTGCCCAGGCTTGCGCCTTGAGGAGGTGACTCCAATGCTGCTAATGCAGAGGTTTGACTTCACCCCCAGTGGCACACTCCATTGTCTCCTGAGACAGACGGATACCAACAAAACCCAATTTACACTTCCAAAAACAATGCATGAACCAAAAAACACAGTTGTCCTTTGAAATCTGCACTCCTCTGCACTCCCAAAGCATGTTACCTGAGGGTAACTGACATATTCAGCCACCCCTATTGGTAGTGCCAAGGTGACTTTTTAAAGGGTAATATTCATGGTTGCGCTTCGAGGCCCCCAAGCCCTTCCCCTGAAAATAACTTCACAGTGACACGTAATTTTAGGGTAACTGACTCCTGCCTCTCTGGCTGGAAGTCTGAAAAGGTAAACACCAAACGAAAGAGCAATATTGATAAAGACCAACGAAGCTCACCCCGGGGTTCCTGTGGTCCTGGCATGGCCCTAGCCCCTCAAGCAGACTTCAGATGAGATCCAGGACCCCCAGATTCCTTTACCGGAATACCCTTATTCATGGAGGGGCAGGTGATGGCCGCACCTCCCCTCCCACACACTTCAATAAGCCAATGCCTAACCACCAAACTTTACAAAGTTGTGACGATTGCTAAGGGGCTGGGCAAAAACCAAGTGGCTACATCCAATCTGCCAAATGGAAAAATTTCTACCCATCCCCTGCTCCAAAGCAGGCAACCCAATCCAAAGCAAGGCCAAAGCAAGATCACCTAAAATTTGGGAGGGAGGGCAGGTGTTTGGCAACACGCTGCAAGTACTCCTAGTTACGCCACACCACTGCTTTTATAGGCCCCAGGAATCACGCCAACTGACCCAATTGGCCCAAACAACCTGGCGCGATCCTGGGGTCCAATGGTTAAGACTTGGGCCATGCCCAGCAACAACTCTCCCAGTGGGGGTGCCTTAGGGGTCCGCGTGCAACCAGGACCCTCATTAAGGAGGATCCCATATATCAGGTGACATCAATGTCAATACCTAGATGGCACTCCGATATTCAGGGTCAGGATGTCTCTACTACAGAATTTTTCAAGTACAAATGTGGGTCATTACCTTAATATCCTGCTTGCAATGATGGATTATTTGGGTGTTTGTCTCATCCAGCAAAAATATACTTATCTTATGCTCAGAACATATTCCACACCTTTCACAATTCCACTCCTATGCAATTTTATTCAGAAGCAAGCCCAACAGATTTTGATAGCATTTGCTTCCTGGTGACTGTACATATGATTGTTGCAGCCTCAATGAGTGTGACTTAACAAATGCAATAAACTGTGATATACCCTAATGTAAATTAAAGCACTTAGTTTGCATAGTAAGTTCATTTGACAAAGTAAACCAATAAGATAACTGAAGGGAGAAATCAGTTTCACAAAAAACTGTAAGCATATTCATTATTCATTAATCATTTATATTAAATTACTTAAATCGCTCTAATAATCAAGGTTTTTTTAAGCTTGTATAATAATTTTTTTTGCAGTGCACCCAATTTATTTATCACTAGACTCACAAATCAATTAGGCATTTCAATTAATGTTCATCCCATTAACTCCACAGCCCTAGTTCAGTCTTTACTTGCAAGAATTACTGCAGTTAATTTAGCATGTTTAAGGTGACTTACACCTTAACGCAGTGGCGTTGTGGGTTAAACCACAGAGCCTAAGACTTGCCAATCAGAAGGTTTGGCGGTTCGAATCCCCGTGACGGGGTGAGCTCCCGTTGCTCGGTCCCTGCTCCTGCCAACCTAGCAGTTCGAAAGCACGAAGTGCAAGTAGATAAATAGGTACCGCTCTGGCGGGAAGGTAAACAGCGTTTCTGTGCGCTGCTCTGGTTCGCCAGAAGCTTAGTCACTTAGTCATGCTGGCCACATGACCCAGAAGCTGTACGCTGGCTCCCTTGGCCAATAAAGCGAGATGAGTGCTACAACCGCAGAGTCGGCCACGACTGGACCTAATGGTCAGGGGTCTCTTTACCTTTTAAGGTGACTTACAACATGAAAAAATACATAATTACAACACAGCAAAAGTAGTCATAAACAATAATTAAAAATTAAAAAATACACACAGCAAATCAAACAATTTCCACGTAAATCATGTGATACAAAATAAAGATATAAACATTAATATCAATAAAAGCAACAACACACATCCTCAACAAAAACACATAAACAATTCCCTAGCCCAAGAGTCCATTCAACAGCCTCAGCTTTTGTAGCTGGAGTCAGTCTTGGCCCTGCCCTTCCAGGCCTGGTGGGAAAGGGCCTTCAAAGCAGGGGGCAGGTCTTCCAGGACCACAATCAAGATGATCTCTGGCTCTGTATGGTGTCCCCTTCCGGTATACCCATTAAGTGTAGAAGAACATTGAAATGGAGAACACTTCCTGTTTGGGTAGATAAAGATTTCCAGGATAACTCTGGGAGCACTTTCATTTTTCCAGAGATCTTTCCAAGGGCCACACTTTAAGACTTGTGTAGCTGCTCCATAAGTGAACTCTTATGGAGGAAATAATCTATTCTTTGTTTTATTATTTAAAGTATTTTTAGCCTGCTCTTCAACAGGGAGAAGGGGTTCCCAAAGTGTCTTACAACAATCAGTATGAAGGCCAGAAGTCCAAGGAGTTGTATCATGTAAATGACCTAACTGAAAGGGACTACTGCATATCAGAGGCAGCCCTACACAATAAATTAGGTTAACATAAATTAGGTTAACATAACAACATAACAACATAACATAACATAACATAACATAACATAACATAACATAACATAACATAACATACAGCACTTGGTTCCAAGTGACCCACATTAGACCTTTCATGAGCTCTGTACTGTCCAAGAGGTAAGGCGTTCATTCCCAAACCCCATTTGAATACATGTGCTTGCAAACCCCAGGGCAGCTGAAAGGCTCAGAGTAGCAGTTATACAAACTGCTTATTGATATCTTTGTAGTATCCTCAGAAGGCTTGAGAGGAGCGTGGGAGGGAGATACAGTGGACACTCGGGTTGCGAATGTGATCCGTGCAGGATGCACGTCTGCAACCCGCAGCGTCCGCAACCCGCAGCAGTGCGCCTGCGCATGCACAAAACACAATTTAGCGCTTCTGCGCATGCACAACCACTAAAACCTGGAAGTAATGCTTTCTGGTACTTCCGGGGTTTGGCAGTCCGTAACCTGAAAAAACGCAACCTGAAGTGTCTGTAATCTGACTGTATGGCTGTATAGGGATACAAATAGATAAATCCACTTGGTCCTGCCCCTTTATTAAGACAATTTCCACCAAAATACAGGAAGCCTCCTTCAGGTTTTTCCTAGGCTAGCATTGGACCCCTGTTTGGCTGCTACATATTCTGAAAGATGTTGGCAAGCCTGTGCTCACAATGATACTTTCATTCATATGTGGTGGGAATGTGAAAAATTACCAGCAGTCTATATTCACAGACCATTCTACAGAAACAAACCTATCTCTAACCAAAGACCCAGAATTATCTCTCTTGGCCATCAAAAGTGATATAAATCCCACCCTTGTACACAAGGAGCTGCTAGCTCTCCTGCTAGCTGCAGCCAGCCTTGACATCCCCAAACATTCAAAGTCTGCATTAGGACCCTCTAGGGATGGAGGGCTTGAAAGGGTGTGGGGTGTTGCCTTGTCTAAGCATTTGACCTCTCATAGGAGGATACTAAGAGGAGTTATGAAATGAGACCATTTTGTAGTAGATGGGCACAGCTCGGCTGGGCAGTCTAGTAATGTATTTCCTTCGCAGCTCACCGAACAGAGGTAAACAGGGCTCAGCTTTTGCCCACTCATATCATCTGTTCCACTTCTTTTCACTGAGTGTGCTTTTCTTTCCAATAAAGCAACCAATACAATTTCTGGCTACCCGGCCATTTCATCTATTATTGCTAGTTAACAGCCTAGCATGGATCCTAAGATCAGTTAATGTACATTCCCAACAGGAAAGTCTTTCCTGCCTTCCCCTGCAGCCAACTGTGCAATTATAATTGTGGGCAATTATCCCCTCCACGAGGAGAATTCTGCAACACTCCAGAGTAGCTTCTCAGGAGCACAGATGGCTTCAATGAGCAGAGGGAGACGAACTAGGAAAACAAAAAGTTAAATAGCATGGAATAACTTTAGAGTGATGCCTTCTCTGTGTGGATTGTCATAGGATGAGTTAGCAGTGAACATTCCTCACACACTTAAAGACTATGGATTAGTGGTGGAACATTTGCTTCACATGCTAAAACTTCCAGGCTGATTCCCGTGTGTCTCTTCAGAGGAGACGCTATGAATGCCTTTCACTCTGGAAGGTGTCATTGGTGAAGGCTCTTTAAACAGGTTAGAAAACAGATTATTTTTTAATTTAAAAATGGGCATTCTAGATGGATTTGGACTTCACATCTGAATTACAGGAAAAGCAGAAGAGGGATTGAAGCCTTGTTTGTGGAAATTGCCTTCCAAGGGAATTAGGTTTCTTGTGCTTTTTCATTACAGGAAGTGATCAGGAACTTGGTGAAGAGATATATTGCAGCAATGATAAGAAATTCAAAAACCAATGAAGGATTAACCGAAGAAAACTTTAAGGTAATGATACGATATTGTCGTTCCCCACTTAGTGTATTATGGCAGGCGCAACATAAAAATTGTTTGACACTGTAAATATCTGCAGCATGTTCCTATGCATATCAACTCAGGTGTTAAGTCCCACTGAGTTAAATTAGACTTGCTCCTAGATTATCGGGTATTGTCACTTAAATGTCTTCCATTTTTTATTATATTTGTTAGGTGGGTTTCTCACAGCAGGACCCAAACTGACTCCTCAGCTAAGAAAATCCAATGAAAAGATTTAAGAAACAGATGAACGGGGGGGGGGGCTCAATGGCACCCTTCAAAATAAGAACCAAAAATCTGTGTAAAGAGAAAAGTATTTGCCTGGGGAGATAAATCCCTGGGTATAGGAGGAATAGGGAACCTGATGGGAACAAGCAGCACCTTAGCAGGCTCTTAGGAACATAGGAAGCTGCCTCCCACCCAGTCAGATCATTGGTTTATCCAGCTCAGACTGCCAGCAGTTCTCCAGTGTTTCAGTCTCACCAGGCATCTTTGGGATGCAATGCATGTTCTCTGCCACATCACAGCCCTTCTTCCTAGTACCTTTCAGGGCTGGCTCCAATATTGCCATAGGCTTGTGTATGCTTTACCACCTACTGGAGCCAAGCGGTGGCTATGGGGAGGAGGCAAGGAAGGCCCTATGAAAATGTTAAGTGCTGATCATGGTCCGTGTGCATGTGTGTGTGTTCTTCTCAATGTTAATCTCCTCCCATCAGCTTACAACCTGTGAAAAATCCAAGGGTTTGGGGATACTAAGTTTGCAGACACCATCTCACAAGAAGGTTTGTTTTATGCAATGTAGAAACTGGGCATTTAGTGTGGTGGTACCTACCCTTTGGAACTCTCTCCCATTACACATCAGACAGGTGCTGTTTCTTATTATCTTTTTGGTGCCACCTTTTTCCACAAGCCTTTTTCAGTTGAGATTTTTATCCAGTCTGTTTCTAAAATTGTGAGACATCTTTGCTGGTCCCAGGCACTCTATCCTTCCCAGCAAGATTTGTGCATGAAAGACAAAGGCAGTGCATGGTTAATGTTTATATGAAGGGGCTAAATCATATTGCAGATTTTCTTTTCCTCAACAAAAACTGCTGAACTTCTGTTCCTGATTCTAAATAATGAAAAATATTTGTTTGCAATTCTTGTACACAGTGATGTGGAAAAATTCATTTGCATAACTTTGAACTTTGCATAGCTTCTCTCAGGAGAGTTCAAACTCTCTCCTCTTCCCCCACCCCCGTGACAGATAAATCTTTAGAGTTTAACTCATTTTTTCCCTTCCCTTTCTCTCACCCTAGGAATTAAAGCAGGATATCTCTAGTTTCCGGTATGAAGTCCTTGACCTCTTAGGCAACCGAAAACCCCAGCGGAGAAGCTATTCCACCAGCAGCACAGAAGTCTCCCAGAAGGATGACACTAATGAGGACACTGCTGGAGAAACATCCAAAGCGAAGGGCGTTCCTTTTGGCACAGCCAACAAGAAGAAAGATTTCAACGTGTCGGCTCTGATTAAGACTATGTCTGGGTTCGAAATGGTCAGCGAGAAGCCCAAAAGCAATGGGATCAACAAGCGCTCCTTCATCCGCAATGGGAACAGGGTCCAAAGGCTCTCTAGCTCCAAGAAAGAGTCCTTCAAGCGACTGGGCCTCCTTTTTTCCAAGATGAATGGCCACCTCCCAGAGCCAAACTCAGAGCCCATGTACACCATCTCTGATGGGGTCATCCAGCCACATCTCATGTGGCAAGACATTAAGTATTCTCAGATGGCTAAAGAGCGAGACGAGAACTGCTCCAAGAGTGAAATTAACCTCAATGAGGTGGACTACAGTAGGAACGTCAGACATACGGGACAGAGTCAGTGCCCTGCGGTTTGTTCCAGTTCCCTTCACTGTGCTTCCAGCATCTGCACCTCTAATTCCAAACTCATAGACTCCTCTGAGGACGTTTTTGACTCATGGGGAGACGCCTGTGATTTGTTTAGGAACCAATGGAAAGATGGACAGGAGGAACAGGTTACCACTCGCCTATAAGTACAACTATTCAGTAACCTGCTGCAGAACATAACTATTACTAGAAACTGTTTGCTATCACAGATTATTCATAGTTAGGAGGTCTCCTCCCCCCCCCCTTGCCCCGCCATTTTGTCTCTACTGATGAGTGCAGAATTCATATTGTTTTAGCCGCATTCTTAATTCAAATGGCCCAATCCTTTGAATAACACAAAAACATCTATATAATACATTCTAAGGTTGCTTCATACAGGTTCCTTTCTTTCTTCTCCTGCAATCTCTTTAGGATTTATATATTTTTGTTACAGAACACTGGAGAACCTCTCAAGCATTTGCTTCTTTTCCAACCTCACCTTGGTTAGTGTAGCTCTGCTTTGTGCCATTTTACATTCCATTTTTTCTGGCCGTTTACTGCTCACTAGGATCAGCAAGATGCTCAGTGACTTAGTTGGAAGTCAAGAGCCAGACTGAGACTACAGGCAAGGCTAAGGGTTCAAATATATAATGAGCTTTTCGCTTTCAAGCAATACAACTTCCCATGATTTCAACTCAACTGTATGTCTTTTATTAAGGTTGCATATTGTTTTCTTATTGTAAATTATTACCACAATGAGTTAAAGCTGAGTTCTGGAAATTACTTGCTGTTTTCATGCATCAGATGTTTTTCAAAATATTCTGTTTTCTCATCCCTCCGCGTGCACCCCTCCATCCAGATATAGTAGTATGCCATTGCAATTGTCCCAGGGAAATAGCAAAACCCCCCCGACACAAATGGTATTCAGCATATTTGACATCCAAACTCATGTCTATATTTTACATAACAATGGGGTTAGTGTGGATTTAAGCAAATATACTTCATTCACACATCCTAAAACAACATGTGAACCAAACCGCAGCCATCCTTTGAATTTTTTGAAATCTCCAAACAAATAATGTGTACAGAATGCATATACTAGGGGAAAGTGTGCATATAAATGCATATATTAGTGAAAACACTACACCAAAATGCATTATGTTTGTGGAAATTGCTTGCAAAAATACGTGTATTGGGAAAACTTGCATACAAAAATGTGTATTAGGAGAAATATGCACTAAAATGCTGAAAATTTTTAAAACTTAAGAAACTGATGTGGAAATGTGAATAACTGAACTTTAGATTGAGGAAAAAATGAGAAACTAAAACTGAGAGCTTATCCCATCCCTAAGTTGACACACCAGCATTTTTAGGCAATGAGCTAATCAGTGCATCCAGAGCAGAGGACCTCTTGCAAGTGATTATTGTTAGTCATTTTATACAAAACAAAAAAAAAAATGTTTCAAAGTGACTTAACACCAAAATAAAATACACACAATTTAAAAACAAAGCACAATATCAAATTCCTAAAATGCTCATCCATGAGTACAATAAGGACAAATCCTGCCCTTCCCCACTGAAAAAAAGCAAGGCAAGCCAAACTTAACCAATAGAAGCCTGAGAAAATGAAAATGTCTTAGCCTCGTGCCTAAAAACTAACAATAATGGCACCAGGCACATTCCCCTTGGGACAGCATTCCACAAGAGTTGAGGGCACCACCGAAAAAGCCTGTTATTGTGTCATCAGCTTCTGTACCTCCCTTGGATGAGACCCATGGAGAAGGGATTGACAGTACAGTTTTGCCACACACAATTTGTCAGGTGTTATAGGAAACATCATATTCCTGTGTTCTGATTGCACAGCCCTGGATTATAATATTTGAGCCTGGGTTGAGTACTGCTGTTAACCACCTCACCCCTAGATAAAAGGCTTTGGTGGGGAGGAGAGTACAAACCTAGCACTTTTGCAGCTCCTGCTGTGACTTATAAAAATTGAATTGTCAGCAGATGATATAGTGGTCCCTATCCAGAGAATTCACAGATAAAGAGTTTTGTGCATACATACATGGGAAACAAGAGAGAACACCATAGTCCTCCCAAGCAGGGCTGGAGCACCTTGATTATCAGAGGTCATTATATTCTTCCAGCAATCCCAGGGCTATATTTTGCCACCCAAATTGATCTACTTCATGAGATCATACCTGTAAAACAAAGTGTCTGCCATGTAGTACTGACCGTTTCACAGTTAAGGAGCACATGTGTTCAGGCCCAAAAATAAATAGAGAACTTTAAAGGAAGGATTCTCTGTTTCATACGAACTGAAAACTCACCCTATTCATAACTGTGAGCGAACATCTTACCTTTTCTGGGTTAACACTTGATAAGGCTTCTGAATGGGGCTATTGGGAGTCGAACTCCAAAACTTCTGGAAGGCACCAGGTTAGTGAAGCCTGTGATGGAAACGAAGTTCAGTGTTATTCAGAATCAATTCCCTAACCACATTGTTGAGCAACTCTATATAGTGGCCTTCCAGTCCCAGAGATCTGCCTTTCCTGAAAGTTGCATGGCAAGCATGCCTATATTGCTCTCGTTGAGTAGGTTTGCTAAAGTCTTTCAGATGACTGCTCCATTTTGAACCATTCATTGCATTGATCAGATTCTGTGCTGGCTTGTATTCCTTGTTATATTGATTCTAGAACAGCATTTCCATTCCTGGATATTTAAGGTGCTTGTTCTGGCACAGTAGCTTACCCTTTCCGAACACTGCTATTCACAACAATATTCAGCTGACGCACTTACAACATGGGTAAAGTTATTGCCATGCATCCTTCTCCAGTTCTGCAAGCTGTGAGAAGCTCCAGGGCTAATACCTCAGGGTTTAGTTTCCTTTGGACGAAAGCACACTTGAGGCTTCAGGTGCCTTTGTAATATTTGCTTTATTTACAAATATGTAAGCAGAACATAGTGAAAGCAAACAGCCCCCTATGAGCAGCTGCAAATCCTGCATCAGATCCCCAGAGGACAAATTGTTCAGCCCTACAAAGCTGCATCTCCCAGTTGCTGCTAGAAATGCTCAGATTTCTATTTCTCCCTCTGTCCAATTTAAATTGCCAACTGGATTTTGTCCTCTTTCTGTTATTCTCACACCCTCCTGCAAGCAGAAGCCACCCCTGTAGGTAAATTAACCATTGAGGAAGGAAAAAACATTCAAGGTATGACACAAGGCTAGGCTACACCCAACACACACACTTCAGCCCATTGACTGCTGCTTCCAGGAGTGGGGAAACTCACCATGCAATATTCATATATTCACACATTTTGCATTACTAAATATGACTGAGGGATGAGGCACCATGGAACTGGAGGGATCTGCAGCTTCCTGTAGCAACCAAAATGCAGAGTTCTGAGTAATACAATTTCAATAGCCATGGTAAGAATGACACCAAATGTTTCAAATATCCATTTTAGTATTGCATCCCAGAATTTATCATTAGCAAACACTCTTTAATGGGATTACAGTGTTGTCTGCAACAATTTCTGAGACTAGCTTGATAACAAGATCAAACAGGTCCAGTGTTCAACTTCACTGCAGGTATGTGGCTTTTCTTTTCTTTTTACATTCTTCAGGGAGTAGGTCTAGTAGAATAGGTTACAATAATCTTGCATTACTTTTGCATTAACAGGAATATTTAGAGTTGTCTCCATTACCATTTTCCATTTTCAAAAAACCTACCAGTTTTTAAAATAGGGATGCCCCATTTAATAACAACAGCAGCAGCAACAACAATAACTTTATTATTTGTACCCCACCCATCTGACTGGACTGCCCCAGCCAACCGGGGCGGCTTCCAATGTATATAAAAACATAGTAAAACGTTAAACATTCAAAAAAATCCTATACAGGGCTGCCTTCAGGTGTCTTCTAAAGGTTGTATACCTACTTATCTCCTTGGCTCAGGATTCACATAACTCCATACCCTCCAACATTTCTCCAATGAAAACAGGGACATCCTAAGGAAAAGTGGGACATTCTGGAATCAAATCAGAAACCAGGACGACTTCTCTAAATTAGGGATGTCCCTGGAAAATAGGGACACTTGGAAGGTCTGCAGTCAGTGTAGGCAATACTAAGCTAGATGGACCACCTGTCTGACTCAGGATTAGGCAGCTTCCTATGTTCCTATGTTCATGAGCATCTGGGGGCTGTTAGAACTGCAGATGAACAGCTGGAGCATAGAAGTGGAAGGTACACTCTCTTTCTAAAAATGGCAAGAGATCAAATTACAAGAGCACTATTCAAACCAGTCCATCTCATCTAGATTGTCCACCTGTCATGTATGGTCTGGTCTGGATTCAGACCAGGCCCACGTCTCCCAGCCCACCAATATAACTGTTCCTATGGTAGGCATTTTCACACAAAAACATAATCTGGTGGGATACAATGGTTAATTTCCTGCTTAGTCCAATTAATAGATAGCTACATCCTTAAACTCTGTGCATTTATTACAAAATATACCCAACTGTACACAACATCTTTCAAGCTAGAATTTGGACTAGGAACATGGTATATTACTTAAAACCAAGTCAAATCTGTCAGGGATAATACTGTCTACACTGATAGCAGTTCCCCATGGTTTCCAGACAGACCTGCTTGGTGATATTAGGGAACTGAAACTGGCACCAAGTTTCCCCCCACAAAGCATGCACTGTACCCTTCAGCGACAAACCTTCCCATGATACAGTTTATCTGAAGGTATCTCAAAATCTCTTACTTCCTGAAGGCCAAAACCATCTCTTCTTACTGTTCTGTTGTGAACAGCCCTGTGATCTTTGAATGAAGGGCAATATACAGTGGTGCCCTGCAAGACGAATGCCTCGCAAGACGAAAAACTCGCTAGACGAAAGAGTTTTCCGTTTTTTGAGTCGTTCCGCAAGACGAATTTCCCTATGGGCTTGCTTCGCAAGACGAAACGTCTTGCGGGTTCTTGCGAGTTTGTTTCCTTTTTCTTAAAGCTGCTAAGCCGTTAATAGCCGCTAAGCCGTTAAGCCGTTAATAGCCGCTAAACCGCTAATAGCCGCTAAACCGCTAATAGCCACTAAGCCGCTAATAGCCATGCTTCGCAAGATGAAAAAACCGCAAGACGAAGAGACTCGTGGAACGGATTAATTTCGTCTTGCGAGGCACCACTGTACAAATTTGAATTAATAATAATAATAATAATACCCAAGGAAGAAAAAAATCACCTCCAAAGCAACTGTGTAAGAGTGAATGCATAACGTTTGACCTTTCAGGTAACCTGGTGCTGGCTGGGTCCCAAGAGCTTTACCTGGCAAGCTAACAATGCATTATATGGGTAGATGAATCTTGCAGCAGTCAGAACTAGTTGTGGATAAATTCCAAGGCATCTGAATTATTAAGCACCTCACTTCTCAACAAGAACATCATGCAAAGCCAAACTAGCTGAGAGGCTCAGAATGCTGTTGCTCCTAGATGTCAAATGAAGCATCTTGATTTTTTGGTCCAGGAGCCTTGCTCAAGTATCTGTAAAATCTAGAACAACTCTCTCCACTCCCCCCGACACACATTCTAATTTTTGCAGCAGCCCACTGCAAAGTTATATTTAAACAAAAGAATTAGTGGGCTCAGTGTAGTGTGTAACAAGAAACTAGAACAATTTTTCATGTCTTTCATTAATTCCATGTTTTCAATAATTAATTTCATTTAATTAATTTCATGTTTTTCATTAATTCCAGAAATTAATAAATGCTGTAGTCTAACAGCAAACTTAATGCTCAAGTTTTAAATAGACCATGCACTCTGCTGGGATGTGAGGAACATTCACTGTCAGATCTTACTCATCTACTAGGTAGAAGGCAGCAGAAACTGGCTGTAGAGCTCAGTTCTTAAGGAATCATCTACAGCTGCTAAGTACTGAAGATGCTATTAAATTTCTATACCCCCCCTTCATCTGAGGATCACAGGGTGGTTTACAATATAAAAACACAAAAATACATATCATTTTTTTAAAAAATAGGCTGGTGGAAGAATTTTGGCCATTTTGATTTTGGCAAAGGAGGAGCCACTTCCTAGGCAGGTTTGAATGACGGACAAACACCATAGCAGAAACAAGAGGTTGTGTTTACATAAGGACTTAAGGAGGGGGTTGGGCAAGGGATGTAAGGGTAACTTCCTCAGGGAGGTAACAGGCCAGATGTAGAAAAGCCTGTGTGTAATCAGATCTGGGACATGCTTAGGAATTTGGGAGAGGATATGGTCAGTTTCATCAGCAACCTAACTCTGTGTTGAGAAATGCATTGGTACTTATGAGGATGGAGGAAGCAGTACAAATAGCACAAATAGCCCTCCCCTCCCACACATCCAGTTCCTTTGATTCCAACAGCTTCCCCAGCAGCATCCATTGGGACCCACACTGAGGAGCAGTGAGAGTTTCACTGGACCTTCAAAATCTTTTTGTTTTGGTTGTTTGGATGCTCCAGGGGTTGTGGCTTTGGGGGGTCCTGATCTCTTGTGGAGACCCACAAAGCAGACTCCCATTGGGAAACCAGTTACTGTAACCCAATAATTAATCAATATTGGAGCATCTGTAAATGTTTTGAATCCAGCTTGGGTAAACAGTCAACCTAAAAGGGTAGAGTGGTGAGTTTCATGGATATTCTTAGCCTAACCTACTTCCCATGGACTGCAAGAAGATCAAACCTATCCATTCTTAAGGAAATCAGCCCTGAGTGTTCACTGGAAGGACAGATCGTAAAGCTGAGGCTCCAATACTTTGGCCACCTCATGAGAAGAGAAGACTCCCTGGAAAAGACCCTGATGTTGGGAAAGATGGAGGGCACAAGGAGAAGGGGACGACAAAGGACGAGATGGTTGGACAGTGTTCTCGAAGCTACGAACATGAGTTTGATCAAACAGCGGGAGGTGGTGGAAGACAGTGGCATGCTCTGGTCCTTGGGGTCACGAAGAGTCGGACACAACTAAACGACTAAACAACAACAATCTACTTCATGGGGTTGTTGTGAGGCAGGGAAATGGGCAGGGAGAGCCATGTACACCACATTTACCTGCTTGGAGGAATGGTGAGATTTAAATGAAATAAATGCATACTTTAGCTTAATTGTAAACTTTAAAACCAAGGCATTGTCCTGGCACAGAACTGAAGGAAAGGCCACCTTGGCCTCTGCCACTGGCCTGATGACTATATACAGACCACTGGAAAGCTGTTTCTGGGAATAATATAACAGCAAAGGAAAAGACAAAATGGCCCCATCCATTGCCCAAAGGGGAAGCTGCAGGGAGCTTGCTTTCCCACTCACTGCCAAAAAAGAACAATGTGCTCTCAACAACCACCTGGCCTGGGTCTGCAGACCTAGTTTCTAGAGACAAATGAATGAAAACACCACATAGGCATGTGTCCTGCAAACCCACAGACATCTAAATTCTTCAGGCGAAGTTGAATTAAGGCAATTCTGTACAGTATCTTATCCAGAACAGTGAATTACAGCTATAAATACAGCTCAACTGTATATTCAAACTTGTCCCAGTAACTATAAAAGAAAGCTGACACCAGAGTCTTGCTGCCACTTCTGTTACTCTGAAGCTTCCTAAAATAGGAAGGACTTAGGTTTTTCTGCACCCCTGCTAGGGATGGGGAGAAATTACCGTAGATTCAGTTTGCATTTAAAGGCAAGCCTATGTAATAAACACACAAACAGGAACACAGCTATCCTTCAAAATTTGCACTCCAAATCTTGTACTTTTCTCCATCCAAGTACAGTGGTACCTCAGGTTAAGTACTTAATTCGTTCTAGAGGTCCGTTCTTAACCTGAAACTGTTCTTAACCCAGTGTTTCCCAACCACTGTTCCGCGGCACACTAGTGTGCCGCGAGATGTTGCCTGGTGTGCTGCGGGAAAAATTAAAAAATTCGAAAGATTTTTTTTAAAAAAAAAAAAGTCAAATTTCGATTGGGGCGCCGTCACTAGATGACCCCTGGGGTTCCCTCCCTCCCTCCCGCTCTGCGCCTCCCTCCTCCTCCTCCGGGGAGGCCCTTCCTGGCTCTTGGCCAAGGCTTGGCGGCTGCCACTCACTCACTCGCTCGCCCACCCGTCCCTCCATCCCTGCACCCGGCCTCTCCCCCTCCGTCCCCGGCGCGGGGGCTGCCGGGATCCGTAGTCCCCTCGCCCTTGGGCTCCGCGCCCGCGCGGGCTGTGCGAACTACGTTTCACAGCGTGGCCTGGCGGGCCGGGCGTTTTGTTTGAAGCGCTCTTCTCCCGGCCATGGAATGAGCGCAGCGGCGGCCGGGCGGGCAGGGGCTCTTCCGCGCAGACCCCGCGCAGCCTGCCTGCGCCCCCGCGGAGATCGGGCGGCAGGATGGAGCCCGGGGATCCCCGCGGAGGCGGAGTGGCGGAGGCGGAGGCTGCCCCCCGGTAGGGCTGTGTCAGGGTTTTTTTATTTTTGCAATGCTGCATCCGCGCCGGAGGGGACGCATCGGACCGCGGGGAGACCCCTTGGCGGGCGTGCAAGGCAATGCATGCGTGCAGGCGTTGCATGGAGTGCAGTGCAATGCAATGGCAACGCGGCGCCCTGCATGCATGCATGCAACTTCCACCGGCGCTCCGGACTTGGCAGGTGAGGGGGGTCCCCAGTGGGCGGCAGAGAGAGCCGGGAGGGCGAAGGGGAGCCGGGGGGGAGCAGCGCTGCTCCCCGAGCCGAGCCCGGGGGGAAACTTCGGCGTCGTTGCGCCGGGTGTTGGAAGCGGAGGCTGGCGGGGGCCCCTCACCTGCAAAACCTGGTCGCCTCTCATATATTTCGTGCATTGCATTCATCGCCCGCTTTCTCCTCCAAGGAGCTCCCGGGGGCGCGCGTGGTTCTCCCCGTGTTATCCTCGCAACAACAGCCCTGCGAGGTGGGTCAGGCGAGTGGCCCAAGGGAGCACCCAGGGATTGTCCTGGCCAGCTGGGGTGATTTGAACCCTGCTCTCTGCCAGGTCTTCGTCCTCATTTAGCCCCCACATGTGCATGACTGTGCATGACTGAGGTTTTCCCCCCTCGTCTTGACTATGGTGTGAGTCTGTGCTGTTAATTAATGGGGTTCTGCCTTCGGAGAAGATGAGCCAGCCCTCAAGGAGGTGATTATGTAATTTGCTAGCAATTCATGTCCCTCCCGGCGTGACGCTGCGCGCTGACGTCACGGGGCTGTAATGGTGGTGTGCCTCGAGATTTTTTTCATGAAACAAGTGTGCCTTTGCCCAAAAAAGGTTGGGAAACACTGTCTTAACCTGAAGCACCACTTTAGCTAATGGGGCCTCCTGCTGCCGCCGCACCACCGGAGCACGATTTCTGTTCTCATCCTGAAGCAAATTTCCATTTACTAAATGGTAAACGGCATTTCCGTGCACTGCTCTGGTTCGCCAGAAGCTTCTTAGTCATGCTGGCCACATGACCCGGAAGCTGTATGCCAGCTCCCTTGGCCAATAAAGCGAGATGAGCGCCGCAACCCCAGAGTCGGTCACGACTGGACCTAATGGTCAGGGGTCCCTTTACCTTTACCTTTAGTTGCGCCATGTGGTGCCCTGGATCTGACCTCATGGAATGGCATGGCATTCATGGTGCAAATGCAATAGCTGTGGTACAAAAATAGGGTTCTGGGGTTCTTCGAAAAAACTAGACTATGTGCAGGAACTTACGATTCTGACAAGGATCCTGCACCCAGGAGAGAGAGAGGCAGGGGAGAGATAGTCAACATATAACACTGGATAGTATTTCTCAAGCCCTTTTGTTTTGTAAAAGAAGCTGATAATTAAGAAAAGCATTGGAAAACTATCTACTTTGTCACCAGAGATACAAACTGATTAAATAGCTTTTCGTTGATTAATTGCCTAACTTTTAAAAGTAAAACGTTCATGAAGATGCCAAAGAGAAATGTGGTCCATTATCAATTAACAAAAACTACAAACCAGTGTTAGAGACAGACTTCAATTTTTTTTTTTTACATCCTCTAAACAGCCTGAAAAAGACATGCAGACTCTACTCCCAACTCCCCCTCATTAAAAATCGCCTGATGGATAAGCTAAATTTGGTGAATTTATCTGATTCAATCTTGCAGCCCCATGCACAATGTATTGTAATTTGCATAGCTGATAAACATCAGTAATCATGGTAGTTAACATTCCTGCCAAAATGTGTATTTGCAGAATGACTCATGGTAGAATCTAAGCAAGGCACTGGCTTTATTATTATGATTATTAGGTAAAGCCACAAAATTAGATTGTTTTTAGTAATGGCAAAGTACATAGCTAATACCCAGTCTAGTCACCCCAATGATTTAACGGCTCTATGCGCTTTAAGGTGTGCCAACATTTCCCTTAACATACATTAAGAGATATTTCTTTGGGTTAACTGCTGCCCAGCTGCATGGATGTTTCTCCCAAAGATTTTCTTGTTTTCTTTGTCTCTCCCCACACCCCACACCCCGGCTATTACTCTTGATAGATAAAGCTGCTTTCTCCTCCCAAAGGTGAAAAATATGGATAGTCTTAGAAATCAGAAACTAGCAAGAATAATAACTGGATAATACAAGTGGGTCTCTAATCCAAAGTAATTACTCCTCATAATTAGAAAAGTCTGACTGCTCCATTGTCTGTATGGTATAGGTAAAGGTAGAGGGACCCCTGACCAATTAGGTCCAGTCGTGTCCGACTCTGGGGTTGTGGCGCTCATCTTGCTTTATTGGCCGAGGGAGCCGGCGTACAGCTTCCAGGTCATGTGGCCAGCATGACTAAGCCACTTCTGGCGAACTGATTACCAGGTTTATCACTGGTCTTAGTGCTCCCAAGAGCAGCAATGCAGAATCTCAGGCTCCTCTGTCCAGTGCTGGGGTGGGTGGGTGGATGTCTCTCCACAGGTCACCTTCCCTCATTATCCCAGTCCCAGTGCTTTTGTCCCAGCTTGAACTGTGATCATGCCCCTTTGCTTGCCAAGAGTGAGAGACAGAGACAAAACCAGTGACTACTGCATGGCTGGAATGTAGCCTACTGTAGAAATGGGCACGCTGATTGCTCTACCCACCTTTGCCTCTAGCCCTGCCCACCACTGGCATGCAGCCCTTGCACCTAGATCTTGTCCTAGAGTAATAACACTCCCCAGTTTACTAGGGCTTAGCTGTGCCAAGACAATGAGAAACATACACCCTATACTCTACCTTGCTTAAACTAGTTACTCTACCCATTGAGAAGAGTCTTTCTAAGAGTCTTTGGTGGAGAACCAAAACTCTGAGCACTTTTGCATGCATTGAGTAAGGGAATGTGCTGTGTCAGATGAGAATGCCAATGCTTCTGCATCACTGCATACATGCCAATGGAGTTACAGATATTGACCACGCGCTCTGCTGTCCACAGGGATTTCAAGAAAACCACTTCCCCCTACCTTTAGTGGGAGCCCAGGGTGCAGATGGACCAAATGGATAGAAAGTGCCCGTTGGATGGAGCGACGGCACCTTGCCAACATCACAGGATCTGAGAAGTTCTGGCGATAGCGCTTTGAAGGTCAAGGCAAGAAAAACAAGTTTTAGATAGATATGTGATTGCAGGCTAACTCAATTCAACAGCTACCGAAACTTTGCCAGTGAGTTCTGTTCCATATTATAGATTTGCACACCATTTGGCCAGGGAAAGTCAATACAGTGGTACCTCGGGATGCGAACGGGATCCATTCCAGAGCCCCATTCGCATCCTGAACGCAACGTAAGCCGTGATGGCACGTCTGCGGTGTGCACGGGTCGCGTTTTGCCGCTTCTGCACATGCGCGTGATGTCATTTTTGAGCGTCTGCGCATGTGCGAGTGGCGAAACCCAGAAGTAACGCATTCTGTTACTTCCGGCTTGCCGCGGAGCGCAACTTGAACGCGCTCAACCCGAAGCACATTCAACCCGAGGTATAGCTGTACCTCATTGCTCTCCTGTTGGTTTAGGACCACATGAGAAGTTCCCTCAATCGCACAATGTGAAACAAGCCACGGAGGCAACAAGCAGGGTGCATACACATGAGAAACATGAAGGCTACATCAGAGGCCAAGAAGCAAGTCAGCGGCTGATGTCCAAGAACAAATCAAAGCAAGACTGATGAAACTTGTTGCTTATATTTCTTATTAATTTATGTCACTACTTTCTAATGTTGTTTCATGATTATAAGGTAATGTTGTTTGTTTAGTAGGATATATTTTATGCACAGAAACTATTTTTTATAGCATTACTGGCAATAAAATTAAAATTATTGGGTTTTCTGAGAGCAGTTTATGTGCTTTTTAATCAAACGTAGATTTACCAAGCCAAATGTTGTCCAATCACATAAATACTAGCAGATTTGAATTCCTCACATCCCAAACCACATTTTTAAGACCCCTCACCGCAGAAATTTGCAAAAAATTAAGTTTCACTGCCTAGAATGGCATGCCCTACCCCAGAGAGGTTTGCTTGGCCCTTCAGCCCAGCCATCCAACAAGAGTTGGCATTTGCCCAAGCCCCTTTACCAGAACTGTCTTCTGAATTGACCTGGAATCAAAATGTGATTTTTAGGAGGAAAATGGTGCAGAAGTATTGAAATTAAAACTGAAGTGATTTTTTTTTTTAAAAGGACTTACTTAAAGGCCGAAATTGTAGAAGAACTACACAACTTTAGGGTCTGAAGAGGATGCAGTGATTAGATACCCCCCCAAGTACATGAATGAACAAACAACTGCTTCAGAGATCCAGTGAGGTGCAATGGTTAGAGTGTCAGATTAAAAATCCTACTCAGCCATGAAGTTTGCTAGGTGACCCTGGGCCAGTTACATACTCTCTTTCAGCCTGGGATCCTAACACGATTATATGACCCTACATGTGAACAAGCAGGAGGCTTTCCTTAAAAAAATTAAAGTGAAAATAAAGATGGACCACTACTTGTGGTCACTTTATTAACCTAATAAACTCAATGTCCCCCACACTCTGTCCTACATTAAAAAAAAAAGATTCTCTCACTCGTTGGTAAGGAGTTATATAAGATAGAGAGAAATAACTATACACAGAAATGCTCTCCCAATCATCCTCACGCACCCCACCAGGAGCAAAGTGAGGGGCTGTGTAGAAAGCGATTAGGCAGCAATAATTTCACTAGGTAATTGTTTTGCTTTTACAAGAAGGGGAAGGCAATTAAGAAACTTATCTGAGGACTTAATGGGAAAATGCACAGGGAAGAAAAGTAGGATGACCCAAATGTATAAATTAACCCGAAGATGGAGAATTAAAAGGAATCTCTGATAGTTCTGGGCCAGCAATTTGGAAACTGCTATATTGGGCATAATCTGGTGCAAAATGTATAACTCAATTAAGGAGATTTTCTGTGGCTTGCCTTTAGGAAAGCTGGAGACAAACTATGGCTACCACTGGTATATAACTCTAGCAAGATTAAATAAGGTATTTAAACACTGACGGAAG
The DNA here is from genome assembly GCF_965112155.1 of Podarcis liolepis. Taxonomy (NCBI): domain Eukaryota; kingdom Metazoa; phylum Chordata; class Lepidosauria; order Squamata; family Lacertidae; genus Podarcis; species Podarcis liolepis. The sequence continues at coordinate 26,597,570 of NC_139570.1, read as the reverse complement.
AACTCAGCAACAATAACTTGTCACAGATTTAAATGTTCTCTCTTCAATAGTGATGCCATCATTTCAGTCTTGCTGGGTTCAAGGGATTTGCTTCATTTGTTTGTTAGATTTTTATACTGAACTCTTGGGAAGATAATCATCAAGGTCAAAATACTATTCAAAATCTTTTTATAGCCACATAGGTTATTCTTTGGTTAGCTCTGGAGGTCTGTATCAATAGCAACTAGAAAAATGGCTTAGTAAAGTACTGAATTACACAGAAACTGACAAGCTGAAAAGTTAGAAGGCATAGATTTGGGATCTTGGATTGGAAAGAAGTGAATTTTTACAAGGTGTGAAAACAATGTGTGATAACCAGTGTTAATCATACTCAGAGGAGACTCACTGAAATAAAAAAATGTGACTCAATTCAATGGGTCTACTCAAGAGTATCATCTAGTTCAATATGCCCAATAAGCAGAGAATCTCCGTGATGAAGGCAATCAATAAACTGTTTGGATTGCTGACTGCTTGTGCCCAACATATCCGAAGCAACCAAATTCACTCATTTCCCTTGAACTCACTGTTTTTCCTATCAGAAATCAATCTCTGCCCTGGATCCAGAAATTAAGCTCTGGTAATCTGTGGTTTCCTTGAGGAAATATTCTCCACCCAGCAGAAAGAAACCATTGGTGAATTAAACTTGAATAAGCTTGAAATTTATCTGAATAATGGTATGTGTGAACCAATATAGGTGCGTTGATAAACAGAGATAGATGGGAAGCCTTATTCTTAACGTGCTCCCCATTTCTAAGGGGCAAGAAGTCCCAGGGAACACTGGAAATTCATGGTGTATAATACACATTTTGTTTACAAACACAGGAGCAGAGCGTATGAGAAGCACATCTGCACATCTTCAGCAGGCTGCCATTTCATAACAACTGCATCCAATTCCCAGGGACAGCCCTTACCCCCTGCAATTGTTTAACCTTTAGCCAAATCCCATATTCAAACCAGCAAAACCGACTTCACAGAGGAAGGCAGCCGCTGCTTTCCACCTTCTTTATTTAGTGAGTTCATGGGAAAAGGAAGAACCTAACAAGGAGAGGGAAGCAGATCCTGTTCATGGGTGGATTCATGCTCTCCAACCCATGCTACTTTTCCCACAATGCCATTCTGTCTTGATCTCTCATTAATCTGCAAATTCAAATTCTCCTTACAGACACTTGCATTTAACTGTACATACTTTTTTAAAATGCATACTTTTCTCCCAAAATATTCACTTTTAAACATATTTAGTGCTTTTCCAGCTGCACTGGCTCCCGGTGGAGTACAGGGTCAGATTTAAGGTGCTGCTTTTGACTTTAAAGCCCTTCACAGCCTAGGACCCTTGTACCTACGGGACCGCCTCTCCCGGTATGCCCCACGGAGAGCCTCGAGGTCCATAAATAGCAACACCCTAGTGGTCCCGGGCCCTAAGGAAGTTAGATTGGCTTCAACCAGAGCCAGGGCCTTTTCAACTCTGGCTCCGGCCTGGTGCAACGCTCTGCCTCATGAGACCAGGGCCCTGCAGGATCTGATTTCTTTCCACAGGGCCTGTAAGACAGAGTTGTTCCACCTGGCCTTTGGCTTGGAGCCAATTTGATTCCCTCCCCCTCTTTCTTTTTTCTTTTTCCTTTCTCCTCCTGTGATGAGGCTGCATTTTAATATTTTAATGTTGTATTTTAATCTTGTTTTTAAGTTGTATTCACTCAACTTGTTTTTATTATTGCTTGTTAGCCGCCCTGAGCCCGGCCTTGGCTGGGGAGGGCAGGGTATAAATAAAAATTATTATTATTATTATTATTATTATTATTATTATTATTATTTTAATACATTTGAATACTCGGGAAGTGCCAAGGCTGGCAGACAACTAAGTTGGAATCCACACTAGAAAACGTAGATCGGTTTGTACTGGAACTCACAAGTAACAAGTTCTTGAAGCGCTTGAAGGGGTTATTAATTTGTTTGGCTTTGCTTTATTATATATTCTGTGTTTTCAATTTTGTATTTTTATGTGGAAGTCTGATCTCTGGCTACGCTGTAGAGATCTAGCCTCATGTTTTGATGTTGTGAACGGCCCTGTGGTCTTCGAATGAAGGATGGTATACAAATTTAGTAAGTAAAATTAAAATAAATACTTCCCCCACCCAAAATTGTCTCCATCTACCCCCCCCCCCAAATAGTTTCTTACCCTTGGGCAGGTCGCATGCATTTGGGTGGCAGGAGTGCAGAGGAACAATAATTCCCTCTCTGTACCCAGCAACACAATCGGACTGAACAGAAGGTGGGTGATACTGGGAAGGCACAGGAAAAATTATGTATATTTAAAAAGAAATGCATCAACTCAGTTTGATAAAGCATACAAATCCATAAAACAGATCCTAACCCATATGCACAGAATATCCTTTCAAAGCCCTAAACAGTTTAGGCTACCTGAAGGATGGCTTACACCACTGACCCCGCTTGTGATCTGAAGTCAACATCTGAGGTCCTGCTTGGGCGCTCACTGGAAACATCAGCAGGTAAGTACATGAAGCTGTGTTGGCCCTGCACTGTGCAACTCTTTCCCAATTAGAATCCACTTGGCCCCTTCATTTCTGTCACTAGGGCAGGCCTTTATTTAAGGAGAGAAGAGGAGCTTTGATAGTGCCTTTTCTTAAGTGGGCTTAGGTGATCTAATTAGGTTACTCCCATGTATCTATTTGTCTGTATCCATCAGTGCTTCACATTCTGCCAGGTGTTGTATTATTTTTACCAGGTCTTTTTTCAGCAAGAACTCAGTTCCAGTACCTCTCAGGTGGGCACCATTACTAAGAGAACAATGGAGGCATTCATGGTGAGTTCCAGCACCTCTTTTTCTAGAAAACAGCAATGATTTTTACTTGGTCTTTCACTGGTAAGAGTATAAATCCCAAGAGGTCATGGTTCAAAAAGCAAGGAGGTCGGCATAGTTTTTGGCATATGTGCAGGAAAAGAACTTATTTGAAAATGCGGGAACGAACCTCGCCACTGCAGAGTCAGTTTTCACTGGAAACAAAAAACCTTGATGGAAAATGTGGCAGAGAAATGACTGACAAAGGAACTCCTCAATTCACAGCCATTTTGCCTACTTGCAACTATTTCTCCTGAAAATGCTTATTTGAAACTTGCCAGAAACAAAAACATCACTACAGCACCACCCAGTGGCTAAAAATATGCACACACACAAAATGATGGGCAAGAACCACAAAGCAGAGGGGATGTGCTGTAGTCAATATTTCTTACATCCAGTGTTTTTTTTCGGGGGTGGGGGGAATGCAAGGGTACGCATACCCCTAAACATTTTATGAATCTAAGTTTGGCCTCATTGAGAGGCAGTATTTCAATGAGAGTAGGAAAATGAGAGTACCCCCTAAACATATTTTTAGATAAAAAAGCACTGCTTACATCTGTTCCTGTAACAGTAGCAGTAAGTACCACCACCATAAACAATAATGCGAGGGAATCATGGTTTGGATATACAGTGGTACCTTGGTTCTCGAAGGGTTTGGCTCCCTAACAAATCGGCTCCCAAATGCTGCAAACCCGGAAGTGTTCCAGTTTGCAAACGTTTTTTGGAAGCTGAACATCCGACACGGCTTCTGCTTTACTGCAGGAGCTTCCTGCAGCCAATCAGAAGCCGCAGCTTGGTTTTCAAACCGTTTTGGGAGTCAAATGGACTCCCAGAAAGGATTACACTAAGTTCGGAACCAAGGTACCACTGTAAAAAGGTAAAGGTGAAGGGACCCCTGACTGTTAAGTCCAGTCGTGGATGACTCTGGGGTTGCAGCACTCATCTTGCTATACTAGCCGAGGGAGCCGGCATTTGTCCGCAGTTTTTCCGGGTCATGTGGCCAGCATGACTAAGCCGCTTCTGGCGAAACCAGAGCAGCGTAGGGAAACGCCATTTACCTTCCTGCTGGAGTGGTACCTATTTATCTACTTGCACTTGACATGCTTTTGAACTGCTAAGTGGGCAGGAGATGGGACCGAGCAACAGGAGCTCACCCCGTTGCGGGGAATCAAACCGTCGACCTTCTGATCGCCAAGCGCTAGGCTCTGTGGTTTAGACCACAGTGCCACCTGCATCCCTCTGGTACCACTGTATTCATAGCTAAAGCTTATGGAATGGAAACAAGCAGATGAAGGGATAAGAAGTAACTAGAACAACCTGTGGCCTTTAAGTTGTTGATGAACCACAATTCCCATCACCCTTGATCACTGGTTGGGGCTAGTCTCCTGTTTCAATTACGGTGCTGTTTTTAATGAGGTTGTTTTATTGCATGTTTTAATTACAGGTGCTTATATTTTAATATTTTAAACACACACACAAATATACCCTGCCTCCCATCAAACTTTCACAGTACAAAAAGTGATGAGAAATGACTTGGAAATGTGAGATAAGAATTGCTTGATACTTACTGAGCATTCATTCCAATTTGTTTATAACACACAATATGACTCCTGCACAGACTTTAGCAGGCATCTACACTATGACTTTAAAGCACATCCAATGCACGTTTAAAGCATGTGGCTCCCCTGCAAAATAATATGGGAACTGTAGTTTCCTGCTAACATTGCTACAATTCCCAGCCCCCTTAACAAATTACAGTTCCCAGGATTCTTTAGGGGAAGTCATGTGCTTTAAATGTGTGTTGGATATGTTTTAAATGTATAGTGTGGGGCTGCACTTTTCTTTGCCAGGCACACCAAGGAACAGGGAGGCTGTTAGGACTCCAACTCCCATCAGCCTCAGCTAGCAAGGCCAGTGGTCGGGGATGATGGGAACTGTAGATCAGCCACATCTGGAAGGTGCAAGCTTTGCCAACCATGCCATAGCAGTTCTCATATTGATCAAGCCTCATGTTATTTTATTCTAGTGTATCTTTAATGAAAGCAGAAAGGGCCCTCTTTTCTTTAAATTCAGTGGACGAGCTTCTTTAGAGCAAATGAATACAGCAGTTAAAGTGGCCTTCAGCAACATGGTCACCATAACGGGGGGTGGGCTTGGGCTGTGATCTTCGATGTGGGCGTTACAAGCAGGTCCTGGTTTTCATCTGTGAACTGTTGGCAGGTTGTATAAGCAATCTTTCCTTTAAGCAGTAGATAGAGCTGCATGATGTACTTCTGGGTCATTTTCTGCAGAAAATTGCCAATCCGTGATTGGTTTGCACTGAAGGCTTGACTAGCTGAACTCAGGCTTAATGTTCACATTAACATGAAAGCTGGTAACGTCATGAAAGTCACAAAGATTGAAAACATCTGTCTTCTGAAGACTGCAGGTGGATTCAGATAACCTGTTACAAACTCATGGAGACAGGGTAGATATAACGCAACCCAACTATGGTATGATATCAGTATTTCCCTCATCTTTTCTCCTTGGATCATCTCATTTAGCTGTGATTCCTGCATTGCAAGGGGTTGGATTAGATGACCCTTGGGTCCCCTCCCAGTTCTGTGATTCTATTATTCCTCCTCTCAGTTTCAGAGCCAACTGTGCGAAAATTCACTCTTAGCCATAAAACTGAGCAGTTACATAAGAGGGTTAGCCCAAAGTACAGTATGCAACCGCAGCTGGAAGCAGGGGTTACGCATTAAATTATGCTAACCCCATCTGTCACGTTAAAAGCTCAGCAGATGCTGGCACTTAGCACTTCTTTCGCAGACAACCACACGCAACATTGGAATGCAGTGCTAGCCCTTAGGGTGAAGGGCAGGTAAGAGGTCAAAATCAAATAATGTTAAAGTCAGGGCAATGGCTCTGAGAGCTCTACAGGTGAATAATGCATGAATAAGGCTCATGCCTACTGCTAATATATATTTAACAGAAACAGTTTTCATAAGAGATCTTACTAATCTTTATTGAGCTTCCACTTCAGGTACTTATATAGGCTTAATGCTGATTTCTGGTAACTTGCAACTTACACTTATTTAATTTATGTGCTCACAGCTTTAAGCACGTTGCCAAAAATAACAATAGTAAATTAAAAATGATGCAGAAATGGCACACAGAGTGAAAAAATGAAAGCCAGCAGCCTTCACTGAGTGTGTTTGGGTGAAGAGGCAGATGAAGAGGGTGCGGAGGAGGCCATGGAGACGAGTAATTTTTTTAATGGTTTTTAAGGGGTGTTCTGGCTTTATGTGATTTTGCTTATGCGCACGACAGCCAGGAATGTAATCCCTGGCATGTTAAGTTGCAAGTTACCTGTATGTTATAGCCCCCGTCATCAAATCCTATTCCCCCAAGCATTTTCTTATCCAAATGGATACTGTCTGCTAAATGGTTTATGGCAAAGTAACCTCAAGCAAACTCAATACTGAAACATAATCAAAAGTCTAAAACCTGAATGACATTGTGCCCTATTTGAAATAGGGCTGAGCAAAAAAGTGCGTGTTTAGAGGTGGGCAGGAGGGGGGATTTTTGCTACTGCTTGCTTCCTGGACCACTAAGGCCATGTCAAAGCTACAGGTCAGTGAATTGGTTTTCTTTTGCTGCAAAGCAGACCATAATCTAATTTCATTTGCCACTGCAAGCACACATGTATGTTGAAATTATATATACAGGAGTAGTTTCAAATGTGTGAGCTTCCTTTTCCAGCTGATTTATTCAAATGCCAATTACTTTGTCCAAGAATGCAGCAAATTTTTCTGGCTGTCCAGGAGGAAAAGGCTTCAGGGTTGAAAAGTCTGATGTTTGAAGCGTCTTCAGAAGGGTCCTATAGAAAAATAACCCCAAAAAACACCCCACACACAAAAATTACGATTTTGGAAGAGGTAATTCATTCAGTTCTTTTACCCTTATAAATAGCCCTGCAAGATACAACAGATTACATTATAGTGACTTGCCCAAGATTACCTGATGAGCTTCCTGGCTGAGCAAATATTTACCGTATAAGACTCACTTTTTCCCTCCTAAAAAGTAAGGGGAAATGTGTGTGCATCTTATGGAGCGAATGCAGGCTGCGCAGCTATCCCAGAAGCCAGAACAGCAAGAGGGATCGCTGCTTTCTCTGTGCAGTGATCCCTCTTGCTGTTCTGGCTTCTGGGATTCAGAATATTTTTTTTCTTGTTTTCCTCCTCCAAAAACTAGGTGCGTCTTGTGGTCTGGTGTGTCTTATAGAGTGAAAAATACGGTAATCCCTACACCAAGACTAGATCCACTACACCATGCTGGATCCCATGATCAATTTCACAAGCTTTCCATGAGCTGGATTTGCACATTACAGCAGATGTGCAGCTACCATTTTAAATAAATAAATAAATAGTAGTCCTGCTTCCTTTCTTCCTAGTAACATCCAGTAACACAAAATGTGAGATGCCACTCCATTAAGCTGCAGGTTTTCCTGCCTCTGAGTGCCACTTTACTGGCTGCTCCTTGAGGTCAGGGAAACTCACAGTGGCAATGATTCTGTATCATATATTTTGCACTGCTAGTCCTAGGTGGAAGAATGAAATGTGGAGGCTGCTTTTTTCACTGGTAATTCTGCATCTACTATAACATTTCAGAGGAACACAGAAAAGAAAAGAAAAAACATTTCGCTTGCTTGTTTGGCTGCTTTGGGTTTTTTTCCCTAGAGAGAGGACAAGGAAACTAAGCAGGTGTTTTATTTATTGAAGGGTTGTCTTCAAACTGCTGCTCTTTCTCACATATCCCCCTGAATACGCACCCAGGTATTAGGTTCAGCAGGGGAGGCCATCTTGGTAGTTCCTCTGCCTTCAGAAGCTTGGGTGGTAGTGGCCTGGGAGAGGGCATTCTCTGAGGCAGCCCCTAAGCTGCAGAACACCCTCCCCACAAAGGTGCTTCTGGTATCTTCGTTATATAGCTTCCAAGTGTGGAAGTCAAGCTCAGGAGGCTGAGGTAACCCGCATGAAGTCTCAGCTTCTAAGTCCTGTTTCAGTGTTTCATGGATTTCCTTACATTTATACCCCCAGCTTTCTTCCATTATGAAATCTAAAGCAGCTTACATTGATTGGTTCTCAGGCGGTCTTCCATCCAGGCACTGACTGGAAGCAGGCCTGCTGAATTTCTGCAAGGTAGGTGGGGGCTTATGTACCTTCAGAGGGCTAACCAAGAAGGGGTCTTGAAGTCTCAGAGTGAGTACCTAGCTCCTAGCTCCTGCACAACAGGAATTGTATGAACATGCTTCCTACAACATCCCCTCCTTGGAGTCCTCCTCGTCTAGGTCAATGGAGTCATGACACCACCTGGACTCTGCTTCCAAAGTTAACGAAGAAGGGATCTCTGTAAGGATCAATGTTTATTCCTTGAAGCTGGGGCTCTGGCTTTAGCTAGAGAGTGCAAAAAGTGAAAGGCGAAAGATTTATACGATCTGAGGAGAAGCCAGAGTATTCCTCAGTTGGAATTGTAATGGGCTCAATGGGCCTTTGAAGAGAAGACAAGTATTTCATATATTGAATAGAGAACAATTGGACTTGATATGCTTACAAGAAACTCACATAACCAGAGCCCACAGGAGATTACTTTCAAATAAAAGGCTAGGACAAGAATTTATTTCATCAGACAAAGTTAAGAAGAGAGGAGTTGTAATATATGTGAAGGAGAAATGGGCTCCAAAAATGATATTCAAAGATGAACAAGGGAGATATTTGGCTGTGGAGATACAAGTACAAGGAGAAAAATTTTTAGTTGTTGGAATTTATGCACCAAATGAAGGCAAATCCGACTTCTTTAAGAGACTTCATGAAACTCTGATGGACTATCTGGACTACAATATGATAATTATGGGAGACATGAATGGCGTGGTCTCCACTAATATGGACAAGGCACAAAGACTTACAGTCACCAAAGAAGGGAGACTCCCTAAGACTTTTTTCGAAATGACTGAAAATATGGACTTGATAGATATTTGGAGAACAAGGAATCCTCTGGAGAGAGAGGGAACCTTTTTCTCCCAAGCAATGATGACCTGGACCAGAATCGATCAAATCTGGGTTACTAGTGGAATGGCTCCGAAGATCAAGAAAGTGGAAATCTGCCCAAAAACTTGCTCCGACCATAACGCCGTGAAGATGGAGATGAAACTCACAATAACTGGTCAATTTAGATGGAGAATGAATGACACCCTCTTTCGAGATAAGGAGATTCTCACGAAGGCCCAAAAGACCCTAAAAGACTATTTTGAAATAAATTTGAGGACCGACGTGGAGAAAAGAGTGATCTGGGACGCAAGTAAAGCGGTGATGAGAGGATTTTTGATTCAACAAAACTCAATAAAGAGGAAAAAACAAAATGAGAAAAAAGAGAAGATTCTGGAAATGATAAAGGAAGGAGAGAGGAAATTAAGAACAAAACCAAAGTCTCAGGACATTTTAAGAGAGATCAAATTATACCAAACACAATATATGGAATTGATGAACCAAGAGATTGAATGGAAGATAAGGCAAATGAAGCAAAAGACTTTTGAATCAGCAAATAAATGTGGCAAACTTTTGGCATGGCAATTGAAGAAAAGGCAGAAACTAAATACAGTTACAAGCCTGGAGGTGGATGGAAAGAACATATCCAAACCCAATGAAATTAGAAATTGCTTTTTAAGCTATTTTAAAAAACTCTACACCCAAGGCCCGCAAAATGAAGAAGATATAGACAAATTCCTCGGAAAATATGGACTACAAAACATCTCTCATCAAAGTAAGATGGACTTGAACCAGAGAATCTCAGAACAAGAGATAGAGGCTGCCATTCAGAATATGCAACTGGGCAAATCTCCAGGACCAGATGGACTGACTTCCAGATACTACAAATCGCTGAAGGAATGGTTGACTCAACCACTAAGAGAAGTTTGTAACGAGATCCTTGAGGGAAAAAAGGCACCTGAATCGTGGAAAGAGGCATATATTTCACTCATACCAAAGTCAGAGACTGAAAAGACCCAACTCAAGAACTACCGCCCAATATCCCTGCTTAATGTGGATTACAAAATTTTTGCAGACATTTTGGCAAAAAGATTTAAAAGAGTTTTGATGGAGAAGATTCATAAAGACCAAGCAGGCTTTCTCCCTAAAAGACACCTAGCAGACAATGTAAGGAATGTAATAGATATTTTGGAGAAGTTAGAGGTGAATATAAACACCAAGGCAGTACTGATCTTTGTGGATGCGGAGAAGGCCTTTGATAATATCTCTTGGAGTTTTATGAGGAAGAATCTTCATGGGATGGGGGTAGGTCAGGGCTTTGAGAATGGTATGGCTGCAATATACTCTGAACAAAAAGCTAAACTGATTGTAAACAATGTTGTGACTGAGGAGCTTAAGATAGAAAAAGGAACACGACAGGGGTGCCCGATTTCCCCATTACTTTTTATTTCAGTTCTGGAGGTGTTGCTGAATATGATAAGAAATGACCAGCAGGTCAAAGGTGTGCAGGTCGGAGCTAAACATTATAAGTTAAGAGCGTTCGCAGATGACCTAGTATTGACTTTGCAAGAGCCAAACACTAGTACGAAAAGGGTTTTAGAAATAATACAACAGTTTGGCCAGGTAGCTGGATTTAAGTTGAACAAGCAAAAAACCAAAGTTTTAGGGAAAAACCTAACAGATATGGAAAAGGAGAAATTTCAAGAGGAAACAGGTTTGACTGTGGTCAAGAAGGTTAAATACCTAGGGGTTTATTTAACATCTAAGAATCAGAATTTGTATAAGGACAACTATGAAAAATGCTGGTCAGAAATTAAAAAAGATTTAGAAATATGGTCAAATTTGAAACTGTCAATGTTAGGCCGAATTGCAGTAATTAAAATGAATGTATTGCCTAGAATGTTATTTTTGTTTCAGACCTTGCAGATTATTGATAAGATGGAATGTTTTAAGAGGTGGCATAAAGATATCTCGAAATTTGTCTGGCAGGGCAAAAAGCCCCGAATTAAATTTAAAATATTGACAGATGTTAAGGAAAGAGGGGGTTTTGCCCTGCCGGACCTAAAATTGTACTATGAGGCAGCAGCTTTTTGCTGGCTCAGAGAATGGATGCTCCTCGAGAACACGGACATCTTGGATCTGGAAGGTTTCAATAACGCTTTTGGTTGGCATGCATATCTTTGGTATGGTAAAGTTAACAGTGCCTTTAAAAATCACATTGTCAGAAAATCATTGTTGAATGTTTGGATAAGATATAAAGATCTACTGGAAAACAAAACCCCTAGATGGGTGTCGCCAGTGGAGGCTAAAGCAGTGAAGAAACTCAATATGGAGGTCGGATGGCCGAAGTATTGGGAAATCTTAGAACAGGATGGAGATAAGTTCAAACTACAAAGTCAGGAGAAATTGAAGCATAAAGTAGAAAATTGGTTCCAATACCGCCAAATAATGGAATTTTTTAAACAGGACAGGAAAGTCGGTTTCCAGGTGGAAAAATCAAAATTAGAAACTGAACTGTTAGAACCCAACACTAAGAATTTATCTAGAATGTACAACTTGTTGTTGAAATGGAATACACAGGATGAAACAGTTAAATCGGCAATGATTAAGTGGGCTCAGGATGTTGGACATAATATTATGTCAGCTGACTGGGAATGGTTATGGAACACCGGTATAAAATTTACGGCATGTAATGCCTTAAAGGAAAACATTATGAAAATGGTATACAGGTGGTACATGACCCCAGTCAAGCTGGCAAAAATCTATCATTTGCCCGATAACAAATGTTGGAAGTGTAAAGAGACTGAAGGTACCTTTTATCACCTTTGGTGGACATGCCCGAAGATTAAGGCCTTCTGGGAGATGATCTATAATGAAATGAAAAAGGTACTTAAATGTACCTTCTTTAAAAAACCAGAGGCCTTTCTCTTGGGCATTGTCGGCCAATTGGTGACAAAGAAAGATAGAGCTTTTTTCATGTATGCCACAACAGCAGCAAGAATACTCATCGCAAAGTATTGGAAGACACAAGATTTACCCACTTTGGAAGAATGGCAGATGAAAGTGATGGACTATATGACACTGGCCGAGATGACAGGCAGAATCCGTGACCAACGAAAAGAGACGGTGGAAGAAGAATGGAGAAAATTTAAAAGTTATCTTAAGGACTACTATAAACTTAATGAATGCTAAAATGCCGTGGTTACCAGAAACAAAGGGGTACAGGGATATAAGGTTAGATTATAAAAGAGGACTAAGAGGATAGAGATTGGAAAGTAACAATTGGGAGTTGCTAGTTGAACTACGGACATTGGGATGCAGAGAGGGGGGGTATGGGGAAGTCCAAGAAAAGAGGTTTATGAAAATATGTTTGAAACTATACGTGTATGTTTGTCATTTTTAATGTTTGTTTGTTTTTCTTAAAAATGTTGTAAAACCAATAAAAATTTTATAAAAAAAAAAGAGAGTGCAAAAAGTGCTGTATCTTAATGGCAGGAAAAGGACTCCTCGATTGTGAACATTCTTCTTCCTGCCACAGTCCATTGGTTTGAGACATGCATTGTTGCTTCCTTGCTTCCAGGAAGGTCAACATGGATAGTTTGCAGGAGGGCAACTAAATGGTGTTGAAGAAGAGCCATGCCTGCAAGTTAGGGGGAATGAGATGCACATTGCTTTAAACAGCCTCTGCATCAGGTAACTCAAGAGCCAGTAAATAGGGTGATTAGGATCTGCAGCACTAAATTGATTCAACAGTTTTTGTAACTTTGTGTTGTGAACTGCCCTGAGACTTATGGCTGTAGTACGGAATACAAATTTAATAATAAAGTAAGTAAGTTTGCAAAGATCCATACCTGCAAGTGCAGTAAAAGAGGTGGCCGTCCCTGCACAGCTGCCTTGCCAGTTCCAACTGGTGATTGTCCATAAGCTTGTCATTGACAACTACCAGTAGTGGCTTCCCTGCTTCCAATACTTCCAAGCAGCTACCAGCACCTGTAGTAGGAAAACAGCAGTGAAGAATAACTAAATTACCCACCCTTCACGCTAAGATCCCAGGGAAGGTGACAACAATCAAAGTACAATGCTAAAAACAGTTTACAACAACTTACGATCAGCGAAACAAGTGTTACATCTCAAGTGTCAAAAGCCAGGGCAAAGAGGTGTGTCTTCAGCAACAACATTCAATTTCACTTACCAGTGAACAAGAATTCACCAGGGCTAGAAATGCATATCCAGCAACATCTACCTTTTGAGGGCTTTTGTTCCTTTGAAGCCTGCCATTGTCAAACATCCATACTCTCATTAATTTGATGTATTTAACATTACACTGCGGGGCATAGAACACATATTAAGGAAGCAGTCCTGTGTTTGGTGGAAGGGTGGCTAAGAGCCCGTAAGATGCTGCAGACCTCCCTCTCTCCAGACAAAAGGCCCCTCAGAAGGGCACTGGGCCAGATCTGGGGAGGCCTTTGATTCACCAAATTAAAAGCCCCATGTTATCCTGACACAACACCAGAAAGGATGTGGAACTATGCCAGCCTTGGAACCCTCACTAATGTGGTGGTGAGGATATAGTGCAGTTGGTTTAACATCCCATATGTGGTGGGATATGTAAACATGTGCAGCCATTGTGGAAGAGTTTTCATGGAAATAAGCAATACAGGTGACTCCCCTTTTATGCAGGGATTACGTTCTGGGCCCACACATGCATATGCAAAATTGAGTAAAATGTAGAGCACCCTGGAGAGTTCTCCTTGCTCAGGAGAAAACGCACCTCAGAGGCCTCTGAGGAGGATCTCCTTGCAAGTCAGAGGCTTGTTGAGAGTGCTTGGCTGACATGCAGGGAGGTTCATTATAGACTGCTCTATAAACAGAATATTAAGCCATCAAAATTAGGTCATGCAAGGGAAGACAAGTGATTTACACATGCAAGGGAAACACTTCTCTCCTGAAACCTCACTGACATTAGCCAAACAAATCGAGCCATTTGGTTGAACTTGCCCTTTTGGAAGTCTGTGTTGATGCCAATAAAGACTTTTCTCATTGAAACAGAAGTTTTACCTGCATGACTTATGACTAGATCAGCTGTTTGCACATCTTCAGAGAGTGAGTTCTTGAACCTAAACACTTCCAGGGTAAATGTAGGTGTGCTGGTTGAAACAGGGCAAACTGTGCCCCTGCCAACCTGAAGGACAAGTCTGCTGTAGCCAAGATCCTGTAAAACCTGTAGAGGGAAAGGAAATTACAATCAGACTTGGTACTGACTTAAGTTAAATGCAAGAATAGCACATCAGATGCTGCAAATGTGAGCTAATTTGCCCTCCAAGTACATAAAGCCCTGCCAGATGCAAAAATATATAGGACCATTTGGCAACTTATCAGTGTGCTTGTATCTTCTTGGTGAGAGACAGTCTTTATGTTTAAACAGTAAAATGAAATTAGTGTACATCACGTATGATAAAACTGTCATTTGCATTAACCTTAATTAGGTACGTAATGCAATCTTGTATCTGTCACCCACATATTCAATATCATTTCTGTGAATTAGTTACTGCTTGCCTTGGACTTTGTATTGCAAGCAGGGTGGCTGTGCAGGACTGTGACAATTTGTGTGCAAAAATGCAAGTTTCCCCATAATCCCACTACATTCTTAATGGTGGAGATTTTGCTGTAAAACACTAGGCTTTGGTGCATTCATCCCTGCATAGATGGGAGGCTGCTGCTCGACCAGGCAGATTCATATTTAAATCAGGGGCCACACAAGCACACATAGGCTGATAATGCACTTCTGATATTCCACCTGTATCTGTTAACTCCCATTAAAACAGAGATGGAAGACCTATGGCTGCCCAGATGTTGGACTGCAACTCCCATCAGCAGGCCCGTGAAGGAGGCAGCCAGGTACACTTGCCCTGGGCCTCAGAGGGCTAAGTCACCCACAGAGGCCCACCAGGGCTTTTGCAGTTTATTCTAAGACTCCTGCCCTGGGCCTCAGACAAGCTCTGCACAGGCTTGCCCATCAGCCCCAGCCAGAATGGTGTATGCCTGAGAATGATGGGAGCTGAAGCCCCCAGGGAAATCTGGAGGGTCACAGGATCCCCAGCCCTGCATTAAAACAGTAAGAGTGCTTATTTCTGGTGTAGAAAGCAGTTTTGTGCAGAAAGAGACTAACAGTTATGTGCAGAAAGAAGACTTCCCTTTATTCTGGTGATAAACGTGACGTGGATTGCACCACTGAGGTACATTCCACCAGCACTACCACCCCCCAAAAGTACAATGGGACCTGTTAAGGGTGCTCAGAGTTGCTAGAAGACCCCACTCCCATGTTCCCCCTCATGGACCTCCAATTTTTAGAGGGGTTTACCAATTAGTAATACCCCCTACCCAGGAGGGGAATCTGCGAGGGGAATAGAGTGTACGTGTGTCTCCCAATAACTCTCGGCGCCCTTAACCAAACTGCTGCTTCCAAGACGTTTTGCGGAAAGAAGCTATGCCTGCTTATAATGTAAATGAACAGTGCTGTCTCCTCCATGGATCACTGTGGAATTTACTTCTGAGTAACCCAAGCTAGAGGAAGGGCAGGACTCATCCTGAACCCTTGTCTTTCTTCACCTATCACGTTCGCTCCCACCCCCAATATCCTTCCATGCAAAGTGCGGAGCAATACTGGGGTTCCCTTTCTTATTGGAAGCAACATTCCAGACAGGGACTCAGAAAAAAGCAAGACTCGCAGAACTCCTAGAAGACGCCGGATGTGACGCCACGCCGGCTACACGGGCCGTTTCCGCCCGTCCATTGCTCGCCTCCGGCGGTTGCCTAGCGACGGCGGCCAAAGTCGGGGAAAGCGGGAAAAGAGAGGGGGCAAGAAGGTGCAAGAGCCTCGCCTGCAGAGCCTCCGGAGCCGTCACGGCGGCGATGAGGTCGTCGAAGCTGGTCGTGCCCACTGTGACAAAGGCGGATTTCATGGCCGGCGGAGAGGCGTCGTGACCATAGGGAAGGAAAGCTAGAGCGGAGGTCACGCAACGTCTTGGATGGGAACAACCTCCCCACGCACCAGAAAGCCGGCGCCCTTCTGAAACGAGCAGTATCTATGGTAATCCCAGTATGCTTTGCGAGGAGAGCTGAGCCGGGAAAAGTCGCCCAGAGATAGGAAAGTGTAGAGAAATGCATCTCCTTGTTTCGGTGGGTAAATTCAAGATCGTTTGGAAACCATTCTTTTAGACGCAGGTTGGCGGAGACAAAAGACGGTGGTAGGTAGCGGTTAGAGTTCCTGACTAGGAATCTTAGAGGTGAAGGGTTGGAATCCACTCGGCCAGGAAATTTATTAGATGACCTTCCACGCCACTCACTGTTTCTCTTAGCTTTACCTACCTCACAAGGTTGCTGTGAGGATAACAATGAAGAGTGGATAGAGCTATTTGGAGCTCCTTGGAGAAAAAAGAATTGGCCAGGTTTGACAGGTGAGCAGGGTTGACCACCTCTTTGGCGATCGCTCATAGCTGAGTAAGATTGTCTTCCATGAACACGGTTTTAACAATGAGTCAGTAAGTGACTGTGGAGACCAATTCTGAATCCACACGTTCCTCCACAGTGGGGACCTAGGTTTCTGAGCGGGAGTTGATCATGGTGAGGGTTTGCCAAACGTGCCTTCCACTTAGCACATTTCTCCCTTGCGTCCTGAGTTTGAGCAACCATGACACCTTTGGTCAAGACTGTTCTCCAACTGGAGCGCTCGCAGGCCAGTGTTTCCCAGTTATTGGTGTTTATACTACATTTTGTTAGATTTGCCCTGAGAGAGGCTTTAAACCTCTTTTGTTGACCACCACCATTACCCTTCCATTTTAAAGTTCGGAATAGAGTACAGTGGTATCTCGGGTTAAGAACTTAATTTGTTCTGGAGGTCTGTTCTTAACCTGAAACCGTTCTTAACATGAAGCACCACTTTAGCTAATGGGGCCTCCTGCTGCCACCGCCACACGATTTTTGTTCTCATCCTGAAGCAAAGTTCTTAACCCGAGGTACTATTTCTGGGTTTGCGGAGTCTGTAACCTGAAGCGTCCGTAACCCGAGGTACCACTGTAGTTGCTTTGGAAGATGATAATCAGGCATCCGCACAACATGACCAGTCCAATGAAGTTGATGTTGAAGAATCATTACTTCAACACTGGTGATCTTTGCTTCTTCCAGTACACTGGTATTAGTTCACCTGTCTTCCCAAGTGATGTATAAAATTTTTCGGAGACACCGTTGATGGAATCTTTCAAGGAGTTGGAGATGGCGTTTATGAGTGGTCCATGTTTCACAAGCATACAGTAAGGTTGGTAGTACAATAGCTTTGTATACAAGCATTTTGGTTTCCCTGAGAATGTCAATTGGGAGAAAGCCGCACTCGCAGAGCTCAGGCGATGCTGGATTTCGGCATCAATGTCGGCCCTTGTGGAAAGATAACTGCCCTGGTAGGAGAATTGATTGACACTTTCCAATGTTACACCACTGAGTTGGATTTATGGCACTGCAGAGGGGTTGTTTTTGTTCTTGTCGGTGCAGCACTTTGGTTTTTGGGATGGTGAGCGATTGGCCAAGCTTTTCATAAGTTTCTGCGAAGATATTTAAGATGGTTTGGAGGTCATCTTCTGAGTGTGCACACTACACGCTACATTGTTGTCAGCATACTGAAGCTCTATGATGGAAGTTATGGTAACCTTACCCTTTGCTTTCAGCCTATTCAGATTAAAGAGCTTTCTATCTGTTTGATATATGATTTATACTCTGGTGGGGAGTTTCCCTTTGACAAAGTGTAGGATCATGGCAATGAAAATAATAAATAGAGTTGGGGCGATAACACAACTCTGTTTAACACCTGATCCCACTGTGAATGGTTCACTTTTAGAGCCATTGTTATCTGCGATTGTTGTTGTCATATTATCATGGAGGAGCCGAATGATGTTCACAAATTTATCTGAGCAGCCAATTTTCAGAAGGACAGTCCATGGGGCATTACGATTTACAGTGTCGAAAAGCCTTAGTCAGGTCAGTAAATGCCATATACAGTGGTACCTCGGGTTACAGACGCTTCAGGTTACAAACTCCGCAAACCAGGAAGTGGTTGTTCCAGGTTAAGAACTTTGCACCAGGATAAGAACGGAAATCTCAAGCCAGCAGCGCAGCAGCAGCGGGAGGCCCCATTAGCGAAAGCACACCTCAGGTTAAGAACTGTTTCAGGTTAAGAATGGACCTCTGGAACGAATTAAGTTCTCAACCCGAGGTATCACTTGGTTTTGCTCTCTGCATTTTTCTTGAAGATGTTGTGTGGTGAAAATCATGTCCACTGTCCCCCTAGAAGGTCAAAAACCATTTTGGGATTAGGAAAGGTAGCCTCAGATATTGTTAGAAGACGGTTTGCTAAGATCCTTGCAAGAATTTTGCTGGCCGCCTCTAATAAAGAGATTCCTCAATAGTTCCCGCAGTCTATTCTATCACATTTTTAAAATAGATTGAGAATTTTGGCATCCCTAAAGGCTGCTGGGATCTCCTCTCTTTCCCAGATTTTTTCAATCAGCTTGTGAAGTTGTTGTGTAAGTTCAGTTCCATCCACTTTGAAGACTTCACCAGGTATCCCATCAGGTCCGCTGGCTTTGTTGTTTTTCATTTGGTTAATAGCTGTACACAATTCTCCCAGATTTGGAGATACTGCAAGCTCATCTCTAATTTGTTTCTGTGGAATTTGTGAGAGGACCTTAACAGCTATGGGGGAGTTGCAGTTAAAGAGATGCTGGTAGTGTTCTTTCCAGCACAGTGTAATAGCTTCTTTATCTTTTAGAAGTGTGGTACCATCTACTGAGTGTAGGGGGCATATGCCATGAATTATTGGCCCATAGATGGTCTTTGTGGCTTTAAAGAAACTTGGTGCATCATGAGTGTCGGCTAAGTGCCAGATTTCTTGAGGGGTTTTTTTTATCAACCAGGTGTTCTTTAGTTCTCTGGTTCTTCTTTGAACCTCAGCCTTAGCGTTGGCATAGGTTTTTTAATTAGTGGCACAATTTCTTTCTTCCTTTTCTTGTCAGTAATGCATTAAATCTCACTGTCATTCTCATCAAGCCGGTCCTGGTGTTTCTTGGTTTGGTATCCAATAGTTTGTTCACAGGCTGCAATAATGGATGTTTTTAGCTTGGTCCAGTGTTCCTCGATGCTATCAGGGAACTCCAAAAGCAGATGGTCCTTAAGAGTCATTTGGAAGCAATCCAGTCACCTATCAGTCACCTGACATCACATTTTCCTGGCATTACATTTCCTTGCCTCTGTGGTTTGAAATTGAACAAAGGAACAGCACTTTGCAACACCAACCATCATGGCTGCTGTTGCAAAGGCACCACACTAACAGCATAACACAGTAAATAAAAATCAAAAGTCAATGGCTTTTGAAAGCTATGGAGATATATATATATACTTTCTCCCCTTTGAAAAACAAATGTGCACCTGCAAACAGCTAATTGGTTATGATAAATTAAAGATCTCTGGACAGAAAGTACATAATTTTATCCATCCACTAGATGACAGTGTTTGTACACAAGGATAAATCCAAAACCAGCAGAGGTACAGTAATGTTACATGGACCAACTGAAACATCACAAAATAAATATGTAAAAATGTAAACAAGTAAACCTTTACTTCAGAATAATTATTATTCAGTCTAAATGTTGTTGTTGTTGTTGTTTTAAGATAGATTTGTGGGGTGGGGTAAGAATCTGAATGAAAAGTCCAGACTGCAGACTTAATAGAAGAAGTAATGTTCACACTGAAGCTGGTCTAAACACCCAGTGGCAGAATAAAGTAAACACATTTTTTCAGTCCTCCCTGATGTTAATTACAGTCATACCTCGGGTTGAAGTCGCTTCAGGTTAAGTATTTTTGGGTTGCGCTCCGTGGCGACCTCGAAGTAATGGAGCGCGTTACTTCTGGGTTTCGCCACTCGCGCATGTGCAGACGCGAAAAATGACGTCACGCGCATGCGCGGAAGTGGCGAATCGCGACCTGCACAGACATGCAGTCGCAGGTTACGCTCTACTCAGGATGCGAACGGGGCTCCAGAACGGATCCCATTTGCATCCAGATGTACCACTGTAATCCCTGCTGCTAGAAAACTAGTACCACAGGGAAAGGGTTGAGTTAGAATCCTCCTTTCTCTCCAGATATGCTAATCTTGTATTTCCAAGTAATCTGAGTGGGTGGGAGGGAGCTATCATAAGCAGCATACCCCAATTGTAGCCTTAAGTAGTATCATTCCCACTATTTCCAGTGTTTGAGTTGTGAGCGCATTTGCTTATCCAAGCACAAGTGGGAATTAGTAGCAGGCTTGGAGGGACCTCCAAGTTTGCAGAAGTACAGAAAACCTTAAAGAAAATCAAGTGAGTCGGATGAGAACTGAGTATGCTCACAGGCCACAGAGCGCTGGCTGACTGTTGAGGGCCTGGGGGCTGGAATGGAGTGTTCTGGGGGAGGATATGATGGCTGGCTAGCTGAAACAGTGAAGAAACCCAGGACTTATCCCTGTTGCAACATTTGGTCGTAGGCAGGGCTGGCTCACCCATGAGGCAAGTTGAGTCAACTGCCTCAGGCAGCAGGATCCATAGGGGTGGCAAATTCCTTTTTAAATATGTGGACTGAATCAAATTCCTTTCTCATTCCTACGCAGTAGGTGTGCATTGCTGAACCGATCATCACAGTCTTCATACACCAAGTGCACGAAAAATTATTTGCTCCTCTCTGTTCATTTGCTCTGCCACTGCCTCCTTATAGCTTAGGTAAGGAGGATTGATTTTCAGTGCTGGTGTTCAGGCTGCAGATGTGTGCAAAAGTTACTTCAGAAGCAAATTCCCCTCTGTTAAGGTTTAGAGCTTGATGCAGTTTTTTTTTTTTTTAAAAAAAAAGCAAGTCTCATATGTGCATTTTGGGTTCTGAATTGGCAGCTATGAAGAAAATGTTATTCCACAGAACAGCGACTGCTCACGTAGCAGAGCAAAGTTAGCCTTAGACAAAGTGTCAATCAGTGCCTTTCTCCCTTGACCAGATTGTGAAGCCCACAGTGACCCTATTATCTGTCCAACATACATTGGGGTATGCAGTCTTATATGTTAACTCACTTGTATTTTGGGCTGTCCTAGAGTGACCATAGCTCAGTGGTAGAGAACATGCTTTGCATGCAGAAGGTCCCAGGTTCGATTCCCCACAATATTACTTGGGGTTGGGAATGCCCTCCAACTGAAACCCTGGAAAGTTGCTGCCAGTCAGTGTTGACAACACTGAACATAGACTAATGTTCTGACTTGTTATAAGATAACTTCCTGTGGTCCTGTGTCCCATCACATATCTCAAAGAGCAAGTCTTAGCCTGGGTAAAGCCTGTAGAGGTGTAGCCCAAGCATGGCTGACCTGTGGCCCTCCGGGCAATCTTGGACTCCAATTCCCATCAGCCCCAGCCAGCATGGCCCATAGCTAGAGATCTGCATGAAGGTGGTCCTTGGTTCAATCCCTGGCATCTCCAGGAAGGGCTGGGAATGTCCCCTATCTAAAACCCTAGAGTGCCACTGCCAGTCAGTGTAGACATCACTGAGTTAGATGGATCAATGGTCCGACTCATCACAATACAAGGTACCTTCTTATCTTCCTTGGGGCGTGTAGGGGTGCTATCTGTATGTTGGCTTCTGTATGTAGAAAGGGGAGAGGGCTCAGTCTTGCCCTTCGCCTTGGACATGAGAATGTCTTACCCAGACCTTGCCAAAATGGTGCTTGGGGCGACTTTTGAGCAGATTCACTGAGTATGGTTCATTCCTTTAAAAATGGGAAAGGCCAGAGACATAGCAAAGAAAAAGATCTGGCTGACTTCGGGATTAGTAGCGCACAGTGCACTGCTGGGGATATATGTCATGTACCTTATTGTTTTCTGTTTGTAAACAACTTGCCCCAAGGTGCTAATTAGCTTCAAGTGTTACATGCCGTGATGTGTGTTTGTTTCCATACACAGACCGTGGTGGTCAAGGTGAGTGAATCCGTTTAGTTCATTAACATTCCAGATTCTGTGGTGGCTTGTCAATGCTGTTGATGCGACCTTATTTTGCTGGCGGTTTTGTCTCAGATCAGGAGCTCTGCTCTTTCATCGGAGTTAAGATCCTTAATTCTTCACCATGGTGCTACTTACTGCTGATGTACTAAGCACAGTAAATAAGACTAAATAACAGTGCATTACTTCAGCTTTTGGGAGAAGCACCTTCTCTTCTGTGTCTCTTCCGCATTCATTATCCCATATAAAATTTGCCCTGCAACCCTGTCAAACAGGTGCACACCATGCTGCATTCTAAACTGGCTTCTTCTCTGCGCACGGATCCTGTGCAACGTACTTTAAATGCCCTTCAATTGCATGGTTCCCTCCCCATCTTTCCCCTCTTAAACCCCAACACGTCTATGTCTGTGACCATCTCTTATCCTGCTCCACCAGCCTCAAACACCAGAAAGTGCCATGCTCCTTTCTCTCTGAAAGCCCCTTGCAGTAGGTTAAAAGGTAAAGGTAAAGGGACCCCTGACCATGAGGTCCAGTCGTGACTGACTCTGGGGTTGCGGCACTCATCTCGCTTTATTGGCCAAGGGAGCCGGTGTACAGCTTCCAGGTCATGTGGCCAGCATGACTAAGCCTCTTCTGGCGAACCAGAGCAGCGCACGGAAACGCCGTTTACCTTCCCACCAGAGCGGTACTTATTTATCTACTTGCACTTTGACGTGCTTTCGAACTGCTAGGTTGGCAGGAGCTGGGACCGAGCAACGGGAGCTCACCCCGTTGCGGGGATTCGAACCACCGACCTTCTGATCGGCAAGTCCTAGGCTCTGTGGTTTAACCTACAGCGCCACCCGTGTCCGTACCTTGCAGTAGGTCACATTCACACAATAGATTTAAAACACTCTTTTACATTTTAGCTGCCCCCTCCAAGAATCCTGGCAGTTTGGTAAAGGGAACTGCGAATTATTAGGCAACCTCTCACACAGCTACAGTTCCCAGCACCCTTAGCAAACTACAGTTCCCGGGCCTCTCCATAGGCTGTTGAAGTGGCATATGAATGCTTTAGTAGGGGTTCACCATTGTTGTTATAACCATCTTGTTCCCATACTGTGGAAAGGCAAGGTTAATGTGTTAGAATTGTGCAAACTGCATCACAAGGGTATCCAACGTGGTGCCCTCCACATGTTCCTGGACCTGGACTACAACTCCCATCAGCCCATAGTTAGCATGCCCAATGGCCTGGGCTTCTGGGAGTTGCATTATGCTGACTACGCCTGCTCCAACAATTGTTTTTAATCCTGCATAAATGTAGCACCATCAATGAGCATTGTGATTTACATCAAGTGACAGGCAGATTTCAGGATTGCAGGATCTACTTTGAGCAGTGAGCTCCACCAACCAGGCTTGATGCAAAACAGTAGCTGAGGGTGTTAGAGGCATTAGTGCACCCAATGTGTCATGCTGTGGAGTGACCTTATCCAAGTATTAATCTACATCTGTGTGATGGCAGATCAGAGATCCTAATGCAGAACTAAAAACAAAACAAAAACAGCATCAAGGCCTGCTCAAAAGCAACCAATTTATACTCCCATTTCATAGGCTAGGAACACTGAGACTATGTAATGATTAAACAAAGAAACCAACAAAGAAACTAACTTGCAATTTTATGAAACAGAAAGTTATGCCAGCACCCTTAAGCATAAAGTTCCAGTTTAAGGGAAGGCAACAGTGAGGCTCAAAGAATAGAGAGTTTGTCTCTGAATCAGACTAGTAAGCTTACATAGGAGTGTGTCTTAGTTGTTGCTCTTGTTAAACGACTTGGACTCAGGGGGAAACTGCTTGTGATCTACTGCAAATTGCCCAGAGATCTTCCAGTAGATTTTGATGTAGCTCCTGCCTTCCCCTACCAAAAAGAAAAATCCCTACCTGAAAGAACTAAGCTGATGCTATATGAGAGAATCTTCCCCTTGTTTGGCCTCTCCCATTAAAGTGGCTGTGATGAAGAGAACCAGAATATTGTCTCTATGGATTTATCTGGCACAAATGAGCACCAATTACAGTGTTTACTCACCACTGGGGGTTTAAGCCATCATTTTGTCTAATTATGGTGTGAATGGCACACTGAAAAAAGCCATCCTCCTTTAAAGAACAAATCCCCCAGGAAATCCTTAAAACCTTGAATACCAATTATAAAACAGTTCCCAGCCTGCCCGTCAGAGAAAATATGTGCCAACCCAGGATCACCTTTGTCCCCAGGTCTATGTGAGCATCATTTGAGCATTAAAAGGGTCCTCCAGATTGGTTCCCCCTCCCCTGTGTATTTTGCAACATCTTATTGATGCAATAATAGTTTATTAGAGATAGATTTATACTGGATCATCCACACGCCATTCTGCTTTATTAGTTGTTCCATGTTGCTTCTCCAAAGCTGTTTCATTATTGCTGTCTGAAGAATCACCATCTATTTATTTATTTATTAAATTTATATCCCTCCCTTCCTGCCCAAGGAGCCCAGAGCAGCAAACTAATACACAATTTAGAAGCAAAGACATAGTAAAACATTCTAAAACTGTCAGATCAGATCTAAAAATGATTACAATTAAAAACATCGAAAATGAGTTATCATTAAAAAACATTCTTCCATTCTATGATCTTGCCATTGCCAGGAACAGTATTCCTCAACCTCCAGATGCCTGGGTAAACAGGAATATTTCCACATTCCTACTGAACATCAATAATGATGGAGACAAGTGCACCTCACTAGTGAGGGCATACCACAGCCGGGAAACCACATCTGAAAAGGCCCTGTCATATAGGTCAGTGGCAATGCACATTTCATTCTGCAGAAAATCTGCCCTGCAATGGAGTACAACCAACAGTTTGATGGTAATTTACATTTACCTGGTTAAGAAGCCTTCAGAATCTTCAGTGAAAAGGTTCAGGTAGCCTGTACCCCTGGAGAGCTCCTGTCAGAGAGAGTGGACATGCCTGTGCAACATTTCCTTATTATCCATTATTTATTTAGAGCATTTGCTTCCCACTCTTTGGCTGAAAGTGGCTTTAAAAAAGGTGAAGGACCCCTGACTGTTAAGTCCAGTTGTGAATGACTCTGGTGTTGCGACACTCATCCCGCTTTACTGGCCGAGGGAGCTGATGTTTGTCCGCAGACAGTTTTTCTGGGTCATGTGGTCAGCATGACTAAGCCGCTTCTGGCGAACCAGAGCAGCGCACAGAAACGCCTATTACCTTCCCGTTGGGGTGGTACCTATTTATCTACTTGCACTTTGATGTGCTTTTGAAGTCCTAGGCTGGCAGGAGCTGGGACCGAGCAATGTGAGTTCACCCCGTCGCGGGGATTCGAACCACCAACCTTCCAATCGGCAAGCCCAAGAGGCTCAGTGGTTTAGACCACAGCGCCACCCACATCCCTGCCAAAAGTGGCTTACATGCACTCAATTAAAGCAAGACAGCCCCTCCCCTGAAGGCTTTTTTATTTTATTTTTTCAAAAGACAAAGAAGGGAATAGAGGTAGGAAGGGAAGAGGGGTGGAATCAAACTCGGGAATGAATTCTTCAACAGCTGTTGAACACAGTTAACAGGCAGTGGTCCTTGATAGTGCTGGTGCCCCAGTAAAGATGATGGAACGAGCCTTCTGCTTCCAATCTCCACCACCAGTGACGGACTGTTTCTTCATAGCGCCCAGGGCAATAAGACAGATTGGAAGGACACGTGCCTATTGTGTTCTCCTCACACCACCCTGCCAGTGTCCCCCAGAAAAATGTGTCTGGGTGCATCACCCCAGCAGCCCCCCCCCCAAGCTACACCCCTGTCTTCCACTGAGGCATTTCTCTCTGCTGGGGGACAAAGCTAACCTGCTGCCTTGGGTACAGCCTCTTCCTACCCAGGACTCACCTTTAAATCAAGCATGTATTTGAGGACCCATTTCTTTTTTCTTTTTAAACCAAGTGTTTGTATGGTGGTAGTGCTGTTCTTGCAACCCACCTTACTTCAGGTCACTCCCTAGTAGTGGCCCCAACCTACCAGTTGAAGACCAGTGCAGTAGATGTTGCCATCTTGTCTGTCCCTAGTGCTGAAGTAAGATTCAGCTTCCAGCTTGGTTGGTTTCTGTCTGTGAGCACAACCTTATACTTCCTCTTAGGCAGAAAAATA
This sequence comes from Podarcis liolepis, assembly GCF_965112155.1. NCBI lineage: Eukaryota > Metazoa > Chordata > Lepidosauria > Squamata > Lacertidae > Podarcis > Podarcis liolepis. Next base: position 26,571,440 of record NC_139570.1, on the reverse strand, counting down.
GTGTGTTGAACCGAAGTGAAATGATCCAGAAGGCCTGCAAACGCCATCTTGGTAGTCAGCATAACCCCAAAAACTAATGAGTAGTTGTGGCAAGAATAAGGTCATATATGTCTATGTCTCCTTGCTTTGATATATGCTAACTGGCTTGCTTTGATACTATGCTTTTCTGTGCTGTGTTGTGCTGTGCTGTACTATGCTTATCTTAGGATGCTGGGCTCTAGGCCTAGAGAGGGGAAATGTTTTGGATAGCTGCCACCTATGACCTCACAAACTAGGTGTGATGGGAGATTCTGGGCAAACTGAGGTATATTTTCTGTGCATAAAGGATTTATTAATGTTTGCTTGGGTGTGGACAAGTGATGATGACCTCTCATTATTACAGTGCATCCTGCATCTGTAAAGGCAGTGAGGCTCCTTTCTGCCTTACTCAGAAAATACACCTGACACCCTCTTACAATTCTCCACCCACCTACTCCCCCTCCTGCCCAGATTGGTTAAAACTTCCCTGTTGAACGAAATCCAAACCTTGCTGCCCATTTCTGATTGTTTGATTCCTTTTGTGGGGTAGTATTTAAATTATATTTTAAGCTGCCCTGAGTGATTCCAAATGCATTGGAAGGGCCAGGGCGAGGTGTGTGTATGAGTGTCTACATTTTGCAAATAAAGAATTGATAGAAATGAACAACAACAACAAACTGTCCCAAAGAAAAGGTGAATGTTCTTTGGAACCACATGGTGGATTCCCAATGTAAGGAGATTCCCACCTTATCACCTCCTTGGAATATACATAAAAGACTGGACTGAATAATGGACCTTGCCCATATACAGATCAAGGGGCAATATTGGTCCAGGTGCCTGGAGCACTTGGTTGACTTTTCATCCCAACCTGACATTCCCCAGCGTGGTGTTTCGAAGGCTCACACTATGCAGTGACCAACCTCCCCTAATTCACTAAAGGACACAATACATTAGACAGGAAAATATGGATATTTATAATGATAAATAGGATTGTAATTTCTGACAATGTTAAGTATTAATCTTGCATACAATATATAGTTTAATATACAGTCAGGTTTTTTTAAATTTACAATGGGGGGGGGGGGAATCTCACAAGTAATTCTCTGATGGTTACAGTATCTGAAAAAGAACTCATTGTGCTGAACACCTGCATGCAAAGCGGATACTATGGCCTTGGCTTTCTTTCAGTGCTTTGGAGACCGAGCTTAGGTTGCACAGAGATAATTGCTTATCAAAAGGGTTGCATAAAGCTGGTGCTATGGATATAAATAGGAGCAGCTGTGTTCTAGTAGTCCCCCACCCCATACACAATATTAGCCCAAACTCCCAAGGGAAAAGTAACACCCCATCAAGAATGAACCGTGTGTGTATTAAAAATAGTGGTTGAGGGGAAATTAGCATTTAAAGGCAAACCTGCCTCATTCAAATTTTCCAGAACAATAAGCAAACCCAGTCATCTCTGAATTTTGCAATGCAGATCTCCAAACAAGTAATGTTGTACAAAACTGCGTATACTGCAGCAAAGTGTGCATGACAATGCAAATATTAGCAAAAAATAATATACACAAACATATTAATTTAGGGAAAACTGCTTTGCAAAAAAAAGTGTATTGGGCAAAATTATATACAAATGTGTATATTGGGAGAAATTCCCACTAAAATGCTGGTGAATTTACTGTATTTAAAAAATACAGTAAATAAATCACAAACTAATATGGACATGTGGAGAACCAAATTTAGGACTGAAAAAAAATGAGAAACTGGGAGGAGAAACTGAAATGGACAGATTCACCCATCTTTTGTTTGAAAACAAAACAAAACACACCATAATTTCCAGAGTGTTGGATGAAACATGGTCTTGTTATTGTCATAAGCAAGAGTGTGTGTATGACTGCTAATTTTAGCATGGCTCAGGTTTGGGGAATTTGCACTTCATGGAGAGAGGGGAATTGGCAGATGAATGCTATATAGTAGAATACCCTCTGGGATTTTATTTCTAGGCTAGATTGCAAAATGGAGCTGAGATTAGTTCATGTCCCTGAAATGTTACACACCTAACACAGATGGCTTTGCAGATATCACCATCTAATGAAAAAAAAACAAAGAGGACTGCGTTAGCTGATTAGTTAGTGTAATTCATAAGCACACGGCTATACAGATGGATTCTGTTGCTGCGTAAGCTTCAGGTGCTCACTCTGAAAGAACACTTAAAAGAGATATGCTTGTATATTGGCAATAATATCTCTACTCACCTGCTAAGAATAACCTCCTGAGTGCTGCCCCCCAAGACCCATTATAGTTGAAAGACTTTTCTCCACCTTGTATATTCATTTATTTGGCAGTGTCAAATTTTCAGGGTAGGCATTGTTGGGTGCTTATCAGGCCCCATTTCCCAGAAGGGACCCCACTGCCCACTTTTAGAGTCCGCAGGCTCTCCTCCTTTCCTTTTTGCAGTCACTGCCCATTCACCTTGTTCAGCTTGCTTGCCAGCAAGAGGTGACTAGTCTTGCACTTTGATGTCGCATTGTGTTTTAATTTTTGGGAAGCTGCCTAGAGTGGTTGGGGTAACCCTGTCAGATGGGCGGCATATAAACAAATAAATAATAATTATTATTATTCCCTGTGTCTGTTTTTATGAACAGGGTCCACACAAAAGAGCACATGGACAGGGAGTTGCAGCAGTAGCAAGGAGGAACGCCAGCTGTGGGGGCAGAAGAGGCTTCAGCTCCCTCAATGTTTCTAGGCAGGAGGCTAAGCCCCCCAAAAAAATATTGAAGGGGCCGCCATTCCCCGCTGCCCCCAAGCGAGCGCTCACACCCAGCCTCAGCTGTGCTCCTGAGTCAGGTCTGACCTGGGAGGCAGAGAGAAGCAGAAGTATTGCAGCTGTGTATTGTTTCCAGTATCAGAGGTGGCATGCCAAGAGGGTGGGGTGGGGATCACAAGTGGGGAGAGTGCTGTTGTGCTCATGTCCTGCTCATGGGCTTCCCATTGGCTGGCCACTATGAGAATTGGGTGCTGGATTAGATGGGTCCTTGGTTTTATCCATCAGGGCTGTCCTTTCAAAAGAAACCACAAGGCACCAATTGGTACCATAGTCACATTGAAAGCCAAGAGGCCTCAAAGATTTGGGGAAGGAACCTGAAATAGAGGGAATAGTATCCAGATGGATTAAAGAAAGGGGGTATTTTAGCATTATTATTTTTCAGTTGGAGCCAGTGCAGGTTGCCCAACTCATTGATAGATTGGCAAATTAGTGTCCAAAAGTGTGAATGTTATTTTTGCCAATCCAGAGATCCTAGTGCATAGGACACATACACAGCAGTTCCTGTTAATTTTAGTGGAACAAACTAATCTATCCAATGGGGATTGGCTCCTGCAGTTTAAGTGAACCAGGAACTCATTCTTTAGAGTTGTTCTGGTCTTGGAACAGAATGCTATACTGGAATGTGTATATTGCAGGAAAGCTAGATTTTGCAAATCACTTGAGAGAGAAAGATTTAGAACTTCCTTGCTTTCCTGTGGTGAGCCACGCAGAATTACTAAGCCACTGTTCATGTTAGCAGAGACAGAAACTCTTTGGGTGCAAAGATGGCCTTCAAGAATACATCACTCACACTTTAGTTCCTGTATTATGCACTGGTTCTGGTTATAACCAAGAAAAGGTATGAAGCTATATAGTATTTAATCTTGTGGTTAATGCTCATATTGCTTCTCATGCTCTACTGAAAAATTCTCCTGCATTTCTCTCAAGAAACTGCATTAAAAAGAATCTGTGGGGAGATTTGTTTTGTTTTTGTTGCACTTACCTTCAAGGTGGCCTAGAATTGTTTGTGAGTGTGCTTTATATCACTCTACAAATCATCTCCCCAGTAGTCTGTGCTCTGCAGCCTTCCTGGGTGCCCTTCCTGACAAAGCCATGACATCATCCGCTGGGCTTTTCTTAACGTATGGGAAGGTGAGGAGGCTGCCCACTGTGTACCTGACAACTGTTTGTTTTTTTAAGTGAAGTCTTTGTACTTTTAAAGAAATCAGTGTGGAAAGGTTAAAAAGGAAATATATCTCTTAGAAATAAAATCTGTAAGCACAGCAGTCTCAGGTACTCAGTAATAGTTTTCCTAGGTTTCCCATGCTTCAATTAAAACCCAGAAATAAGTCATGAAGTACCGGTAGTTTCTCCCATGGGGCTCTTTCAGAAGCACAGGCAGCTAGGGAGGCTGCAGAAGCACCAAGAAGTGTTTATTGGAATGAAAAGCTCCCATACCACCCAAGGGTGTCTCAATCCTACAGCTACCAGAATTCTGAAGAAGTGGTCAAGTGTCCTGAGAACGAGACAGATAAACCTGCAACCTCTTTCACAGAAGGAGAGATAGGCAAACAGGTTTTGATACAGTGCTAGTTCCTTCTATTGCTTTTATTCATCGTTAAGTCCAGGAGTCCTCTATTTTCTCCTGCAAAAAAACCAGTCACCTGGGCTGTTTTGGAGAGCTCTTACCAGTCCAGAACGATGAGTACAGGGCCAGATTATACCAGCTCATTATAAAGCGGCTTCATATGTCTATATGTAGGTTGTTTGAAACCAAACGTCACAGCACCTGCTGCTTACAGCTCTTAGTGTCAAGCTAAGCTTGCTGGATACTTGTCTTGCCATTTCCAAGGCAAACTGAATTCTATGTAGAATCACTGAGTTGGAAAGGACCTTAAAGGCCATCCAGGCCAACCCTCTGCCAGTGCATCCCTCAAGGCTGTCCAGAGTTTGCACTCCAGAAATCTAGAATGAGAGAGCAGAATCTTCCACTCCACACACTCCACCATATGAAATTGGTTTCTCATCGCAGACAATCTTTTTTTGCAACCAGTTGCTTCCCAGCCTCCAGCCCACTAAGTACTGGGGATCCTGCCATGCATTTCAACATCTGTAAACTGCTGGATGTTCTCGGTGCTCTCTGGAGATGTGGTAATAGGGGAGATGACGTGTTTCAGACGCAGGAGCATGGTGAAAAGTAGAATAAGTAGGATGGCCAGTAGGGTCAGAAACAATCCTACATACATATACAAGTTGGAGTATTTATCTGCATTTGCCACTCCTGTAGCCAGGGTTGGGGGTGGGTGGGCACGACCAGTAAGATTTCCACGGAATCTGAAATAGACCTCGGTCATTTCTTACTCAGGCCTTTTCCATTTTCTCTGTTCACTCATGAATTCCTTACTTCTTCTTTGATAGTGTCTTAAAGATTAGATTAGGATGTAATTCATGCATCAATATTGGATGGGCTGAAGTCTTTGCCTTGTATAGAGGAATAGTTCTCATCAAAGGGTCATCTTCTCACATGGCTTTGCCTAAGGAAATGGCAGAATCAATCAAAGGTTCCTTCTGGGTGGTGGTTTTTTTCTACTTTTTAAAAAACCTTCCTGGCTGAAAAATATTTGTGTTCTTTTCAGTAAGGAATAAACGTCTCAATGGAGTTTGGCGGGTAAGGATCTCCTACCAACAGTGTCACCCAATGGCTCACAGATCCATGAGTTACCTTGCAAAAGTCTGCTTTGGTTACTTTTGGAAGCAGACTCCTGTCTTCACTAGAAGGCAAACATCAGTGACTATATTCAGAAAAACTAGAGTCTGGGTTTTTCCGCTTCCCACCTTCAGATGGCCAAAATGACAGCAGTACCAGTAGCCAACATGATATTTCTATAAAGATATAAAAAGACAGAGAGAGAGACTATATTATTAAGCAAACTTTCACATAATCTCTTTGATTGTAGAGAATCTCTTGGTAATAAAAGGAAAAATTACTGTGTTGCCAAAATCTGTACTCACAGTTTCTCATAAGTTCTCTTCCTCTGCAAATAAGGCTTCAATTTATCTGCTTCATTCTCACAGTAATTTTTAAATTCCTTTATAACTTCCTTCAGCCTTGGGTTTTGAGCATCCCTTATCACTGCAATGTGGCCAAAGGCTAAATATTTGTCCAGTTCTCTGCAGGTTCCCATGCTGTCCACACTTCCTGATCTGAGAAAAATGTCTAGGAGGAGTTTTCTCAGGGTATTTTTCCCATGAGCTTTGACTGAAGCATAAGCACCCTAGGAAAGCCTGTTTAGCACAGACAACAGGAGGGATGATTTGCAGAATGAAAGGGTTGCATCCAGTCAAGTTCTCAGAGTAGGCCTGCTGAATTTAATGTCCTTAATTTAGCAGTCTCCATTAACTTCAATGGTCTACTCTGAATAGGGCTAGCATGAGATACAACCCAAATAAATGGCACTTGCATGCACCTCTCAGCCACCTCAGCAATAACAGAAGCACACCCAAAACCCTATACCCAGTCCATTAAAATTTTACTGATTCCCACCCCACCCCCACCCCGTTGGATGCAATTTCTGCTCCCATTAATTGGTGGAAAATCAGGGGCAAGATTTATTGTTCACTTTTTCTTTTAAAGGTAAAGGGACCCCTGACCATTAGGTCCAGTCGTGGCCGACTCTGGGGTTGTGGCGCTTATCTCGCTTTATTGGCCAAGGGAGCCAGTGTACAGCTTCCAGGTCATGTGGCCAGCATGACTAAGCCGCTTCTGGCGAACCAGAGCAGCACACGGAAACGCCATTTACCTTCCCGCTGGAGCGGTACCTATTTATCTACTTGCACTTTGACATGCTTTCGAACTGCTAGGTTGGCAGGAGCAGGGACCGAGCAACGGGACCTCACCCTGTTGCGGGGATTCGAACTGCCGACCTTCTGATCGGCAAGTCCTAGGCTCTGTGGTTTAACCCACAGCGCCACCTGAGTCCCTCTTTTTCCTTTGCACTGCACTAATTAAAAGATATAGGTTTGCTGGCCAGATTCCAGTTCACACTTGAAAATGAGCACATGTAGGAGGGATGGGATCACACCCATTGTCCTTGCTCGTGCACTCTTATGTGTATTCAGCACACATATAAACTGTTCTGTGTGTAGGCTCCATACAAATGGTCTATTCCCCCTGTCATACTGACAGAACCCATGGATGTACAGTCTGTACATGTATAAGCTTTTCCAGGTGTTTTTATGAATGTCTGTCGGAAGCAGGAGCAAAGATATGCTACCGAGGAGTTCAGCCTTGCTGTCATTTAAAAAATGCTTTTGAAGATTAAGCCCAGACTTGGGACACAAAGAACAAAGTTATAGTTTGAACTTGTGACCCTCCTTAGCGCATAAACTAGGAGGGTCACAAGTTCAAACTATAACTAGGAGTGAGTCTTGGCAGTAATACATGATAACTCCTAGACATAATAGTACTTTGATAATTTGCCTGGTCAATACCACAGTTAAGTCATCCAAGGCACAATCTTAATTACCTAATCTAGCCCTGCCGGAGAAAACTCCATTTGCCTTATTTAACACACTGTTAAACACATTCTATACGCACGGAGTCAGCCATCAGCATCCTTAAGCATTCTTCAAGGTGTGGCTCCTACAGCTCAGGTAGAGAGTACTATACTGTGTCTACTCTCTGAGATCTAGCAGTGTACTAGATATCTAAGGACTTGCATAGATAATTGAATTACTGTCTAGAACATGCAGGTTAAAATGGCATAAATAAGTGTACCCATTTAAATATGGTGATCGGACTACAAATCACACAGAAGTTAAGTAGAGACAGCAAACGGGCTCTGCAACAAAAGTTTGCAGTATTGCTCCCGAACAGGAGTGTGCTTGAGTCCTTTTCGGAGTTGCAGTCAGCCATGCCTTTCTCCATCATACCCCAGCTGTGATGGGCTCAAGCCAGCTCATTCACATTCCTCTACACCTTAGCTGCCACTGAAAATGGTCAGTTGACATTAGGTGGTTGTTGTTGTTTTGCTTTTTCAGTACTGCTGCAAACTTCAAGGTTCTCTTGAGCATCCTGGTGTCTCCCTCTTGTTTCCCCTTACTAGCAAAGGGGTACTGAGTTTACTATTGGAGGAAGCAAATGGATACTATTGAATATCATTATATGGGTTGCAATATGGAGAGGTTAAATGTGATTGCAAGGTTCAGGTGTTTCTGTACATTATAAGCACGTATATCAATAGAGTAACTAAGGTAAATACATTGGTAAGCATAGGTTAGAGCCAGTGTGATGTACCGGTTAAAGGGTGAAACTAGGGCCAGGGTTCAAATTCCCACTTGGCCATGAAGCTCACTGGGCGATCTTGGGCCAGCCACTGCCTCTCAGACTCACCTACCTCACAGGGTTGGTGTGGGAATTAAATGGGGGGTAGGGAGAACCACCTTGAGCTCTTTGGAGAAAAAGGTGGGATATAAATGCAATTAATTAAAAAAAATGAAATTAGAGGAACTAAGATGAGAGGGAGGGGTGAATTTGGAATGCTGATGGTGAGCGGTGATTGGTTGGGAGTTTTGAAAGGGAGTTTGAATACTAGTTTGAGAGGGTTTGGAATCGAGTTGAGAGTTGAGTTGACAGCGGAGTTGCATTTGGGGGTGGGTGGTAGACTGTGTGAGAGTTGGTGGCAGATGTGAAGCAGGGTTAGTCATCTAATGTAGTATCAGTATTATATTAGCTACTGTTGTATATAAAATAAAGCAACAAATAAGATAAACAGATTGAAACCATGTGCTTAGGTACAATCCGCAATCACACAGCCATTGTTTATGAGTCCTCTTCAATAAATTAATTGCTTTATACCGCATGCCTCATACTTTGCTAGCATCAGGGGAATTATTATTATTATTATTATTATTATTATTATTATTATTATACCCCACCCACTTATTCAGATAAATATTATTTGGGGTGGAAGCAGGTTATAGAGTTACCCATAAGAAACACAGCTCAGAGCCATACATCTTGTTAAGAGTGAGAAGTGGTATAGGGTAATTTTGGGTGGTGGCAGAGCACCCCCTGGCAGAGGAGGGTGTGTGGCATGACAGTGGTGACAGCCACTTCTCTTATCTTCTGCAGCTCTTTCTGCTGAAAAAGGCAGAGCTCGCATCAAATCCTAACAGACCATTTTTGGTAATGAAATAATATGCGTCACAGATGTTACTTCTGAAAATTAGGTGGCATTATGTTAAAGTTATTAACCTTAAGTTCATGTGTAATAATCAATTATGAAACAAGAGCCCCAAATTAATGAGCCTCTACAAGGCACTTCTAATAAATGGAAGAGATTAAGGAGTGGAGATAATTCAATGAGGCTGGGAGTTTAGCATGGATGCCTGTGGTTCGTTTTATGCTCCAGTCTTAAGAGTAGTTGCTCAGTTCCTTGCAAGGGAAGAATCTGATTTGCTCACAAAACTATGTGTGTGCATGGACTTCCTGCCTTGTCTTCTGTGTCAGGGAATGCTCTGTGATGAGGGCAAGAGGGAATCTTCATGCAGAACACCTCCTGACTTGTAGAAGATTATAAGGAATACCACAGGGGAGGCTTTACACATACAGATCAAATAAATTATGGGGGAGTCAAATCGATTTGAATGAATAGACTCAGCTGAAAAGTCTGTGCATGCTTCCTTGCACAAGGGCTTTCTTGTTTTCTTTTGCCGAAGAGCCCATTTCTTTGCATACAATAGAGTTTCTTTTTGTGAACAGTAAAGTTCTTGTAGGGAGCATGGTAGGGCTACAGATAAAGCCACTCTGCAAATGTTCTTTTCTGCAGAGGAATCAACTAGATCAGAAGGGCCAGGGGCAGAAGCCATAAGGGTGCTGGATCCATCTGTTAAGAGTTTGGGTGTAATCCTTGACGCCTCCCTTTTCATGGAGGCGCAGGTTACAGCAACAGCTAAGGCGACATTTTTCCATCTTCGCCGCATTAAGCAGTTGGTCCCTTACCCTTCCCACCCTGATCTGGCCACAGTGATCCATGCGACGGTCACCTCCAGGCTTGCCTACTGTAATTCGCTCTACGTGGGGCTGCCCTTGAAACTGTCCCAGAAACTCCAGCGGGTGCAGAATGCTGCAGCGAGGCTCCTCATGGGGTCCCTGCCATGGGAGCATATTCACCCAGTGCTTTACCAGTTGCACTGGCTCCTGGTGGAGTATAGGGTCAGGTTCAAGGTGCTGGTCTTGACTTTTAAAGCCCTTTGTGGCTTAGGGCCCTCATATTTATGGGACCACCTCTCCTGGTATGCCCCGCAAAGGACCTTAAAGTCCATGAATAACCATAGTTTAGAGGCCTCAGACCCTAAGGAAGTCAGACTATCCTCCACCAGGGCCAGGGCCTTTTCAGTGATGGCTCCGACCTGGTGGAATGCTCTGTCCCATGAGACTAGGGCCCTTCAGGATTTAACCTCCTTCCGTCAAGCCTGTAAGACAGAGCTATTCCACCTGGCCTTTAATTTGAACTCAGCCTGCTCCTTTATTTCCCTTCTCTTCCCTCCCCTTTTATGAAGATTACCCGCTCTGAGACCCCACAGCTAATTCTCCCCTGGCCTCCTCGCTGGTCCAAGTAGGACCAATTCAGCCAGCTAGCCCTGGGGATTATCTAGTGCTTATTTTCCCCAAATTGATTTCTGAATTTTGAATTTTATTGTTATTCATGTTTTTATACTGTATTTTATGCTGCTTTTACAATTAAGTGTTTTAAATTTGTTGTTAGCCGCCCTGAGCCCGGTTTTTGAACCGGGAAGGGTGGGGTATAAATAAAAAATTATTATTATTATTATCCAGACCCTGTCACCAATACTGAGCCAGAGGCAGAGTCTGTTAACCAGAAGTGCCTTGACCCACAGACACTTGCCTTGGAACCCTCTGAGCCAGATCTCCCAAGGACAGTATAGCCAAATGTCCTACTTTGCATGAGGAGTGAGGAGTCCAGGTGTTGTTGGGCTCCAAGTCCCATCATGCTTGACTATTGGTCATTCTGGGGCTGATGGGAGTATTTATTTATTTATTTATTTACTTATTGTTTCCGTTTATAGACCACTTGCTACCAGAAGATCTTGAAGTAGTTTATAGTGAATAAAACACACCCACATTCTAGCGGTCCCAGTGTTGAACTCGGAAGAGATCCAGGTTCAGATCCTCACTCACTTATGAATCTCACTGGGTAACCTAGGGCCAGCGACCTTCTCTCAGTTTAATTAACCTCATGTGCTTGTGAGGATAAAAGAGGAAGAACTATGAATACTACTACAACATGACACCTTTATCCCATATTCGAAGATTTGTGGATCTTTCCACAAAAGTAATCCTCAGTTAAGCAACTCACTGGATGCCTAACTCGATAGTGAGAATGCAGAACCTGCAACCCTCCAGCTGTTGCTAGATTCCAACTCCCATCATCCCCAAATGTTGGCCACACTGGCTGGGGTTGAAGGGAGTTAGAGGCTTCCTTCAACATCTTCTGGAGGGTGGTATGTTGTCCACAACTCTGCTTTAAAAAGATCACAATTTCCTGTGCTCCTGAGCTAATTGCCCCTAAATGCCCCTACATACAAATGAAGAGGGGGGATATGATTCCTGCATTGCAGGGTACTGTACTAGATAACCCTTGGAGTCCCTTCCAACTCTACAATTCAATTTATTTATCCCCAGCTCTAGAGATTGAATAACAAGACTCTTCTTGTTAGCTAAGCAACTGCAGTAAACATCTTTCTTGCGGTTACAAACAAGTCAGCCTATCTGTCTTATTTTCACCAAGCACAAACAAATTAACCATCTTTTTAAAAGGATCAGTTTTAGCATTTTAGGTTAACTCAGATTGGGATGATTTTTAGAGTAGACAGCATAGTATTATTGTGAATATTTGTGGGGCTAGAAATTAAGTCGGTACTGCTTGCAGAAAAAGTTAGTCAAAACACTCTGCTGCTGTAGCATTTAGTGCGTTTTTGAAGGCCGCCTGTTTCCAAAACAAGCTGTCTGGGCTTAATCTGACTACTGAAATCAATACTTTTGCTTAGCTCATTTGTAGCACACATAATCTCTTTACTTCCCCCTGAAAAAGCACAGACACCAAGAAAATTGATACCTCAATGCATGCTTTTTTTTAAAAAAAAGAAACCATCAATTGGAAGTACTAGCTTTCCTTTTTTTGTTGGCAGATAGTCTATTTTCTCCTTTCATATTAAATGCATAAAATAGCACATTCTTCTAACTAAGCCTTGGCACAGAGATAAAAACAGTTGGATTTTGACAAGTGCAGCCAATTACCTTTCATCGTAAGCAGGAGCAGAGGAGTGACCCCTCAAGACACCTCCTTGGTAGGTGTACCCTAGATTGCTTTCTGCAAGGTGTCCTGGAAGCATCCCCTCTAAGATGCAGGTGCTTTGGAAGAAAAAGAGACCAGCTGTTGTTTTGTCGCTTGAGCTGGAAGACTAGGCTTTCCAAGGAGAAAGTACACTTTGCTCTCGTCTCCTTTGCACGCCACAGTTTTGCATTGCGACAGGCGGAGGGGCGCTGCTTAATTCCTTAGACGCTAGTTGATGGTCCTGCTCTCACTGTGCTGCTGATGGTTTTCCTGCACGGGTGAGACAGATCCATATATCTTCTGGATGGCTGAACCACAGCAGCCTCCGTCAACCGTCTCTCTCTCTAGCTCTCCTCCTTTTGCTTCTATAGGCAACAGACACAGTAAGCTGGGAAAGGTATCTCTCCAAGCGCAGCTATGCTTCATCAGTAGGGAGAGAGAGAGGTGGAAAAAAAAGAAAGCTGCCAACAACACTAGTAGCAAAGTTTCTATAAGCCTTTTTTAATTCCTTCCATGCTGCAGGCTGGTCCTTTTCCCTCTAGGCAACCAGCCACAAAGCAGAGGCTTAGATTTGAAGGCAATGATCACTCTCTCATTATGATTTCTTTTATAAAAACAAAACAAAAAAGAGATTTTAAAAAAACATTTTGTAGGATTGGAAGCATTCTTTTTAAATATATAGTCAAACAAGGCATGCAAATCAGGATGTTTTTCAGGGTTCCACCCCCACCCCCAGGGCTTTGAAAACCTTCAAAATAAAGTAAGTGCAATACATCACAGCCAATGACATTTGTGCCATATACCGCATTTTTCGCTCTATAAGACGCGCGAGACCATAAGACGCACCTAGTTTTTGGAGGAGGAAAACAAGAAAAAAAATATTCTGAATCCCAGAAGCCAGAACAGCAAGAGGGATCGCTGCGCAGTGAAAGCAGTGATCCCTCTTGCTGTTCTGGCTTCTGGGATAGCTGTGCATCCTGCATTCGCTCCATAAGACGCACACACATTTCCCCTTAGTTTTCAGGGGGGGGGGGAGTGAGTCTTATAGAGCAAAAAATACGGTAACTTGCAAGTTTCCTCCCCTTCTGTTTGTATGCAGCCACATTTGACAGAATGAAATCCTGGTTGCTTTCAGGTGTAGAGCCATTTTCAGCTTCGGGGTTCCCAGTTCACTGCTATAGCATGCAACTAGGTCAATAGGAAACACCCTGCGGAAACATTAACAGGCCAAAAATGCCCACTACATGTAGACACCTATTTGGACACAACCCATTGGCCTGGATTTGGGGAGGGGAGTTCAGAAAAGACTGGCCCAAGGTATTTTGCTGCATGAGAGAAGGGGAAACAAGTAGGGCATGGTGGCTCTGGGAGTTGGCAACGGACCCTGGCAGGACCCTCTGCAGGTGCCCAATGATGCTGACCATCAGTTGGAGGATGCAGGAGACAGACAAGGAGAGGAAGGGAGGAATGATCCTTGAATGTTCTGAAATGACATTACATATACATGCAGATGGGTTACTGTGGAAATGAAAAAGCCAAGAATTGCATTTGATAAAAGGGCATAGCTCAGAGGCCAGAGCATCTGCTCTGCATGCAGAAAGACCCTGCTGTCATTCACTATGGACAATACAGGGCTAGGCAGACCAAGAGTCTGACTCCCTGTGTTCCTATGAAATACAACATGGTATCCCCTCCCCTTCTATGTGCAAAATCGAACCAGACTGACTTGCACTAGAATATTATTTCAACACTGGCAAAATGTGATAATGATATCCCACATCACAACTGAGCGTGGCAGGCTAGCGGTAGCTTAGGGGACTCAGGAAGAATGGTTAGGGGCTGCTGCCACTTCTAGTATCTATTGCCTGAGGTAGGTGCCTCATCTTGCCTAAGAGTAGGACCAGACCTGCTTTCAGAAGTAAGTGACTGGTACAGGCTCAGCCCAAACGTCCTGCAGAGAGCAGGTGCACCAAAGCACTGTGTGATGTCCTACATAAGAGACTCATTGCTCCCAGTTTTATTGGGAACTACTTGAGATTTGGGTGGTATCATGATGCCTGAGGTATTCTTGTTGACATGCAAAAGAAAAGAAAAAAAGAGGTTATCTCACAGAAATCAGAAAGTAAAAACGATGCACTTGAGATAACAAAGGAAGAAAATGCATTCTGTACAAAAGTGACACATAATGACCATTTTACATTAAAAACAGACCAATCCAGGAGTTCTTGTTCACAGTAGGCAATATGTTTCCCACAGTAAAAACATAGCAGCTCATTGGAAGCTCAAGGTGGCATGCATGGTACTTCCTCCCCCACATCTTACCCTCACAACAACCCTGTGAGGTAGGTTAGGCTGAGAGAGAGCCCCAAGTTAGCTGGTGAGTTTTATGGCTGAGTGGGGATTTGAACCATGGTCTCCTATGTCCTAGTTCAACACCCTAAGTACCCCTACACTGGTTCTCATTCAATGTGGTAGCCATCCTGTAGCTTCCCAGTGCTGGCAAAAATAAACCACTCCTCAGAATTTATTCATTTTTTTAAAAACTACGACATTTTTCAGAAGATTGACTGTCATGAACAGGCAACCTTTGGAAATGATTTTCGTTCACTCAGAGATTCAGTTCAGTGGTTGGATGGCTTTTTAGAGCTCACAGATTCCTCAAGGAACAAAGTGTGCCAGCTGATATGTTTGGTCTTTTGGGTGTCCATCTGTCATATTCTCTCTCTCTCTGAACATAATCAGCCTTTCCTGATGAGTTTTTGTTGCCATTGCTGACAGACCTGTATGGTGATTCAGGAGCAGGAATACTTCAGCACCCACTTACAGCCAGTAAGTTGCTTGAAAGATAAGTACAGTGGTGCCCCGCAAGACGAATGCCTCACAAGGCGGAAAACTCGCTAGACGAAAGAGTTTTCCGTTTTGGAGGTGCTTCACAAAACGAATTTCCTATGGGCTTGCTTCGCAAGACGACAATGCCTTGCGAGTTCCTGCGGGTTTTTTCCCCTTCCCCCCCCTTTTTCTAAGCCGCTAAGCCACTTATCAGCTGATCCGATCAGCAGATAAGCCGCTAAAAGCCACTAATAGCGCTAATCCGCTAATCCGTCAATGGGCTTGCTTCACAAGACGAAAAAACTGCTAGACGAAGAGAATCACAGAACGGATTCTTTTCGTCTTGCGAGGCACCACTGTACCATTCTTCTTTCCTTAATTCAGCTGCAAACCCACAGTTTCTACCCACAATGATAGATTTGTAAGTTCCAGAAGCCTTCAGTTGTGTTTTCCTAGACATAGAAGTAGAAACAGGGTAGCCATCTGACCTAACGTATGGAGGACAGTTCTTTATTTCCACAAAGTGGTTTATAGGGTGGGGAAAGGCCACTGTAAGCCACACCAGGAGACATTGTGAGACTCACCAGGAGGTGATCTGACCATGACACAGGGACTGCTTTATAGTCCCCCACCTTCAGACCACCTTCTCCCTGCCTGCTTGAGAAAATGAAATCCAGAGTGTGCTAGCTACATACCGTATACTGCTCTGATGAAATATTGGGATGTTCCCATGATTGTCCTGAGCTACTCCAAACAATATGGCATTGGTGTGAATGTTGACATCTCCCAAGACAAACAGTCATCCTTAGTAAATTATTTTATTGAGTTTTGGAAAACATAAAATGAACATAGAACAATGTAGACAAAGTACATTAAAGCAATGTCTATAACCTCACTTGAGGTGGTACTACAAAAGTTCATATCGCAGAATATCAGAGGAAGTATGCAGTGAGTCAGAATTTAAGAGAATTTAGAGTGTGTGTCCAATATAATGGGAGCCAGTGTGGTGTAGTGGTTAAGAGCAGTGGACTCGTAATCTGGTGAACCGGGTTTGCATCCCCGCACCTCCACATGCAGCTGCTGGGTGACCTTGGGCTAGTCACACTTCTCTGGTCTCTCAGCCTCACTCACCTCACAGAGTGTTTGTTGTGGGGGAGGAAGGGAAAGGAGATTGTTAGCCACTTTGAGACTCCTTAGGGTATTGATAAAGCAGGATATCAAATCCAAACTCTTCTTCTTATAAGCAGAAGTTCTTAGGCAGAATTTTGGCTATTTAGATATACCCTCCACAGTCTAACCTGACACATTGAAGGTTGTAGTAAATGTCCGTCCTTATTTATTTAATTATTTCATTTCATAAAATTTATATACTGCTTGATTTTAAACAAATAAACTCAAAGCAGTTTACAGAAAGTGATTCTTATCCTTGTTATAAGAAATAAAAGGCCGGAATATTGCATCAAATTTCTCTTTTTTTAGTTATTCCTCAAACCACATGATTCTGGTAAGCTAATCTTTCTGACAATGCCATATTTTGTCCAGACAGCCTCTTAATAGAAAGTCCAGCCAAATTCCAGTGACTGGCTATCTCCAATTGTGCTGCTGCCAGCAGAAGAACCACCAGATCAGGTTGGCTTAGCTGAGGGTCATCAGGAGATCAAATAATTAAAAGCTCTAGTGCTGGATCTGTTAGGATAATACTGCCTGTGATATCTGATTTTTGTGTGCAAATACTGCCACCCAGAAGTAACACTAACAGTCTTGATGTCTTTATCACCATGCCTGAGATCACCTCCATCACTTGTACAAGAAGGCTGTTGAGCATGAGGAGCACTAACTGATCCCATGGCAATAAATAGGCATCTGAAAGTATCCCCAAAGACTGCACTGTCACAGTGGTAACCTTATTGGGTTCTACAAAAAAGAAACCCAGGCACCGCTCATTTATCTGGCAGAGTGCTGGCGAGATTGCAAAATATTGCAACCAGATACATAGGCTCACACTGTTTGTTGCAAATTGTTTTTTATGCTTTGTTAATGTATTTCCCCACCTTCTGAACAGGGCTCAGGCACTGCACGCTGCGCCTTCAAATACAGCAGTCAGCATAGCTGCAATGCGCTTAGGTATCTGTGCACCTTTCAGGTCTTTGGCCTCTCGTGCTCTTCTCTTTCAATGGTTTTGTTTTACAATCTCACACAAAAGCAGAGCTTCAAATGTGTGTTTGGGAGGCTTCTTTTGCTGCTGAGAATCTTACTCTCAAGTGAGAATCACAAGGCTGTGAAGCACTTACATCTTCAGGGCTGTAAAATACGTCAGGTCAAGTGCTGTGTTGTAAACAAGAAGAGTCATTTGGCAGAGCTGAGGCTGGGAGAGACACAACACAGCTGATTATCTTTGCCCAGCTTGCAACCTCAGTCTCTCCTTGTGCCAATGACCACCACCCCCAGATGCCCCCAAAGAGAGCTGGCGCATAGCATATTCCTCACGTCACCAAGGAAGATTCTTAACAGCATAAGCGAAACCTGGCATACACAGGGGTAAGGAACCTGTGTTCCTCAATGCATTGTTGGACTCCAGCTCTTATAAGCCCTTACCAGCAGGGCCAATGGGAGTCCAACAAAATCTGGAGGGATACTGGTCTCTGGTTCCTGGTATAGACAGTAGCCATAGATCTGTCAGCTGTACTGGTCCCCTGTTGTTTTCCGGAATCAATTTAAGGTGCTTGCTTTGATGTCTGAAGCCCCAAACATCTTAGGACCAGAGTGGTTAAATAATCACAGTCCCTCCAAGTGTCCCTATTTTCCAGGCACTGTCCCAGATTTACAGAAGCCATCCCAGTTTCTGATTTGATCCTGGAATGTCCCAGTTTTCCTTAGGACACCCCTATTTTGATTGGAGAAATGTTGGAGTGTCTGGAGTTATATGACCCCTGAGCCAAGGAGATAAGTAACTATACTACACAACCTTTAGAAGACATCTGAAGGCAGCCCTGTATAGGAAAGTTTTTTAATGTTCAATGTTTTTATATATGCTGGAAGCCTCCCAGAGTGGCTGGGGCAACCCAGTTAGATGAATGGTGTATAAGGATGATGATGATGATGATGATGATGATGATGATGATAGAACAGGACATCCCTATTTTCATCAAAGAAATGTTGGAGGGTACATAATCAATCCCAGTTCCGAGGGAACTCCAGGAATTGCATCTCTGTTGGGGGAACAGGCCCCCACTAAGAACTCTCAGCGCCCTTAGCAACTTGGGTACAGGAAACCTTAAGGACTCCCTGGTTCCTAATATCCCTGCCTGATCACTGAGATCTTCTGGAAAGTCACTCTTAGCAATTCCTCATGCCTTGGAAACTCAGCTAAAGGAGCTGTATGTTGTGCATTGTGGACCCAGTTTTGTGGAACTCCCTCCCAGATGAGATGAGACATGCCCCCTTCCTGTTAAAGCTCTGGTGTTTGATGAAAACTTGTCTATTTTGGCATGTGTTTTAGGTAATCTTTTCTTACTGCATTCCTTTTCTAACATCATTGTATCCTGCGTAGAAACTACAGTAAACACACACCAATGTAAAGTAAACACACAATGTAAGTAAACACACACCAATGAGATCTGTGGGCATTTTGCATTTTTGAAACTCAGCCTTTCAGCAATATGGCAGTGTCACTGGAGTGTCACACGGACGTTAAAGCAGGGCAAATTAATTAACAGGAATTTATGGAGTGCTCTTTCTTCCCCAGTTGGTATATTCTTTCATCTCCTGGTTGTTATTATTAGATGTAAATGAATCCCACAAGCCTTAGCAAAGAACAACCAGAATCTTCAGGTTTGGACTAGTTTCAGACCAACTGGGTTTCCTGTGACCTCCAGTATGACCCATATATCAACCCAGACTTGATGGAAAACTAAGCCAGAAGCATTTCAGACACAGACTGCCCTTTGACTATCCAATTGTCCAGGAGTCATGGGTTGAGTCAACTCTGAATGAAGCTTACAGTAATCTTCCCTGTCCCGCAGTTGAGTCATTTCTGGCTAACAGCATATGATTTAATTCTGAATATGCCTTTATATCCAAACCCCATAAAAAACCTGACATTAAAACTAGTGTGTGCCAGAGTATTGTATCTGGAGGACTTAGATCTGTACTTCTATATCTGTTTATTCTATGTATGATACTTTTCCTTTAAAGGCTCTGAAAGTATTTTATCCTGTTCTACCAGATTTCGTTAAGTACTAGCAGCCTCATACCCAGTATTGTTCAGGAATTCTATGAAAAAGAAAAATCAATGAAGTTGTGAAATCAGTGGTTAAAATCAGTATACTTTTGAAAGGTTCAGTCCATTTTGATTCAAAATGGCATCCAACTGTCTTCTGAAAATAATAAAAGTCTCAGGAGCCGTCTTGAAAAAGTTGGTTATGACATCTCAATATATGTCTAAGTGCATAACAGGCAGAGAACTTTCCAAAATACCTAACAGGTATTTATTTATTTCCCTCCTACTTCCAAGAGCTGGATCATCCTCACAACAACCCTGTGAGGTAGTTTAGGCTAAGAGATACCGACCTTTAATTATCAGGTTTTCTTTTTGTTTTTTTGTTTGCAGTTCTAGAGATGGGGTATCTTACTGCTCAAAGCTTTCCAATTAGTGACTCAATGCCAGAACTCAGAGCCATACTCCTTTAAAATCTAGTAGTTCTAACCCTTACAGAGACTCAGAGTAAACCTTTTCATGTTTAAGAGAGTTTGAAGGCTTCTCCTCTGGTGTGTGTTTTATATTAAGTCTGCCTCTTAGCTGCCAGATGTTCCAAAAACACCTTGTAGGCCCTTTGTAGGTGGCGGAGGAAGAAATGACTCACATCTCATAAACTGAATCAACAGGTGTGGATTCTACTATCACCTTTGTGATGAGAGCATCATTCTCCCTCACTGCATTCTCAACCTTTACTACACCTCTGGATCTCATGTTACCATTATCTACCTGGCATTTCTGTTTAGGCCACCCTCTGCCTTGTATCCAAGGTGGCACAAATGAGAGACAGTGTGATGCCATGGTCAGATACCACTAGGACCAGGACCTGGGTGACTAGGGTCGCAAATCCCCATTCAGTCACGAAGCCAATAGGTGACATTGGGCCAGTTACTGCCCCTCAGCCTCACCTACCTCACAGGCTTGTTGTGGGAATTAAATGTGGAGTGGGGGGGGGGGACAGACTACTGAGCTCCTTTGAGAAAAAGGTGGTATATAAATGCAGTGAGTGAACAAAATATAAAGTGGGGGTTCAAACAATCATCTAGTTGGTCGCTGTGAGGACAGAATGCTGGGTGAGGTGGCCTGACCTAGCAAGCCTTGTGCTATTTTCTGGATCTTGAATAGTTGGAAAGGCAGGTCTTTCCATTCTCTTACTCATCCTGCATCCAGGGCCAGCCTGCCCATAAGGCAAGCTAAAGCAATTGCATCAGTTTGGCAGGTTGGAGAAAGAAAGGAGAGGCAGCAGATCAGGGCCTATGAGGACCTCCGCCACTTCCTGCGCCATCACCCCTGACTCCTCTGCCCTCCCAGTGCCGAATCCTCCTCCACTGCCACCTTCTCCCCCTCCCCACTGCTGCTGCTGACTCCCTCCCCCCCTCCACACGGCCTCTTTTTGGTCCCCTTTTTCTTATAATTGGGGAGGCAGAGGAGTCCGTGGGACAGGGGATGAGTCAGTGGCAGCAGATGGCAGAGAAGGAGTTTTAAATATTAAATGGCTTTAACTATCTTCATATATGTAAATGTTTTATTTTTTCCTATATTGTTATACTACACCTCAAGAGCAATTTAGGACTGGTGACGTTGCTATCATCTCCTTGATCAAAATGCTCAGGTAGCTCTTGAGATGTATAATGAAATCAAGAAAGCACCCAAAAGAAGAAGCATTCTTGTACAGTGGTACCTCGGGTTACAGATGCTTCAGGTTACAGATTCCGCTAATCCAGAAAAAGTACTTCGGGTTAAGAACTTTGCTTCAGGATGAGAACAAAAATCATGTGGCAGTGGCGCGGCGGCAGCAGGAGGCCCCATTAGCTAAAGTGGTACCTCAGGTTAAGAACAGTTTCCGGTTAAGAATGGACTTCCAGAATGAATTAAGTTCTTAACCTGAGGTACCACTGTAATAACTTTAGAGTTCAATAACTTTAGAAAAGGGTCTCTTGTAAGGAAATTACCGCAGTCACTGCCGTGGTTGCAATGGGTGACTTCAACTACCCTCACATACACTGGTTACATATGTGTTCCAGCAGTGCTGTTTTTCTAGAAAAAGAGGTGCTGGAGCTCACCAGGAACTTCTCCTTTGTTCCCTTAGAATGGCAATGGCACTCACCTGAGAGGTATCGGAGCTGAGCTCCAGTGAGCACTCTCTGGAAAAAAAAGCCCTGTGTTCCAGTCATGGCAAAGAGGTAAGATGCCTACGTCTTCAGGTAGGACAGAAACAGGAGAACTGAAACCCTGGA
This sequence comes from Podarcis liolepis, assembly GCF_965112155.1. Lineage (NCBI taxonomy): Eukaryota > Metazoa > Chordata > Lepidosauria > Squamata > Lacertidae > Podarcis > Podarcis liolepis. The sequence continues at coordinate 26,549,939 of NC_139570.1, read as the reverse complement.
GAACTGCTGGAGGGTGTAGAGGGTTTAGCCAGGGATAGCCAGCATGCCCAATGATTAGGGATGATGAGAGCTGCAGTCCAACATCATGTGGAGGTCCCCACATTCTCTACCCATGGCTTAGGCAGGATTGAACTAGACGGGCCAGTAGTCTTGTTCAGTATAACACAGCTTCCTGTCTCTCTATCTGGCTCAGTAGTGAGATTTAGACAGAGCCAAGATGTGCTATTTCTGAAGTCAAATGAGAAAGGTTTGATGGTGCTCCTGTAAAAGTGGGCATGTTCTTTGCATTTCGTAAAAGGGAAACAGAATAATGCAGAGACTGGTGGCTTCCAATGGCATCTGTTAGCATTCAGTACCTTTGAAAAGCAGGTACCAGTTTTTCTGGAATCCTCATAAATTAAATCAGCCACAGAACCCAGATAGGGTTGCATATTCCCTCAGTACTAATTCTGAGCAACCTTCACGTATCTCCAGCCACATCTGCTTCTCATGTGATTTCCAGCATAATTGCAAGGCAATTAAAAAAAAAAAGCCCTGTGGGCTTCTTTTTGCCTCTTCTTTGTGGCATGACCAGCACTAAATTTAGCCGCATGATACATTCCTAGCAAAACAAAGCCCCTTCATTGCATTGGAACAGGCAGAAATACCAAGGTCTGCAGCTCCTGATGCAAATGTAATGGGAATGCTGAGCACCCTTGCAAGTAGGGCAGTGTGGTCCAATGCGCAGGACAAGGGCCACATGCAGCCCTTGAGGCCTTTTTTTGTGGCCTTCTGCAACATTTGATGCCCTGCTCCCAGCTCTCACACTGCCTTCCCAAAGTGAGGTGCTGGGCTTTGGGAAGGAGGAAGGAGGGTTCTGAGAGGGTCCTTAAGACCTCTTGCCTCCTTCCCAAAGACTCTATTCCACAATACAACGTTCTGAGAGGTGATATGATAGCCGGCTTCAAATATCTGAAGGGCTGTCACATGGATGATGAAACAAGTCCGCTCACCTTTTCTAGGAAATGGAGCCAAGACTTTAACTGTCCAAGCTGCAGGAACAGCCTTCTTTTCAAAATGTTCAATTTCCATCAATCCATGCTCAGGTTTCTTGGTTAAAAAGGCTTTGGAAGGATGGCATAGACTTAACCTCCCAGCTCCTGACAAGCACAACCTATAACTTTTGACATTGTAAAGCAGATTTGGAAAAAGCTGCCGGCTATTTGCTGGTCCCGCTTTGAGTATAGGCTAAGGTTACCAGACATCCCCGTTTCCCGGGGACAGTCCCTGGATTTACAAATCAGTCCCCTGACAAAATCCATCTATATAGTAGGAAGTTGAAAAGTGTCCCCGGATTCATTGAAAAAATCTGGTAACCTTAGCATAGGCTCTTCAGGGCAGCATATACTGTGGCATTCTTTGGAGCACTAAGAGTGGGGGAATGTGTCTATGAGCAAAACAGACCGGGCCAGGCAAGACAGAGTAGTCTGGAGCTATGTGATATTGCTGTTACCCAGGGGTCAGGAAACTTTTTTATCAGGGGTCCGGTCCACAGTCCCTCAGACCTTGTGGGGGGCCGGACTATATTTTGAAAAATATAAATACCCTGCAAACCAGTCCCACAGATGCCTCCGGACTTGGAGGAGGAATGCACTCTGCACGTGCTCAGGAGCGTGTCTTGGCAGCGCCCGTTAACCGGCGTTGTTGACGGGCAGCAGCAGCTCCATTGGCCCATAACCACGGAGCTCCCAGATGGCGTGCACCACGCGCTGCTGCCTGTCGTCCGAGGCCAGGTCAGCGGGCAGGCCACGCACGTGGAGCACTGGGCAGGCGGTGTGCAGCTCACCCTCCAGCTGCTCCAGCGTGGCCACCAAGCGCGCCACCAGCAGCAGCGCCAAGCCAGGAGCCAGGCGCACCAAGCTCTGGCTGAAGCCCCGCGACACGCCCGTCACAGTGCCCATGGCACAGCCCAGACCCACCGCCTGCCAACCAGCCTCCCCACCCATGGCTGCACCGGTTTTACCTCAGCTCATGGGCGACAAGGCTTTGGATTGGCTGCAGGAACTTCCTGCAGCCAATCCGAAGCTGCGGCAATGTCACTGCCCACCCAGATGCTGTGCCAGTGATGCGGAAGGCATCTACAGCGCACGGGGACTGACCAAGCGGGTGGCAGCGTTCACAGGCTGGATTTATGAGCCTGGGGGCTGCATCCGGCCCCCAAGCCATAGTTTGCTGACCTCTGCTCTTACCCCATCCTCCTCGTCCATTAACATCCAGGCATCCAAAACAGACCAGCTAGCCAAGGGTGCTGCCATCTGCCTCCCTACATTTGGGAGTGCTGGCCCATGCCCTGTTAAGGACGATAGGTGATTTCTGCAGCTGTGCCCCCGATGTTCAAGGCCCCCTTTTCATTCATGAAGATGGATCTCCCCCGGTCAGGCATCAGTTCTTTAGTCCAGGGTCTTGCGTAAGGCAGTTGCCGAGTGCGGCCTGCAAGCGCAACAGTTTGCCACGCATTCATTCAGAATTGGGGCAGCCACTATTGCCTGGAGCTTGGGTGCCTCTGCTGAGGACATAGAGACCATGGGCAGATGGCAGTTGGAGGCCTACAAGAGGTATATACCTGGTCAGAAACAATAACTTACACACTACTCTATCCTAATTTCATTCCAGGGTCGTCTAGCAAGAACATTTGGATATGCGGGCACAGTATTGTGCACTGGGCACAGATGCACTCCATCACCACTGGCTTGGGAGCTGCACTCAGCCTCCCAATGGGATTCATTGGCTGGGCCACCACGGCATGAAATAGCAAGAGTTTATGCACTTGATCATGGCAAGAATCAAGTCACAAGGGCTCCCTTCATTATCCATTTGGGGGGAAACAATTTGGGCCAACGCAAGGGAATTGACTTAACGTGGGCTATAATCAGAGACTTGCAGATGCTGCACAACTTGTACTCCATCATATGCCTTGGCTGGTCCAATATGCGTGAGTGGCATCAATGGCGCAACCCGGACCCAGTGGGAATCAACTGTGCAATTAAAGGTAAAGGGACCCCTGACCATTAGGTCCAGTCGTGGCCGACTCTGGGGTTGCGGCGCTCATCTCGCTTTATTGGCCAAGGGAGCTGGTGTACAGCTTCTGGGCCATGTGGCCAGCATGACTAAGCCACTTCTGGCGAACCAGAGCAGCGCACGGAAACGCCGTTTACCTTCCCGCCAGAGCGGTACCTATTTATCTACTTGCACTTTGATGTGCTTTAAAACTGCTAGGTTGGCAGGAGCAGGGACCGAGCAACGGGAACTCACCCCGTCGCGGGGATTCGAACCACCGACCTTCTGATCAGCAAGTCCTAGGCTTTGTGGTTTAACCCACAGCGCCACCCGCACCCCCTAACTGTGCAATTAGGTGCCGCATATTGCAGTGGGGTGGCTGGGTGATTCAGCACCCCAATATTAAATTCTTGGAAGAGACTCTGTTTAGGCCTGATGGCATGCACCTTTCCTCCACAGGAAACGATATTAGGTTAGCAGACATTGTAGCAGTTATCAGGCTTGGATGCAGATGTAAGTGGTTTGGCAGTAAGCATTTTCCTCAATTGGCGGTTGGGCATCGGGGGAATCCTTTATCTTGGATGGAGGGGTGGTTGTAGTCTCCGCCTGCCCCTCCAAATGCTGGGGTATCCTGCTAAAAGGATCCAGGTCATGTCTGTGTGCCCAGGCAGGGCCAGGGCCAATGGTGCTCCCCCAGACAGCGGTCCCTGCAGGGGTCACCCTATTTGATCTAAGTGGAACCCTCCACCTGGACTGACCAACGCGTCACTTCCGATGGGCAGGCTGGAAGTATTTTAATTGATTTGTTTATTTGCAAATAAATAAAAGGAAAAGAAATAATCTGATTATTTATTATGAAGGGAAAGTAACAGAAAAGAAATTAGGAAACAATTTATAAAATATTTTACAGATTTATCCTGAGCAGGACTAGAAAAGAAAGCAGAAACTGAAAGATACTTAAGACAAAGTGCCAAAAATTCCAAATGAAAAATTAACAATATTAAATGCACCTATATCACAGAGCTCTCAGATGCCATTAAACAAGCAAAAATAGGTAAAGCACTGGGGCCAGAAGGATTAACAGCGAAATATTATTTAAAGAATTGCAAAATTATCTAATTCAACCACTACAAAATGTTATTAATCAAATTATAAATGCAGGACGAATACCAAAAACTTGGAAAGAGGCCTTTAATTCCAAAGCAAGGAACAGACTTGGAGGAGGTTAAAATTACAGACCAATTTCATTATTAAATAAGGATTATAAATTATTTGCAAATATACTAGCTAACAGGATGAAAGGCACCTTCCTAGAAATAATTCATCAAGATCAATAAGGGTTTCTTCCAGGAAGACAGATGAAAGATAACCTAAGGAATATAATAAATATAATTGAATATTTAGAGGTAAGGAATGAAAAACAGGTGGCCATGATGTTCTTTCCCCAGCATTGACTGTATGGGAATCTGGGAGCTGGAGCATCAGTAGAACAAACAACCTTTCAGAGCAACCAAATTAGTTCTCTTTCTTTTCTTGTCTCTTTAAAAAATATATATCAAAAAATCACAACACTCAGCTCTCTGTTTTTATTTTTATCTCATTAATGATCACAGAGGCTCCTTCTTCAGCTTAGTTATTGAGTAGATGAGGGCTTCCCCCATTAACAGAAGCTCTGTTATACAGCAAAATGCACAAAATAAGAATTGTTTCACATGCTGCTTTTTGTTCATTTGTTTCACTCTTTGAGATTGCTCAGCAATATGCTTCCTGATTCTTCTTCAAACGCCAGAGCTGCCAAAATCAATATATAAAACAGCCAGTATAGCAACAGTAACATGTAAGGCCCAGTGAGTGGACATTTTACAGCATTGTTCCCCAGAGACTTCATTAGGCTCCTTTGCCACTAAAAAAGACAGGAGCTACTGACTGCCCAGCTGCCAGTGAAAATAGATGCTCCACCCAGTATTGACCAAAATGTCTTGTACTATGTGGTGCTGGTTGCTAGGTGACATGCACCAAGGTGTGGGACTCTCCCCCACGATCACCATTAGAGAACAATAGATGGGGGAACAGCAGTTCTGCATCCAAACAATATGTATGGAAATGCATATATAAGCAGATGGTGTGCATCAAACGTATATGAGAATGGCATTATATTAGAAAAAACAGCTTGCATAAATGGAGATGGTGCCATTGATGTGGAACTTCAGGTGCAGGGCTCCATTGAAACTCTCCCCAGGCAGTGCCACATCCCCAACCAGACTTGTTAATGGTCCTAATTCCCACTCTTTTCAAGTGCTTTTGCATGGCCGGAATGTATTATCAAATGGTGATATTGCCTCTTAATTGCCTGGATGAAGAAGTAGTGTCTGTCTGTGTGTGTGTGAACCTTAAAGCTCTGCTTGGCTGGATTGCAGCTTAATTCAACGTTTTTGGTGGTCTGAAGATCCAGACTCAAAACACAATGGTAAAGGTGATAACAAGATGAGGGGAAGTGGCACATCCCTGCAATGGCAGTCTGTCTGTCTCAATAGGAGATCAACTTTTAGGGAAGGTGCTCTAGCCTTTTGATCATTTTAGGTATCTTGGATAGAGATAATGTTTTCTGACTTTTGCATGGCTGGAATGTAGCTTAGGAAGCGACTTATGCTGAATCAGACCACTAGGTCCATGAAGCTTGGAACTTTCTTCATGGATTCACAGTGGATCTCTAGAATTTAAGGTAGGGGGCATTCCCAGCCCTACCAGGAGATACCCAGTGACTGCACTGTCAGTTTGCATTTCTCAGTACAGAAAGTATTGATCTGGTGTGTAGAGGTCTTTCCTATTCTGATTAGTTTCAAGAGGGTTCTAGAAGGTTTCTTCTCTTTGTGAAAGAAAGTTTTCTTTCTATGTGAAGGAAACAGGAATAAGGTTTTTGTTTGGGTTATTTCTGCTGGGGAGCTGAGCTACAGTTGGCTTAAACTGGTTCTGTTATCTTTGTCAAGATTGTGCTGATTATAATAGTAAGACCAGGAGGAGCCTGGTCTCACTCACTTTCTCTCTCTCTCTCTCTCCCTCTCTTTTGTTTTCTTCCAGTGTTCTGTTTTCCGTATGCTGTAGTGTTGTTAAGTTTTAGTCTTGTTATAAGTTTTTGTATGTTTTATTGTAAGTAAGTACTGCAACTGGATTTTTAATGGACTGTGCCAATCCTGAATGTCCTGGATTAGTGACCATTATGTTCATTTGCCTTCAGTAGCAAGTAAAAGATCTGCTGGATGAAGTACAATTGCCTCTGGTCTATTTTTGGGACCTCTGCCACGTGTTTGAGTTTTTTCCTCCCCAGAAGAAGCTGGGGTGACACCCAGGTCCTTCTGCATGGAAGGCAAGAGCTATGGCCCTTCAATACAAAGATGCTCTGGCCACTTTTGCCTCTGGCCACACCCACTTTTGTGTAACTGACTGCAGAGAAACCACAAAGAACTGAGAATTCCTTTAAGATTATTATTTTTTAAAAAAATATATATATTATTCAAGCTATAATGGCAACTTGTTTTTTCTCTCCTTTTTTGCATTTTACATATCGTGATATTGTGATTGTGTCTTGCAGTATCATGAAAGACGGCATATAAATTTGCCAATTAAAAATAAATAGATTAAAATAAAATAGAACACATTTCTGACTTTGATGGTTTTAATTCGTTTTGATGGGTTTTCAGTACAATTAAATGACTGACAGTGGCATTGATACACCATTTTGTTACATCTCTAGGGATGTGAGCCAGTTGATTTTCTATCCAAATGGGATGCTTTTACAAATTTGAGCCATATTTGCAGTCACACACAACCCCAGGTTCCAGGATTTAACTCATGCATCCGGGCATGGAGCTGTGGAAGAAAAAAAGATAATGTCTCATAGGAAGATGTGGAATTGGGACCAGGGAGCAGAAACCTGGTAACTAGCTAATAGGGACACCCTAGCTGTATGGACACCTCAGCGCTAATATACATGCTGATTCCTTCATACTCTTTCCTTGTAGGGAAGGTGTTCTAGCCATCTGATCATTTTAGGTGCTCTTTCTGTACAAGGAAAGTTGGCTTAAGAGAACCAGCAACCCTTTCCCCATTAATTCACAGGCAGGGTTGGCACCACTGCTGAAGCCCACACAGGAGTAGGAGGCCCATTGTAAGACCTTGTCGGTTCTGCTTCTGGCTTTTCACCTGCACTCTGCAAGTGGGTGAGTAGCAAAAGGAGCAAGGAGAAGAAAGACAACCTCCATTGCACACCTCGGCCACACTCATTCTGGGAGGTAGTACTGATTGGATCCAGAGCGAGAGGCAAGCAAATGAGCAGCAGGACCAATGGTGCAGAAGAGGTAGGCCCCTTTAGGAAGGGGAGCACATAGAGAGCGTGTTGCTCAAGCCTCCCTTCCCCAGAAAACACCCTAGAGCCCACACAGCTTACACTGCTGAGAGAAACTAACGTAACAAACGCTACAGCCTGGAACCAGGATATATTGAGAGATGCACTTCCCATCTGAAGCTCTTTGTTCTTGATCAGATCAATGGCCTCACCTCTGCTTTCTGATCTACCTCAGTCAGATGCCTGATTGAGGTAAAGGAGGCGGGTCTTTTATGTTCAAGTAGCCTGACTGTGGAATGTCCTGCTGGACAGATCTCCCTGGATCCATCACCTGTTGCTTCTATCAGGGCTATTTGGATTCACCTGTTCCATTAGACATACTACTCTTGATCAGGTGATGGCGGATGCAATTGAAGATTTTAAAAATACAGTATATATTTTTATCTGCCTTTCTTTTATTTGGCTGTTTGGCTGTTTTTACATATGTTGTTTAATGCAATGTTCCTTAACTTAATCTAATTTGTGTTCCATTTTTAGAAAGGGAAGGAAGGAAGGAAGGAAGGAAGGAAGGGGGAGAGAGAGGGGGGGGAGAGAGAAAGAAAGAAAGAGAGAGAGAGAGAGAGAGAGAGAGAGAGAGAGAGAATTCACCATTATTTACCCCAAATTGAGAAATAATAGGTCATAAGATGACAACTGCTCTTACCAGATTTGTGTAGATAGATAATCTTGTCCGCTGGCAAATCCAGGGATTTGGCGACAGCCTTGTATATGTCTATTATGTCAGCTGATGCTTCTGGTTCCCTAGCTTCAGACCCCAAAAAGATGTCACATTAAGAATTAGGATGAGGAAAGAGAGGGGGGAAGGAACAGACATATTTTGGGTTGGGAGCACATAGTTAAAGAGGTATAAGATAAAGCCTTATTTCCTGCTATCATGATTGAGTGAAAGATTAATAAATATTTAACAAACTTAGTGAGAATCTAGTGAGCTTCATAACATGCAACTTTCTGAACAAAGCTCACAGAAAGCCATTTAGGTTATTTATCCTGCAATGTTAATCTGTTATAACCTTGGTTTGAGTACACAAAACCTGCATAATCCTGAAACCAATCATTCATTGTTGTGAGTAGTATTATTATGACCTACCATAAATGAATGGATACTGGAAACATTCCTGGGGTAAAAGAGTATGCCTTTATGCAGAAAACATGTCTGACAAAATGTAATGGTATCCAGGTCCAGTTGCAGATGACTCTGGGGTTGCGGCGGTCATCTCGCTTTATTGGCCAAGGGCACCAGCATACAGCTTCTGGGTCATGTGGCCAGCATGACTAAGCCGCTTCTGGTGAACCAGAGCAGCACACAGAAATGCTGTTTACCTTCCCGCTGCAGCTGTACCTATTTATCTACTTGCACTTCGTGCTCTCAAACTGCTAGGTTGGCGGAATCTGGGACCAAATAATGGGAGCTTATCCCGTCACAGGGATTCGAACCACCAATCTTCTGATCAGCAAGCCCTAGGCTCTGTGTTTTAACCCACAGCACCACCCGCGTCCACCAAAAGGATGGACAGCTTTAAAAGGGGAACATGGACAGCCGTAAAAGGGGAACAGGCCAATAGAAAGTACCATTTAACCTACCATAACATTGCAGACACAATGTATAATAGTGCATGAATCTCTTCTAAAACATCTAGCTGTGCTGGCTGAATATATATTTCAAATGCTAACTGTACCACAGCACTAAAATACAAAGGGTTGCTCACAACCTTGAAATCCAGGTGATGCAGATAGTGTGGAGCAGACATATTTCTGAAAACAGGTCAGATGCATTTTAATTCATAAAATCTTCAGTGGCATATAGTTTATGAATGGCTTCTGCTTGTGCATGAAACCAATTCATATAATGTATTATGCTGCTGAATATTCAGAATTTGAGAAAAGTGATCTAAAGTTCTTTTATAATGCAGCAGTGTCCAAGCCCCTACAATTCACATTGATTCAAGATGATGCTCAGTCCATCTTAAGTCCTGGATCTGCTCAATGAAGGGATATGCAGCTGTCCCATACAGGGATCAAACCTACAACCTTGGCATTATCATCACCACACTCTAACCAACTGAACTATGGAGAATGTTTTGTAACAATGAAGGCTAATGAGCAGTACTAGCTGAAGCACCAGATTAGCGCCACGACTTCAAGCAAGTTCCATTTTCTTAGGTTTTAGCTCATACAGTTCATTCAAATGAATGTTACAAAACCAAATGCTGCCATTTTTCTTTTTAAAGAAGAACTTGGGAGAAGATGATTTGAGTGGAAATGAAGAAAGAGACATATTTTCCTCTCCCCAACAACTTCATTTCCAGTTCAGAGTGAGTGGAACATTTCTGGTGGGTCTAAAGAAAAATAACCACTGTATTTTTATATTTTTAGTTGGCAGGTATGCCTGACACATCCAATAGCACACACTCCTTGCAAACACACACACCACTGCACTCCCCCCCCCAAATCCACAATGGCACATACTATAAAGATGAAGGGCCTTCATTATTGTTGTGTCAACGAAAAGCATGTGATAACGGCTGTAATCTGCTTTCACGAAATATAAGGTGATCTGCCCTAGATGTGAAAAAGAACCACAAAAAATATCCTTTAAGGGTGCATATATCACTTTTCCCTGTACAGTTGCTAGATCTGATAGGTATGTAGCCTTTTGACTAAATAGAAACCTTATGAGTTAAATCTAATCCCCAATTAATGCAAACCCTTTGGCACAATTAAAGCTTATGAGGGAGTCTTAAAGCTCGAAAACTGAAATATAAAAAGAACTTACTCATTTCAATTCCCAACAAGTTATTTTATATGCTCATTTTAACCATATGAACACCTATTTATTTATTTATTTATTCATAAAAATTATATATTACAATTTTATAAAGCAAATAGCAAAACAGTTTACAACATTTTTCTAATATGTAGTTAGACTCACTGAACACACTGCACTCAAGTATATGCATGTTGACACCAAATAAGCCTATGCCCAAGAGAAAAACAAGTAAGGACATTTGTATGTTGCCCAGCTAACTCTTCCAAAACAAAGGAGAAAAGTACCAGAAGCGCGGGGGGGGGGGTTGTACAGGAACCCTCTAAACAATGAAAATTGTACAAGAAGTAATTTAAAAGTAGGCAAAACAAGACTGCATGCAAGATGAATAACTGGGATCACTGGGATCTCCTTGACTACGTTGTTTCATGCTTCAGAAGAACAAAATGGCATAGCCTCATCTGATTTTTCAAAACTGTGTTGAACTATGTTCATTTTAAATAGTGTAATATAATAAACAACCCTGCCCATTTGAATGTCCAGAGGCAGCCATTTAAAGCATGGGCCTCAAGAAGGGCATTCAAGATGTCTAGCTGCGCTGGATGCCTCTCCTACCTTATATCCTTTGGAGTAGGACGGTCCCATGAAGAACTGATTCTACTACCACCGCTACCACCCCACCCCCCACCCCCTGTATATGGGCAAAGACTTCATCATGCCATGTTTGGTTTGTTTTAGTTTTTAAACCTTTTATCACTTTTTGCAGCATCCTCAAAATGTTACTGGAATCAAAATGCTGACAAGCCATATCCCCTCCCCTCACTGAATCCGTATTTATCACTTCTCAGGGGAATCCAAAGTTTAAGAAGTCTCTTGCCAACAACCTATCTGTGAATATCCTCAAGGACCGAGTTGCCCTAACTGGTGGGGAGAAAGATAGAGAGAGCAGAGGTGGTTTGAGAACAGATTGGTTTCCCATGGAGGTGGGTAAAATATTATAAATTCCCTCCAGCCTAAGGGAGGAATGAGCCACTTGAAGTTACCTTTTTTATATATTCCAGGCTTCTCACCCAGAATCAATCGATTCACCACCTTTTTGCATTCATTATCTCTGGCAAGGGAAAAAAATATGTAAGATCAGAAAAGTGTCTGCAACAGGAAACATCCTCCCACCCCATCCATGCCTGAACCAACTGAAATTCTGGTGTGGGGAAGTCTTGTGAGTCTATGTAGGGAAATCCTTGCCAATCCAGTGCCCTCCCAATGTTCTAGACTAAACTTCACCAGCTCCAGCCGGTATGGCTGCATGATACAGAAACTAATAAGAACATGACTGGACTGGTTGGAGTTGATAGGGACTGTAGTCCAAAACATCTAGAGCAGCCTTTCTCAACCTGGGTCCCCAGGTGATTTTGGCCTACAACTCCCATCCTCCCTGACCACTGGTCCTGTGAGCTAGGGATCATGGGAGCTGTAGGCCAAAAACATCTGGGGACCCAAGGTTGAAAACCACTGATCTAGAGGGCACCAGGTGTTTCTTGACTATGAAGCTCTGAAATGGTTCCACAGCAAATGGAATGCTCGTGAGTGTTCTTGCTACTTTTGGGCTAAGTTCTTGGGGGTTGGGTGTCTGGTAGAGTGTGAGAGTCCAGAGCACTTACATTTCAAGTGATGAGTCAATAAGTCCAATCCAATGTGGGAAATTGCTGGGCAGGGCCCTGGAGAACTTTTCTTTGGCATGTTTGCCCAGAGTTCTCTCAAAATCAGGCATGCTGATGCCTTCTGAGGCCTTATTATGTCAGGCTGGTCTGATAGCTCTTGAGAAGGTGTGGAGCCAACAGACAGTGTACTGTACATTATCTAAAGGCCTGTTGCCCTATTCTGCATCTGCTTGCTCTTACAGGAAGGAGGTGAGAAGGACAGCCAAGGAAGCGTATATTTCTGAGCCTGACAAGTCCAGCAACATCACATCCTCTGACCTGGAGGGTCATGGGGGGGGGGTCTGCAACTCTCCTGGTATTGATTCCTTGCCCAACATGATGGGCAACACAAGTAGCTGCCTGGGGAATAGAGTTCTGGAAACTGTGATGGCTAATGGGGAACCCCACACAGAAAACATTTTGCCATCAAAATGTAAAGAGAAGGATTCAGGGGCGGGAGGAAGGTGCATGAACATATCTTCTTTCAACATGCGTAATATTCTGTCCCTACAAACTTGCAGAATTGCAGCTGTCAAGTCTCTAGAATTTTAGTGATTACCCCACTTCGAAAAGTGTATTCATGAATCTTGAAGCACAAAGAAAGGTAGTGATCAAAGTAATCCAAGAGAACTTACTGATAAGCCTCTGCTACAGAAACTATTTCTCCATTGTTTTCAGGTTCCACTGTAACAAGATGTCTGTGGTAATGCGTTAGTTCACCTCTATCTAGCACCACTGCAACGAGAGTCCATCTTCCAGCCAACTAGAGAAAGAAGTTGGTATAGTGGTGTGTTTTTTTCAGAAATGCATGCAGGGCAATGATCATCTTTCCACTCGCATCACTCCAGGCAGCAATGCCCACTCTGCTCCCCCCCCCCCCCTTCCTTAAGGCACCTCGACTAGTGTAAGATACCTTAGCTTGGAAGAATCAGCGGATGCAAACAGAACTCTCTCACATAGCTTATGACCTTCTTGGATCCTCTGTGCAAAGGGAAAATGGCGTCACTGATGTGGTGGCGGCCTGTTTTAGGATTTATGTATTTTTCAGCCATGGCAATAAAGGGAATTTTTACAGCTCTCCAACCAGAGGTAGGTAAGAGCCATGTCATGTGCTGTGTGTCACTAATCCACTAATCTCTCTCTCTCTCTCTCTCTCTCTCTCTCTCTCTCTCTCTCACACACACACACACACAGTTTACATTTACTGAAAATGTGGTCTTTTTCTCTTCCCAGAAAAAATAAGTGAAAAGTGTAAAACTGTGTTTCTACTCTTCTGCATCACATCACTTTTACCCTTCACATGATAGATAGGTTTTGCTTTGCTTCAGTTGTGTGTTATTTGAAAACAATAAAGATTACTGTGCAATGATGTGGAGGAAGATGCCATGTAGAAGCATCTCCTTCTGACATCATGGTGTGGTTGCGTAGCAGAGAGAAGAGAAGAGAAGAGAAGAGAAGAGAAGAGAAGAGAAGAGAAGAGAAGAGAAGAGAAGAGAAGAGAAATGCTGCTTTAGTCTGAGATCACAAATCAGCCACAAGAGGCACATGAATGTAGCAAGTACTGCAGAATTACTCTTAAGTACGGAAGTAGTTTTTGCTTTGTATTGTGGAGACTGGAGACAGTGTTTGGTGGGATGGGGCTTCATTATGAACATTATGAAATAATCACAAACTTTTTAAGGAAAAATAAAGGGCAGTGATTGGTAGCAGCAATACAGAAATTAATTTGTCTATTTAAAATCTGTAACAGTTTCACAATTAAGAGATCTTTGGCACAACAAAAAACTCTCTTGGGGAGACAGATCTGGCCCGCAGGCTGCAAGACCCCTGAGATAAAGACAGTAAGAGCTAGAAGTAAAATTCATACAAGTTCAAATCTATACTCAAAATCCAAACCTGGGAGTTTGTGATTTACAGTGACCAAGCAAATAAGAGACCATATCCCAGAATGTCCCATATCCCATATGTCAAAGATCTCCAGATGGTGCTATTTAATGCTCCCTTGTGCTAAAGGATTGTTAGAATATTTACCTGATCCGATCAGAAATGTGCAAAGGAAAAGTGCCAAAATTCTGACATGCTTTTTCCATACAAAAGGTGTCAAACACACACCATCACCCCTTGAAGTGTTTAAAACTAAACCCCTAGCAGAGTTATTATATGAGGCTCAGATTTGGACAGGCCCTCACCTTGGATCTAGAGAAGCTGTTCAATCTAAGAACCTAAGGCAACTTTTTTCTGTTCCATTCTTTGTTCCAAATGCTTCATTGCACTTAGAATTACAGATGTGGTGTAGGACATTTATTTATTGGCTTTGCCTAAATTTAAACCCCACTGGTCTACTACACTTTGTATCACAAGATTGTCATGAGAGCGCTGGGACTAAAATTGTCAACCAAAAGCTTTACTTTTCTGGTTTATCACCAGAACAGTTATTAACACTGGGCTTCAGTAAAGCAAATAATTTAATATAATATCGAGCGACTGAATAATTTGGCCACAATAAGGACATTTTATCCATGGTATGATTATTTCCCACCTTGACATTTTGGCACCCTATGTTGCAAAATTTAGCAATTCCAAAAAACAGACACACTTTCTCTTTCACAAGATTGAATATACTGTCTTCGACTGTACTTGAGGGTCGATTTCAAAAAATTCCACTGGAAAAATGGTTACATCCAGGTGGAGATGGCAGTATTGAGTCAGTGGCTCATGTACTTGCACTCTATTTATAATGATTTGAGGAGTGAGGTTATTATTCCTCTATTATTGTCTATGCCTGGTCACTTAACCATTGCAACCGTGTCCTTTCTTTTAGGTGATCAAGATGACAGCAAAAACTGCAAGGTTTTTAGCAGGGGCAATTGGAATAAGATCTATTATTTGATTATTGATGTAAACCTCCAAAATGTATTTTTTATAGTTAAGTTTTTACCTCTTTCTTCAGTACATTTTATTTTATTGCTATGACTAGTGGCTGATGCAATAAAGATTCTGATTCTGATTCTACCTGATCATTCCCCTACTTTCAGGCAAGCAGCCAAAGGCAGGTGGGCATTGTGCCCCAAAATTCAAGGCCCCCAAATGGCAGTGCCAAATTATTGCCTCGCTGTTGACTTGGCACCTTGAACTGTTGCAGTAAAAGGAGAAATTGAACATTGGCATTGTAAGGCACAAGAGCTTACACAAGAGGAGTATTGTAAGGCACAAGAGCTGTTACCTTTTGAACATCAAGGTCTGGCTGAATGTCGATGCTGTCTGAAGCTTGAAGCAAGTATAAGGAAGTCAACACCAAACTTAACAGCACACCTGTCATCTTTGCAATGGGCTCGCCTTTGCACAAGATTTCTTTCTTCCTTTCTTCCTTTCTTTCATGATGGCTCTTTATAACCTTCAAAGTTTATCTAAGCATATCCACCTATCCACCTCTTTGAAGCTAATTATTCACAGGGCAACAAGATAACCAGGTTATTTTCAGAAGAAATGGTTTCATCAGTACCCATATTCACAAAGCTCTAGCACACCATGCACATCACAGCTTGTCCCACTGGAAATCTGAAGAGTCAGTCTGTGACTGGAGCCCACTTCATGAATGGAGGGAATATTGCCAACTTTCAGTGTGTGGGGGTAAAAATGCTCAGAACTCTGAAGTGGCGTGGGCTTACTTTTAACGATGAGGTGGCCAAGGATTCTCAGCACACCCTCTTTTTAACAGAAGAAAGCATTGGTACAAATGCAAGTGGTGCCTAGCTTGCCATCAGCAACATGGAACTATTATGATTTGTTTTATATCTTTATTTTGCCATTTACATGCTTATTTATAATAGGGTTAGATGTAGGGGATGAGTGGTGTCAGCTTAAGCCTCATTTTTTCTCCCCTGCCTTCAGCACACTGGGGTTTCCAGTCACTTCATGTGGAGGAGGAGGGTGTGGGTGCCATTTTCCATTTTGCCTCAGGCGGCAAAATGTCATCTGTCGGCCCTGCTTAGGTGGGTATTTAGGTAGGTAGAGTATGCAGGTTGTTGTTGTTTCTAAGGTATCTTACTAGAGACAATTTTCACAATGTTAAAAATGCAAGTAGAATTTAGTTTGCATCTATTAATATTATGGGATGAGGGCCTGGAGCCTCCCAGACATCCTTGGCCCTCTTGGAGGTCACAAAGCCTAGTGCTCCACTCCTTTGCTGAGTCCAAACTCCCTTTTGTGGTCCGCAGAGTGACTGTCTCCACCACCTACTGAGCTGGAGAAAACCAGATGACTATCCTTGTATCGTTTTATTTGGTTATAGCTACACAGGACATGTGGGGTGAGATAATACTTCTGTTGTACTACACCAAGACACAGCTAAAACAGTATTAAGCATGTGTTTGTGTCAATCTCTGCAACCCCAGAGTCGGCCACGACTGGACGTGATGATCACATGCATGCAAATTGTATCATTTGAATGGCAATGCCTATCAATTTGGGGTGGGGGGGTCTGGACTCCTTAAATATTTTCTGGAGGGTGGCGGCTGAAGGGACCACGGCCCCTAAGAGTTGACTCCTATGAATGAGTCCCTGTCTTCTTTAACACCCACCCACCCACACAAACAATAACATTTCTGGTATTTCTGATTAAAGGCCTCCTTTCCTCCTCCTGATCTGTTCCAGATCCAGGCAACTCCAGGGCTTCATAAGGAGGAAGACTAATAAAGTTAACCCCTAAGGCTTAGAGGAAGCTAAGCCAACTAAGGTCCCATCTCAGTTCTGGCCCCTCTCCAGTGGGCGCCATTGCCATTATAAGAGAACAAGGGAGGTGTTCATGGTGAATTCAGGCACCTCAATTTCTAGAAAAATAGCATTGGTAATAATAACAGTCCAAAGCAGAGTGACACAAATAAATTGTCTAAAGAGCAAAACATAGTAACTCAGCGAAAGTCGGGGAGAGAATTTTATTTTGAAAATGTTCACAAGGTTTTCATGTAACCCCCCCCCCCAAGTGGCCACCTGGGCCACTTATTGTATCTCCTCGGTGAGCGGTGGTTGCGGCCCGACTTGGGGCCTCCCTCACTGCTCAGACGCAACACACCATTTTGAGCGCATCACGTCTCCCTCAGCTGCCGTGGGGGCTTAGGGGTTCCCGCCAAATCTGCTAATTCAAATGAGCCAATCCATGGCAGCCTTAGGGCTGATGAACGGACCTGAGAGAGGCAGGCTTCACTCAGGTCCGCTCGGCAACTATAATTCCCAGCTGACCCTGTGTTGGATGTGTGACCACAATGCAAAAGCAGAGAATGACTGGCTATTGTACAACATCCAAACTTGTCTCCCTGCTTTCTTGGGTGCAGGGTTGGTGTCTTGTGCCACAGCCACCTCAAACTTTCTATATTATGGGCTGTGTGGATGGTCTTCCTTTAATGGCAATTAAATTATGGTCTATTTTTAACTTGTGCTTGCTGGACTCCCACTTGAGGGTTCCATAGAAGTGATAATGGTATGCCTTGGAATGCCAGTTGCAAGAACATGGGTGTGAAAGGACTATTGCGATCATGTCTTGTTTGCAGGCCTCTGATTGGGACATCTGGCTGGTCACAGTAGGAAACAGAATACTGGGCCAGATGGACCTCTAAACTGATGCAACGGGGCACGTCTTATATGGATATGATGGTTGTTGTTAAAAATACCAGAAAGGAATTTCCCCCTGCTCCGCAGGTTTTGCCTTCTCCATAGCAATTGTCACAACTTTGGTGGTTTTGCAGGCCTTGGGCGAAATCCTTTAGTCTATCTTTCCTAAATGGGGGGTGGTGTGAAGTGGTGACTCACCTCCCACCCCGTGCGGCTGTGATTCCAGGGTTCCCTGTTAAAGGGGTTTGTGTGAAGGGAGTCACTGGCCATACACTGAAAGGTTGTCAGTTAACTCCCCTGGGTTGCACAGAAAAGGGCCCTCGCTTGCTGCGTAAACAAACGTCTTGCAGTGCCCCCTCCCCGGATCCAATTAACCCTGATGTGCCTCAGTTCCCCGGCTGGGAGGGATACCGACCCAATGCCTAAGCCAAGGTCTTCCTGAAAGTGTTAATAAAGTTGTGGCCAATGTAAATCCCATAACACTTCATGAGTTATTCATTCCTTCAGGTGGTCTCTCGGGGGTCAGAGGGTCTCAGCCTGGGCATGCAATTAGCACTGATAGAAAATTTACCACAAAACCAAAAACTTTTTGGTAGCTAGGATTGCATGCGGTAACTGGAACTGCCACACAGTTGCAAATACAGCAGTTTAAGGAATGTACACTCCAAAGTAATCTTACCTCACATCTTTGCAAAAGGTGGGAGGGTGTTTTTTTGTTCTACTACAGTTTCTTGTATTGTAACTTGAGAAAATAATTTTAAAATATTTTCTAAAAAGTGTGTCAAATGACTCTTGTTGGTCTTGCTGAACAGTTTCTTTATGAGCCAGAACCCAAATGCAAAGACCGCTAACTAGTTGGCTGCCTTGGGAATGGTAACTGTGAGTTACACACAAGGTCGCTATGCAGCTAACCAAGACTCCAGAGGCTGATGCTCTGAGTCAAAAGGGAGCCCAGAGCAAGAGAGCATGGCTGTCCAGGTAAGCAACTCAGAGGTGTTCTCTTCAGCGCAGAGGGACTGGCCTTTATCCTGAGGGCTTTGCTTTCTAGAATTTCAAGCCATAACGCTTGTGGAGCCCTTTTCACAAGGACAGACAAGCATTGGATAAGAAGCATCAGCTATCACAGGAGGGAGAAGAGAAGCAGAGGTTGTGATTTGCAAAGAAGAATTGGCTTACAACTCTTGCAGAGGCTCATCTTATCTCTCTTTACACATGTACATTTACATCTGTGATATTACACAGGTGCTGTTGATAGGAACAGCAGTCAAAGTAGATGGTGCACAAGGGGACAATTCCTCTTTCTTACCATTGGGTGACAAAGTCCAAAAAAATAATAATCAATGAGGGCTACAACTTTAAAACAGAGTTTTAATGCGCAAAGCAGAGCAAAAGTGCTATACAAACCTAAGCCTGGTGAGGCAGTGTAACAGAACCGCCATTTTGTTTCTTCAGTGGTAGTCCTGCCTGGCTTGGGCAAAGTCCCACACACCCAGAAAAAGAAAAAAATGAAAGAGAAGGAGATTTGGCAGGATATTATCTTTATGCCCAATTCCCTTTAATTCTGCGTATGTGAGTATGTGACTGAATCCCATAGGTAATATAATAATAACCTGGAAGTGTCCCTAATTCGTTCTCTGAACATCCATCTCTGACAAATAGAAAGGGCCCCTCCAGAATGATGCAATTCCACAACGTGTCATTGGCACAACAGTGCATTAGTGGTGAATTTGTTTTTGACTGCCCATGCATCCTTCTGCTTTACTAATTGTTCTGTGATGTTTCCCCAGTCTTACCACATTATTACCATATGGAGGGACACAACAAAAGTGGGAGCCCCCCTAAAGAATCTCAGAAAACTTGTGAGATGAAAATTTACAGGATTTTAACAGGAAGTTGCAGGACATGCATGAGCTGGAAACAAAGGAGTACATGAACCCCAAAACATTTGCAGAAGCAAATGCTACTAATAGCAGGATTGAAAATAGTTGTGAATATTAAATAAGAAGGATGTCCAGAGAGTCCATAAAAAAGATAAATGGTAAATTACCATAGTCCTTTCGCAGAATATGCAGCTCTCATAGAAAATAAAAAAGGAAGGAAAGACGCTTTAGTCCCTTTTCCAATGAAGGTGTAAACGTAGTGGTGTAGACCACTTGGTCTACACAACTGCCCCTGCACCTCTTTTCAGTATGTCAGCCAAGGAGTGCAAAAACACTGGGGTCATCCACATTTGTCACCAGACTGCTGTCTTGTGGGTTAGATGTGCAACCCATAAGGTAGTCTGCCGATTCTTGGCAGTACGAAGAAGAAGAACATCAAAACACCAAGTTGGGGGAGAGAGGTTTTCTGTCAAAGCAGTTGCTCCAGTTGTACCACTGATAACCCAGTCTGGCACAGTTGAGTCTCTCAGGCCATAGCCCAGGGGTAGGGAATTGGAGGAATGCTCTTGACATATTATGTCTTGATTTATTAAAATAAATTTTATTAAGGTTTATAATGAAAAATTTAATATATTTTCTCTATGTTTAAACTAACTAATAATTTTATTCAGGTACAATAAAAACATGCAAAGTGGTAGGGTGTGTGTGTGGAGAAATTGAGGAGGAGAAAGAAAGAAAGAAAGAAAGAAAGAAAGAAAGAAAGAAAGAAAGAAATTAAAAGAAAAAGATAGAAAATTAAGATTCAGAAAGTAAAGAACTTCCAATTCTTCATCTGTCTGCTATATAAAAACAATATTCACTTCATCCAACCCAATATCACACCCACCAAACATAGTATATCTTTTAATAAAAAATTATTGATATTTTATTAGTTTTTTTCAATTATAAAGTAATATAGTGGAACCTTGGCTCCCGAACGCCTTGGGAGCTGAATGTTCTGGCTCCTGAACAAACGAAAACTGGAAGTAATTGTTCCAGTTCTTTGGAATGTTCTTTGGAAGTCGAATGCCCAGCACAGCTTCCGCAGCTTCTGATTGGCTGCAGGAAGCTGCTGCAGCCAATCAGAAGCCTTGCCTTGGTTCCCAGACTGTTTCAGGAATTGAACAGACTCCCAGAACGGATTAAGTTTGGGAACCAAGGTTCTAGTGGAAACATTCCACTGTAAAGTGATACAAAGAGAAAGAACAAAGAACACAACTGTGTGAATGGGAAAAACATTATATTAAGATATAAAAAAATATATCAGCCTCTTGGCTACCACTGTTTTGCAGTGTCACGAAAGACGGCATATAAATTTGCCAATTAAAAATAAATAGATTAAAATAAAATTGAACACATTTCTGTCTTTGATGGTTTTAATTGGTTTTGATGGGTTTTCAATACAATTAAATGACTGACAGTGGCATTGATACACCATTTTGTTACATCTCTAGGGATGTGAGCCAGTTGATTTTCTATCCAAATGGGATGCTTTTACAAATTTGAGCCATATTTGCAGTCACACACAACCCCAGGTTCCAGGATTTAACTCATGCATCCGGGCATGGAGCTGTGGAAGAAAAAAAGATAATGTCTCATAGGAAGATGTGGAATTGGGACCAGGGAGCAGAAACCTGGTAACTAGCTAATAGGGACACCCTAGCTGTATGGACACCTCAGCGCTAATATACATGCTGATTCCTTCATACTCTTTCCTTGTAGGGAAGGTGTTCTAGCCATTTGATCATTTTAGGTGCTCTTTCTGTACAAGGAAAGTTGGCTTAAAAGAACCAGCAACCCTTTCCCCATTAATTCACAGGCAGGGTTGGCACCACTGCTGAAGCCCACACAGGAGTAGGAGGCCCATTGTAAGACCTTGTCGGTTCTGCTGCTGGCTTTTCACCTGCACTCTGCAAGTGGGTGAGTAGCAAAAGAAGCAAGGAGAAGAAAGACAACCTCCATTGCACACCTCCGCCATGCTCATTCTGGGAGGTAGTGCTGATTGGATCCAGAGCGAGAGGCACGCAAATGAGCAGCAGGACCAGTGGTGCAGAAGAGGTAGGCCCCTTTAGGAAGGGGAGCACATAGAGAGCGTGTTGCTCAAGCCTCCCTTCCCCAGAAAACACCCTAGAGCCCACACAGCTTACACTGCTGAGAGAAACTAACGTAACAAACGCTACAGCCTGGAACCAGGATATATTGAGAGATGCACTTCCCATCTGAAGCTCTTTGTTCTTGATCAGATCAATGGCCTCACCTCTGCTTTCTGATCTACCTCAGTCAGATGCCTGATTGAGGTAAAGGAGGCGGGTCTTTTATGTTCAAGTAGCCTGACTGTGGAATGTCCTGCTGGACAGATCTCCCTGGATCCATCACCTGTTGCTTCTATCAGGGCTATTTGGATTCACCTGTTCCATTAGACATACTACTCTTGATCAGGTGATGGCGGATGCAATTGAAGATTTTAAAAATACAGTATATATTTTTATCTGCCTTTCTTTTATTTGGCTGTTTGGCTGTTTTTACATATGTTGTTTAATGCAATGTTCCTTAACTTAATCTAATTTGTGTTCCATTTTTAGAAAGGGAAGGAAGGAAGGAAGGAAGGAAGGAAGGAAGGAAGGGGGAGAGAGAGGGGGGGGAGAGAGAAAGAAAGAGAGAGAGAGAGAGAGAGAGAGAGAGAGAGAGAGAGAGAGAGAGAGAGAATTCACCATTATTTACCCCAAATTGAGAAATAATAGGTCATAAGATGACAACTGCTCTTACCAGATTTGTGTAGATAGATAATCTTGTCCGCTGGCAAATCCAGGGATTTGGCGACAGCCTTGTATATGTCTATTATGTCAGCTGATGCTTCTGGTTCCCTAGCTTCAGACCCCAAAAAGATGTCACATTAAGAATTAGGATGAGGAAAGAGAGGGGGGAAGGAACAGACATATTTTGGGTTGGGAGCACATAGTTAAAGAGGTATAAGATAAAGCCTTATTTCCTGCTATCATGATTGAGTGAAAGATTAATAAATATTTAACAAACTTAGTGAGAATCTAGTGAGCTTCATAACATGCAACTTTCTGAACAAAGCTCACAGAAAGCCATTTAGGTTATTTATCCTGCAATGTTAATCTGTTATAACCTTGGTTTGAGTACACAAAACCTGCATAATCCTGAAACCAATCATTCATTGTTGTGAGTAGTATTATTATGGCCTACCATAAATGAATGGATACTGGAAACATTCCTGGGGTAAAAGAGTATGCCTTTATGCAGAAAACATGTCTGACAAAATGTAATGGTATCCAGGTCCAGTTGCAGATGACTCTGGGGTTGCGGCGGTCATCTCGCTTTATTGGCCAAGGGCACCAGCATACAGCTTCTGGGTCATGTGGCCAGCATGACTAAGCCGCTTCTGGTGAACCAGAGCAGCACACAGAAATGCTGTTTACCTTCCCGCTGCAGCTGTACCTATTTATCTACTTGCACTTCGTGCTCTCAAACTGCTAGGTTGGCGGAATCTGGGACCAAATAATGGGAGCTTATCCCGTCACAGGGATTCGAACCACCAACCTTCTGATCAGCAAGCCCTAGGCTCTGTGGTTTAACCCACAGCACCACCCGCGTCCACCAAAAGGATGGACAGCTTTAAAAGGGGAACATGGACAGCCGTAAAAGGGGAACAGGCCAATAGAAAGTACCATTTAACCTACCATAACATTGCAGACACAATGTATAATAGTGCATGAATCTCTTCTAAAATATCTAGCTGTGCTGGCTGAATATATCTTTCAAATGTTAACTGTACCACAGCACTAAAATACAAAGGGTTGCTCACAACCTTGAAATCCAGGTGATGCAAATAGTGTGGAGCAGACATATTTTTAATTCCTTTTAATTCATAAAATCTTCAGTGGCATATAGTTTATGAATGGCTTCTGCTTGTGCATGAAGCCAATTCATATAATGTATTATGCTGCTGAATATTCAGAATTTGAGAAAAGTGATCTAAAGTTCTTTTATAATGCAGCAGTGTCCAAGCCCCTACAATTCAAGATGATGCTCAGTCCATCTTAAGTCCTGGATCTGCTCAATGAAGGGATATGCAGCTGTCCCATACAGGGATCAAACCTACAACCTTGGCATTATCATCACCACACTCTAACCAACTGAACTATGGAGAATGTTTTGTAACAATGAAGGCTAATGAGCAGTACTAGCTGAAGCACCGGATTAGCGCCACGACTTCAAGCAAGTTCCATTTTCTTAGGTTTTAGCTCATACAGTTCATTCAAATGAATGTTACAAAACCAAATGCTGCCATTTTTCTTTTTAAAGAAGAACTTGGGAGAAGATGATTTGAGTGGAAATGAAGAAAGAGACATATTTTCCTCTCCCCAACAACTTCATTTCCAGTTCAGAGTGAGTGGAACATTTCTGGTGGGTCTAAAGAAAAATAACCACTGTATTTTTATATTTTTAGTTGGCAGGTATGCCTGACACATCCAATAGCACACACTCCTTGCAAACACACACACCACTGCACTCCCCCCCCCCCCCAAATCCACAATGGCACATACTATAAAGATGAAGGGCCTTCATTATTGTTGTGTCAACGAAAAGCAGGTGATAACGGCTGTAATCTGCTTTCACGAAATATAAGGTGATCTGCCCTAGATGTGAAAAAGAACCACAAAAAATATCCTTTAAGGGTGCATATATCGCTTTTCCCTGTACAGTTGCTAGATCTGATAGGTATGTAGCCTTTTGACTAAATAGAAACCTTATGAGTTAAATCTAATCCCCAATTAATGCAAACCCTTTGGCACAATTAAAGCTTATGAGGGAATCTTAAAGCTCGAAAACTGAAATATAAAAAGAACTTACTCATTTCAATTCCCAACAAGTTATTTTATATGCTCATTTTAACCATATGAACACTATTTATTTATTCATAAAAATTGTATATTACAATTTTATAAAGCAAATAGCAAAACAGTTTACAACATTTTTCTAATATGTAGTTAGACTCACTGAACACACTGCACTCAAGTATATGCATGTTGACACCAAATAAGTCCTATGCCCAAGAGAAAAACAAGTAAGGACATTTGTATGTTGCCCAGCTAACTCTTCCAAAACAAAGGAGAAAAGTACCAGAAGCGCGGGGGGGGGGTGTACAGGAACCCTCTAAACAATGAAAATTGTACAAGAAGTAATTTAAAAGTAGGCAAAACAAGACTGCATGCAAGATGAATAATATACATGAATAACTGGGATCTCCTTGACTACGTTGTTTCATGCTTCAGAAGAACAAAATGGCATAGCCTCATCTGATTTTTCAAAACTGTGTTGAACTATGTTCATTTTAAATAGTGTAATACAATAAATAACCATACCCATTTGAATGTCCATGGGCAGCCATTCAAAGCATGGGCCTCAAGAAGGGCATTCAAGATGTCTAGCTGCGCTGGATGCCTCTCCTACCTTATATCCTTTGGAGTAGGATGGTCCCATGAAGAACTGATTCTACTACCACCGCTACCACCCCACCCCCCACCCCCTGTATATGGGCAAAGACTTCATCATGCCATGTTTGGTTTGTTTTAGTTTTTAAACGTTTTATCACTTTTTGCAGCATCCTCAAAATGTTACTGGAATCAAAATGCTGACAAGCCATATCCCCTTCCCTCACTGAATCCGTATTTATCAGTTCTCAGAGGAATCCAAAGTTTAAAAAGTCTCTTGCCAACAACCTATCTGTGATTATCCTCAAGGACCGAGTTGCAATATTAAGCCCCCATTAGGAAGCCCTAACTGGTGGGGAGAGAGGTAGAGAGAGCAGAGGTGGTTTGAGAACAGATTGGTTTCCCATGGAGGTGGGTAAAATATTATAAATTCCCTCCAGCCTAAGGGAGGAATGAGCCACTTGAAGTTACCTTTTTTATATATTCCAGGCTTCTCACCCGGAATCAATCGATTCACCACCTCTTTGCATTCATTATCTCTGGCAAGGGGAAAAAAAAATATAAGATCAGAAAAGTGTCTGCAACAGGAAACATCCTCCCACCCCATCCATGCCTGAACCAACTGAAATTCTGGTGTGGGGAAGTCTTGTGAGTCTATGTAGGGAAATCCTTGCCAATCCAGTGCCCTCCCAATGTTTTAGACTAAACTTCACCAGCCCCAGCCGGTATGGCTGCATGATACAGAAACTAATAAGAACATGACTGGACTGGTTGGAGTTGATAGGGACTGTAGTCCAAAACATCTAGAGCAGCCTTTCTCAACTTTGGGTCCCCAGGTGTTTTTGGCCTACAACTCCCATCCTCCCTGACCACTGGTCCTGTGAGCTAGGGATCATGGGAGCTGTAGGCCAAAAACATCTGGGGACCCAAGGTTGAAAACCACTGATCTAGAGGGCACCAGGTGTTTCTTGACTATGAAGCTCTGAAATGGTTCCACAGCAAATGGAATGCTCTTGAGTGTTCTTGCTACTTTTGGGCTAAGTTCTTGGGGGTTGGGTGTCTGGTAGAGCGTGAGAGTCCAGAGCACTTACATTTCAAGTGATGAGTCAATAAGTCCAATCCAATGTGGGAAATTGCTGGGCAGGGCCCTGGAGAACTTTTCTTTGGCATGTTTGCCCAGAGTTCTCTCAAAATCAGGCATGCTGATGCCTTCTGAGGCCTTATTATGTCAGGCTGGTCTGATAGCTCTTGAGAAGGTGTGGAGCCAACAGACAGTGTACTGTACATTATATAAAGGCCTGTTGCCCTATTCTGCATCTGCTTGCTCTTACAGGAAGGAGGTGAGAAGGACAGCCAAGAAAGCGTATATTTCTGAGCCTGACAAGTCCAGCAACATCACATCCTCTGACCTGGAGGGTCATGGGGGGGTCTGCAACTCTCCTGGTATTGATTCCTTGCCCAACATGATGGGCAACACAAGTAGCTGCCTGGGGAATAGAGTTCTGGAAACTGTGATGGCTAATGGGGAACCCCACACAGAAAACATTTTGCCATCAAAATGTAAAGAGAAGGATTCAGGGGCGGGAGGAAGGTGCATGACCATATCTTTTTTCAACATGCATAATATTCTGTCCCTACAAACTTGCAGAATTGCAGCTGTCAAGACTCTAGAATTTTAGTGATTACCCCACTTCGAAAAGTGTATTCATGAATCTTGAAGCACAAAGAAAGGTAGTGATCAAAGTAATCCAAGAGAACTTACTGATAAGCCTCTGCTACAGAAACTATTTCTCCATTGTTTTCAGGTTCCACTGTAACAACATGTCTGTGGTAATGCGTTAGTTCACCTCTATCTAGCACCACTGCAACGAGAGTCCATCTTCCAGCCAACTAGAGAAAGAAGTTGGTATAGTGGTGTGTTTTTTTCAGAAATGCATGCAGGGCAATGATCATCTTTCCACTCGCATCACTCCAGGCAGCAATGCCCACTCTGTCCCCCCCCCCCTTTAAGGCACCTCGACTAGTGTAAGATACCTTAGCTTGGAAGAATCAGAGGATGCAAACAGAACTCTCTCACATAGCTTATGACCTTCTTGGATCCTCTGTGCAAAGGGGAAATGGCGTCACTGATGTGGTGGCGGCCTGTTTTAGGATTTATGTATTTTTCAGCCATGGCAATAAAGGGAATTTTTACAGCTCTCCAACCAGAGGTAGGTAAGAGCCATGTTATGTGCTGTGTGTCACTAATCCACTAATCTCTCTCTCTCTCTCTCTCTCTCTCTCTCTCTCTCTCTCTCTATCACACAGTTTACATTTACTGGAAATGTGGTCTTTTTCTCTTCCCAGAAAAAATATGTGAAAAGTGTAAAACTGTGTTTCTACTCTTCTGCATCACAGCACTTTTACCCTTCACATTATAGATAGGTTTTGCTTTGTTTCAGTTGTGTGTTATTTGAAAAGCAATAAAGATTACTGTGCAATGATGTGGAGGAAGATGCCATGTAGAAGCATCTCCTTCTGACATCATGGTGTGGTTGCGTAGCAGAGAGAAGAGAAGAGAAGAGGAGAGAAGAGAAGAGAAGAGAAGAGAAGAGAAGAGAAGAGAAGAGAAGAGAAGAAAAGAGAAGAGAAATGCTGCTTTAGTCTGAGATCACAAATCAGCCACAAGAGGCACATGAATGTAGCAAGTACTGCAGAATTACTCTTAAGTAAGGAAGTAGTTTTTGCTTTGTATTGTGGAGACTGGAGACAGTGTTTGGTGGGATGGGGCTTCATTATGAACATTATGAAATAATCACAAACTTTTAAAGGAAAAATAAAGGGCAGTGATTGGTAGCAGCAATACAGAAATTAATTTGTCTATTTAAAATCTGTAACAGTTTCACAATTAAGAGATCTTTGGCACAACAAAAAACTCTCTTGGGGAGACAGATCTGGCCCGCAGGCTGCAAGACCCCTGAGATAAAGACAGTAAGAGCTGGAAGTAAAATTCATACAAGTTCAAATCTATACTCAAAATCCAAACCTGGGAGTTTGTGATTTACAGTGACCAAGCAAATAAGAGACCATATCCCAGAATGTCCCATATCCCATATGTCAAAGATCTCCAGATGGTGCTATTTAATGCTCCCTTGTGCTAAAGGATTGTTAGAATATTTACCTGATCCGATCAGAAATGTGCAAAGGAAAAGTGCCAAAATTCTGACATGCTTTTTCCATACAAAAGGTGTCAAACACACACCATCACCCCTTGAAGTGTTTAAAACTAAACCCCTAGCAGAGTTATTATATGAGGCTCAGATTTGGACAGGCCCTCACCTTGGATCTAGAGAAGCTGTTCAATCTAAGAACCTAAGGCAACTTTTTCTGTTCCATTCTTTGTTCCAAATGCTTCATTGCACTTAGAATTACAGATGTGGTGTAGGACATTTATTTATTGGCTTTGCCTAAATTTAAACCCCACTGGTCTACTACACTTTGTATCACAAGATTGTCATGAGAGCGCTGGGACTAAAATTGTCAACCAAAAGCTTTACTTTTCTGGTTTATCACCAGAACAGTTATTAACACTGGGCTTCAGTAAAGCAAATAATATAATATAATATCGAGCGACTGAATAATTTGGCCACAATAAGGACATTTTATCCATGGTATGATTATTTCCCACCTTGACATTTTGGCACCCTATTTTGCAAAATTTAACAATTCCAAAATACAGACACGCTTTCACTTTCGCAAGATTGAATATACTGTCTTCGACTGTACTTGAGGGTCAATTTCAAAAAAAATCCAATGGAAAAATGGTTATGTCCAGGTGGAGACGGCAGTATTGAGTCAGTGGCTCATGTACTTGCACTCTATTTATGATGATTTGAGGAGTGAGGTTATTATTCCTCTATTATTGTCTATGCCTGGGCACTTAACCATTGCAACCCTGTCCTTTCTTTTAGGTGATCAAGATGACAGCAAAAACTGCAAGGTTTTTATCAGGGGCAATTGGAATAAGATCTATTATTTGATTATTGATGTAAACCTCCAAAATGTATTTTTTATAGTTAAGTTTTTACCTCTTTCTTCAGTACATTTTATTTTATTGCTATGACTAGCGGCTGATGCAATAAATATTCTGATTCTGAATCTACCTGATCATTCCCCTACTTTCAGGCAAGCAGCCAAAGGCAGGTGGGCATTGTGCCCCAAAATTCAAGGCCCCCAAATGGCAGTGCCAAATTATTGCCTCGCTGTTGACTTGACGCCTTGAACTGTTGCAGTAAAAGGAGAAATTGAACATTGGCCTTGTAAGGCACAAGAGCTTACACAAGAGGAGTATTGTAAGGCACAAGAGCTGTTACCTTTTGAACATCAAGGTCTGGCTGAATGTCGATGCTGTCTGAAGCTTGAAGCAAGTATAAGGAAGTCAACACCAAACTTAACAGCACACCTGTCATCTTTGCAATGGGCTCGCCTTTGCACAAGATTTCTTTCTTCCTTTCTTCCTTTCTTTCATGATGGCTCTTTATAACCTTCAAAGTTTATCTAAGCATATCCACCTATCCACCTCTTTGAAGTTAATTATTCACGGGGCAACAAGATAACCAGGTTATTTTCAGAAGAAATGGTTTCATCAGGACCCATATTCAGAAAGATCTAGCACACCATGCACATCACAGCTTGTCCCACTGGAAATCTGAAGAGTCAGTCTGTGACTGGAGCCCACTTCATGAATGGAGGGAATATTGCCAACTTTCAGTGTGTGGGGGTAAAAATGCTCAGAACTCTGAAGTGGCGTGGGCTTACTTTTAACGATGAGGTGGCCAAGGATTCTCAGCACACCCTCTTTTTAACAGAAGAAAGCATTGGTACAAATGCAAGTGGTGCCTAGCTTGCCATCAGCAACATGGAACTATTATGATTTGTTTTATATCTTTATTTTGCCATTCACATGCTTATTTATAATAGGGTTAGATGTAGGGGATGAGTGGTGTCAGCATAAGCCTCATTTTTTCTCCCCTGCCTTCAGCACACTGGGGTTTCCAGTCACTTCATGTGGAGGAGGAGGGTGTGGGTGCCATTTTCCATTTTGCCTCAGGCGGCAAAATGTCATCTGTCGGCCCTGCTTAGGTGGGTATTTAGGTAGGTAGAGTATGCAGGTTGTTGTTCGTTCTAAGGTATTTTACTAGAGACAATTTTCACAATGTTAAAAATGCAAGTAGAATTTAGTTTACATCTATTAATATTCTGGGATGAGGGCCTGGAGCCTCCCAGACATCCTTGGCCCTCTTGGAGGTCACAAAGCCTAGTGCTCCACTCCTTTGCTGAGTCCAAACTCCCTTTTGTGGTCAGCAGAGTGACTGTCTCCACCACCTACTGAGCTGGAAAAAACCAGATGACTATCCTTGTATCGTTTTATTTGGTTATAGCTACACAGGACATGTGGGGTGAGATAATCCTTCTGTTGTACTACACCAAGACACAGCTAAAACAGTATTAAGCATGTGTTTGTGTCAATCTCCGCAACCCCAGAGTCGGCCACGACTGGACGTGATGGTCAGGGGTCCCTTTACCTTTACCTAAGTCCCATCCTGCAGAATCAATCACATGCATGCAAATGGTATCATTTGAATGGCAATGCCTATCAATTTGGGGTGGGGGGTCTGGACTCCTTAAATATTTTCTGGAGGGTGGCAGCTGAAGGGACCACGGCCCCTAAGAGTTGACTCCTATGAATGAGTCCCTGTCTTCTTTAACACCCACCCACACAAACAATAATATTTCTGGTATTTCTGATTAAAGGCCTCCTTTCCTCCTCCTGATCTGTTCCAGATCCAGGCAACTCCAGGGCTTCATAAGGAGGAAGACTAATAAAGTTAACCCCTAAGGCTTAGAGGAAGCTAAGCCAACTAAGGTCCCATCTCAGTTCTGGCCCCTCTCCAGTGGGCGCCATTGCCATTATAAGAGAACAAGGGAGGTGTTCATGGTGAGTTCAGGCACCTCAATTTCTAGAAAAATAGCATTGGTAATAATAACAGTCCAAAGCAGAGTGACACAAATAAATTGTCTAAAGAACAAAACATAGAAACTCAGCGAAAATCGGGGAGAGAATTTTATTTTGAAAATGTTCACAAGGTTTTCATGTAACCCCCCCCCCCCAAGTGGCCACCAGGGCCACTTACTGTATCTCCTCGGTGAGCGGTGGTTGCGGCCCGACTTGGGGCCTCCCTCACTGCTCAGACGCAACACACCATTTTGAGCGCAGCATGTCTCCCTCAGCTGCCGTGGGGGCTCAGGGGTTCCCGCCAAATCTGCTAATTCAAATGAGCCAATCCATGGCAGCCTTAGGGCTGATGGACAGACCTGAGAGAGGCAGGCTTCACTCAGGTCCGCTCGGCAACTATAATTCCCAGCTGACCCTGTGTTGGATGTGTGACCACAATGCAAAAGCAGAGAATGACTGGCTATTGTACAACATCCAAAATTGTCTCCCTGCTTTCTTGGGTGCAGGGTTGGTGTCTTGTGCCACAGCCACCTCAAACTTTCTATATTATGGGCTGTGTGGATGGTCTTCCTTTAATGGCAATTAAATTATGGTCTATTTTTAACTTGTGCTTGCTGGACTCCCACTTGAGGGTTCCAGAGAAGTGATAATGGTATGCCTTGGAATGCCAGTTGCAAGAACATGGGTGTGAAAGGACTATTGCGATCATGTCTTGTTTGCAGGCCTCTGATTGGGACATCTGGCTGGTCACGGTAGGAAACAGAATACTGGGCCAGATGGACCTCTAAACTGATGCAACGGGGCACGTCTTATATGGTTATGATGGTTGTTGTTAAAAATACCAGAAAGGAATTTCCCCCTGCTCCGCAGGTTTTGCCTTCTCCATAGCAATTGTCACAACTTTGGTGGTTTTGCAGGCCTTGGGCGAAATCCTTTAGTCTATCTTTCCTAAATGGGGGGTGGTGTGAAGTGGTGACTCACCTCCCACCCCGTGCGGCTGTGATTCCAGGGTTCCCTGTTAAAGGGGTTTGTGTGAAGGGAGTCACTGGCCATACACTGAAAGGTTGTCAGTTAACTCCCCTGGGTTGCACAGAAAAGGGCCCTCGCTTGCTGCGTAAACAAACGTCTTGCAGTGCCCCCTCCCCGGATCCAATTAACCCTGATGTGCCTCAGTTCCCCGGCTGGGAGGGATACCGACCCAATGCCTAAGCCAAGGTCTTCCTGAAAGTGTTAATAAAGTTGTGGCCAATGTAAATCCCATAACACTTCATGAGTTATTCATTCCTTCGGGTGGTCTCTCAGGGGTCAGAGGGTCTCCGCCTGGGCATGCAATTAGCACTGATAGAAAATTTACCACAAAACCAAAAACTTTTTGGTAGCTAGGATTGCATGCGGTAACTGGAACTGCCACACAGTTGCAAACACAGCAGTTTAAGGAATGTACACTCCAAAGTAATCTTACCTCACATCTTTGCAAAAGGTGGGAGGGTGTTTTTTTGTTCTACTACAGTTTCTTGTATTGTAACTTGAGAAAATAATTTTAAAATATTTTCTAAAAAGTGTGTCAAATGACTCTTGTTGGTCTTGCTGAACAGTTTCTTTATGAGCCAGAACCCAAATGCAAAGACCGCTGACTAGTTGGCTGCCTTGGGAATGGTAACTGTGAGTTACACACAAGGTCGCTATGCAGCTAACCAAGACTCCAGAGGCTGATGCTCCGAGTCAAAAGGGAGCCCAGAGCAAGAGAGCATGGCTGTCCAGGTAAGCAACTCAGAGGTGTTCTCTTCAGCGCAGAGGGACTGGCCTTTATCCTGAGGGCTTTGCTTTCTAGAATTTCAAGCCATAACGCTTGTGGAGCCCTTTTCACAAGGACAGACAAGCATTGGATAAGAAGCATCAGCTATCACAGGAGGGAGAAGAGAAGCAGAGGTTGTGCTTTGCAAAGAAGAATTGGCTTGCAACTCTTGCAGAAGCCCATCTTTTCTCTCTTTACACATGTACATTTACATCTGTGATATTACACAGGTGCTGTTGATAGGAACAGCAGTCAAAGTAGATGGTGCACAAGGGGACAATTCCTCTTTCTTACCATTGGGTGACAAAGTCAAAAAAAAAAATAATCAATGAGGGCTACAACTTTAAAACAGAGTTTTAATGCGCAAAGCAGAGCAAAAGTGCTATACAAACCTAAGCCTGGTGAGGCAGTGTAACAGGACCGCCATTTTGTTTCTTCAGTGGTAGTCCTGCCTGGCTTGGGCAAAGTCCCACACACCCAGAAAAAGAAAAAAATGAAAGAGAAGGAGATTTGGCAGGATATTATCTTTATGCCCAATTCCCTTTAATTCTGCGTATGTGAGTATGTGACTGAATCCCATAGGTAATATAATAATAACCTGGAAGTGTCCCTAATTCGTTCTCTGAACATCCATCTCTGACAAATAGAAAGGGTCCCTCCAGAATGATGCAATTCCACAACGTGTCATTGGCACAACAGTGCATTAGTGGTGAATTTGTTTTTGACTGCCCATGCATCCTTCTGCTTTACTAATTGTTCTGTGATGTTTCCCCAGTCTTACCACATTATTACCATATGGAGGGACACAACAAAAGTGGGAACCCCCCTAAAGAGCCTCAGAAAACTTGTGAGATGAAAATTTACAGGATTTTAACAGGAAGTTGCAGGACATGCATGAGCTGGAAACAAAGGAGTACATGAACCCCAAAACATTTGCAGAAGCAAATGCTACTAATAGCAGGATTGAAAATAGTTGTGAATATTAAATAAGAAGGACGTCCAGAGAGTCCATAAAAAAGATAAATGGTAAATTACCATAGTCCTTTCGCAGAATATGCAGCTCTCATAGAAAATAAAAAAGGAAGGAAAGACGCTTTAGTCCCTTTTCCGATGAAGGTGTAAACGTAGTGGTGTAGACCACTTGGTCTACGCAACTGCCCCTGCACCTCTTTTCAGTATGTCAGCCAAGGAGTGCAAAAACACTGGGGTCATCCACATTTGTCACCAGACTGCTGTCTTGTGGGTTAGATGTGCAACCCATAAGGTAGTCTGCCGATTCTTGGCAGTACGAAGAAGAAGAACATCAAAACACCAAGTTGGGGGAGAGAGGTTTTGTGTCAAAGCAGTTGCTCCAGTTGTACCACTGATAACCAGTCTGGCACAGCTGAGTCTCTCAGGCCATAGCCCAGGGGTAGGGAATTGGAGGAATGCTGTTGACGTATTATATCTTGATTTATTAAAATAAATTTTATTAAGGTTTATAATGAAAAATTTAATATATTTTCTCTATTTTTAAACTAACTAATAATTTTATCCAGGTACAATAAAAACATGCAAAGTGGTAGGGTGTGTGTGTGGAGAAATTGAGGAGGGAGAAAGAAAGAAAGAAAGAAAGAAAGAAAGAAAGAAAGAAAGAAAGAAAGAAATTAAAAGAGAAAGATAGAAAATTAAGATTGTCTGCTATATAAAAACAATATTCACTTCATCCAACCCAATATCACACAAACCAAACATAGTATATCTTTTAATAAAAAAAAATTGATATTTTATTAGTTTTTTCAATTATAAAGTAATATAGTGGAACCTTGGCTCCCGAACGCCTTGGGAGCTGAATGTTCTGGCTCCCGGACAAACGAAAACCGGAAGTAATTGTTCCGGTTCTTTGGAATGTTCTTTGGAAGTCGAATGCCCAGCACGGCTTCCGCAGCTTCTGATTGGCTGCAGGAAGCTGCTGCAGCCAATCAGAAGCCTTGCCTTGGTTCCCAGACTGTTTCAGGAATTGAACAGACTCCCAGAACGGATTAAGTTTGGGAACCAAGGTTCTAGTGGAACCATTCCACTGTAAAGTGATACAAAGAGAAAGAACAAAGAACACAACTGTGTGAATGGGAAAAACATTATATTAAGATATAAAAAAATATATCAGCCTCTTGGCTACCACTGTTTTGCAGTGTCACGAAAGACGGCATATAAATTTGCCAATTAAAAATAAATAGATTAAAATAAAATTGAACACATTTCTGTCTTTGATGGTTTTAATTGGTTTTGATGGGTTTTCAATACAATTAAATGACTGACAGTGGCATTGATACACCATTTTGTTACATCTCTAGGGATGTGAGCCAGTTGATTTTCTATCCAAATGGGATGCTTTTACAAATTTGAGCCATATTTGCAGTCACACGCAACCCCAGGTTCCAGGATTTAACTCATGCATCCGGGCATGGAGCTGTGGAAGAAAAAAAGATAATGTCTCATAGGAAGATGTGGAATTGGGACCAGGGAGCAGAAACCTGGTAACTAGCTAATAGGGA
Organism: Podarcis liolepis; assembly: GCF_965112155.1. Classification (NCBI taxonomy): domain Eukaryota; kingdom Metazoa; phylum Chordata; class Lepidosauria; order Squamata; family Lacertidae; genus Podarcis; species Podarcis liolepis. The sequence continues at coordinate 26,514,728 of NC_139570.1, read as the reverse complement.
CACCCTAGCTGTATGGAAACCTCAGCGCTAATATACATGCTGATTCCTTCATACTCTTTCCTTGTAGGGAAGGTGTTCTAGCCATTTGATCATTTTAGGTGCTCTTTCTGTACAAGGAAAGTTGGCTTAAAAGAACCAGCAACCCTTTCCCCATTAATTCACAGGCAGGGTTGGCACCACTGCTGAAGCCCACACAGGAGTAGGAGGCCCATTGTAAGACCTTGTCGGTTCTGCTTCTGGCTATTTAAACTGCACTCTGCAAGTGGGTGAGTAGCAAAAGGAGCAAGGAGAAGAAAGACAACCTCCATTGCACACCTCGGCCACACTCATTCTGGGAGGTAGTACTGATTGGATCCAGAGCGAGAGGCAAGCAAATGAGCAGCAGGACCAATGGTGCAGAAGAGGTAGGCCCCTTTAGGAAGGGGAGCACATAGAGAGCGTGTTGCTCAAGCCTCCCTTCCCCAGAAAACACCCTAGAGCCCACACAGCTTACACTGCTGAGAGAAACTAACGTAACAAACGCTACAGCCTGGAACCAGGATATATTGAGAGATGCACTTTCCATCTGAAGTTGTTTGTGCTTGATCAGATCAATGGCCTCACCTCTGCTTTCTGATCTACCTCAGTCAGATGCCTGATTGAGGTAAAGGAGGCGGGTCTTTTATGTTCAAGTAGCCTGACTGTGGAATGTCCTGCTGGACAGATCTCCCTGGATCCATCACCAGTTGCTTCTATCAGGGCTATTTGGATTCACCTGTTCCATTAGACATACTACTCTTGATCAGGTGATGGCGGATGCAATTGAAGATTTTAAAAATACAGTATATATTTTTATCTGCCTTTCTTTTATTTGGCTGTTTGGCTGTTTTTACATATGTTGATTAATGCAATGTTCCTTAACTTAATCTAATTTGTGTTCCATTTTTAGAAAGGGAAGGAAGGAAGGAAGGAAGGAAGGAAGGAAGGAAGGAAGGAAGGAAGGAAGAGAGAGAGAGAGAGAGAGAGAGAGAGAGAGAGAGAGAGAGAGAGAGAGAGAAAGGAAGGAAGGAAGGAAGGAAGGAAGGAAGGAAGGAAGGAAGGAAGGAAGGAAGGAAGAAAGAGAAACTTCACCATTATTTACCCCAAATTGAGAAATAATAGGTCATAAGATGACAACTGCTCTTACCAGATCTGTGTAGATAGATAATCTTGTCCGCTGGCAAATCCAGGGATTTGGCGACAGCCTTGTATATGTCTATTATGTCAGCTGATGGTTCTGGTTCCCTAGCTTCAGATCCCAAAAAGATGTCACATTAAGAATTAGGATGAGGAAAGAGAGGGGGGAAGGAACAGACATATTTTGGGTTGGGAGCACATAGTTAAAGAGGTATAAGATAAAGCCTTATTTCCTGCTATCATGATTGAATGAAAGATTAATAAATATTTAACAAACTTAGTGGGAATCTAGTGAGCTTCATATCATGCAACTTTCTGAACAAAGCTCACAGAAAGCCATTTAGGTTATTTATCCTGCAATGTTAATCTGTTATGACCTTGGTTTGAGTACACAAAACCTGCATAATCCTGAAACCAATCATTCATTGTTGTGAGTAGTATTATTATGGCCTACCATAAATGAATGGATACTGGAAACATTCCTGGGGTAAAAGAGTATGCCTTTATGCAGAAAACATGTCTGACAAAATGTAATGTTATCTACCATAATCCCAGTTTCAGGGACCTGTTTTTATAAGTAGTCTTTCATGCTTTAATTCTATCAGTGCTTAATTGTTTTTAATGATGGCTTTTTCTATGTTTTTTCTTATTTTTAATTTGTAAGCCACCTTGAGTCTCTGTCAGGGAAAAATGTGAGGGTATAATTAATTAATTAAAGCATAGGATTCGCCACCAAAAGGATAGTAAAGGGACCCCTGACCATTAGGTCCAGTTGCAGATGACTCTGGGGTTGCAGTGCTCATCTCGCTTTATTGGCCAAGGGACCAGCATACAGCTTCCGGGTCATGTGGCCCGCATGACTAAGCCGCTTCTGGCGAACCAGAGCAGCACACAGAAATGCTGTTTACCTTCCCGCTGCAGCTGTACCTATTTATCTACTTGCACTTCGTGCTCTCAAACTGCTAGGTTGGCAGGATCTGGGACCGAATAATGGGAGCTCACCCCGTCACAGGGATTCAAACCACCAACCTTCTGATCAGCAAGCCCTAGGCTCTGTGGTTTAACCCACAGCACCACCCGCGTCCACCAAAAGGATGGACAGCTTTAAAAGGGGAACATGGACAGCCTTAAAAGGGGAACAGGCCAATAGAAAGTACCATTTAACCTACCACAACATTGCAGACACAATGTATAATAGCGCATGAATCTGTTCTAAAACATCTAGCTGTGCTGGCTGAATATATCTTTCAAATGCTAACTGTACCACAGCACTAAAATACAAAGGGTTGCTCACAACCTTGAAATCCAGGTGATGCAGATAGTGTGGAGCAGACATATTTCTGAAAACAGGTCAGATGCATTTTAATTCATAAAACCTTCAATGGCATATAGTTTATGAATGGCTTCTGCTTGTGCATGAAGCCAATTCATATAATGTATTATGCTGCTGAATATTCAGAATTTGAGAAAAGTGATCTAAAGTTCTTTTATAATGCAGCAGTGTCCAAGCCCCTACAATTCAAGATGATGCTCAGTCCATCTTAAGTCCTGGATCTGCTCAATGAAGGGATATGCAGCTGTCCCATACAGGGATCAAACCTACAACCTTGGCATTATCATCACCACACTCTAACCAACTGAACTATGGAGAATGTTTTGTAACAATGAAGGCTAATGAGCAGTACTAGCTGAAGCACCGGATTAGCGCCACGACTTCAAGCAAGTTCCATTTTCTTAGGTTTTAGCTCATACAGTTCATTCAAATGAATGTTACAAAACCAAATGCTGCCATTTTTCTTTTTAAAGAAGAACTTGGGAGAAGATGATTTGAGTGGAAATGAAGAAAGAGACATGTTTTCCTCTCCCCAACAACTTCATTTCCAGTTCAGATTGCACTTCAGTGAGTGGAACATTTCTGGTGGGTCTAAAGAAAAATAACCACTGTATTTTTATATTTTTAGTTGGCAGGTATACCTGACACATCCAATAGCACACACTCCTTGCAAACACACACACCACTGCACTCCCCCCCCCCCAAATCCACAATGGCACATACTATAAAGATGAAGGGCCTTCATTATTGTTGTGTCAACGAAAACCATGTGATAATGGCTGTAATCTGCTTTCACGAAATATAAGGTGCTCTGCCCTAGATGTGAAAAAGAACCACAAAAAATATCCTTTAAAGGTGCATATATCACTTTTCCCTGTACAGTTGCTAGATCTGATAGGTATGTAGCCTTTTGACTATATGCTCATTTTAACCATATGAACACCTATTTATTTATTTATTCATAAAAATTATATATTACAATTTTATAAAACAAAAAGCAAAACAGTTTACAACATTTTTCTAATATGTAGTTAGACTCACTGAACACACTGCACTCAAGTATATGCATGTTGACACCAAATAAGTCCTATGCCCAAGAGAAAAACAAGTAAGGACATTTGTATGTTGCCCAGCTAACTCTTCCAAAACAAAGGAGAAAAGTACCAGAAGTGCGGGGGGGGGGGGGTGTACAGGAACCCTCTAAACAATGAAAATTGTACAAGAAGTAATTTAAAAGTAGGCAAAACAAGACTGCATGCAAGATGAATAATATACATGAATAACTGGGATCTCCTTGACTACGTTGTTTCATGCTTCAGAAGAACAAAATGGCATAGCCTCATCTGATTTATCAAAACTGTGTTGAACTATGTTCATTTTAAATAGTGTAATACAATAAATAACCTTACCCATTTGAATGTCCATGGGCAGCCATTCAAAGCATGGGCCTCAAGAAGGGCATTCAAGATGTCTAGCTGCGCTGGATGCCTCTCCTACCTTATATCCTTTGGAGTAGGATGGTCCCATGAAGAACTGATTCTACTACCACCGCTACCACCCCACCCCCCACCCCCTGTATATGGGCAAAGACTTCATCATGCCATGTTTGGTTTGTTTTAGTTTTTAAACGTTTTATCACTTTTTGCAGCATCCTCAAAATGTTACTGGAATCAAAATGCTGACAAGCCATATCCCCTCCCCTCACTGAATCCGTATTTATCACTTCTCAGAGGAATCCAAAGTTTAAAAAGTCTCTTGCCAACAACCTATCTGTGATTATCTCAAGAAGAAGAAGAAGAAGAGTTTGGATTTGATATCCCGCCTTTCACTCCCCTTCAGGAGTCTCAAAGCGGCTAACATTCTCCTTTCCCTTCCTCCCCCACAACAAACACTCTGTGAGGTGAGTGGGGCTGAGAGACTTCACAGAAGTATGACTGGCCCAAGGTCACCCAGCAGCTGCATGTGGAGGAGTGGAGACACGAATCCGGTTTCCCAGATTACGTGACTACCGCTCTAAACCACTACACCACACTAGCTCTCAAGAACCGAGTTGCAATATTAAGCCCCCATTAGGAAGCCCTAACTGGTGGGGAGAGAGGTAGAGAGAGCAGAGGTGGTTTGAGAACAGATTGGTTTCCCATGGAGGTGGGTAAAATATTATAAATTCCCTCTAGCCTAAGGTAGGAATGAGCCACTTGTAGTTACCTTTTGTATATATTCCAGGCTTCTCACCTAGAGTAAATCGACTCACCATCTTTTTGCATTCATTATCTCTGGCAGGGGAAAATATATATATATATAAGATCAGAAAAGTGTCTGCAACAGTAAACATCCTCCCACCCCATCCATGCCTGAACCAACTGAAATTCTGGTGTGGGGAAGTCTTGTGAGTCTATGTAGGGAATTCCTTGCCAATCCAGTGCCCTCCCAATGTTCTAGACTAAACTTCACCAGCCCCAGCCGGTATGGCTGCATGATACAGAAACTAATAAGAACATGACTGGACTGGTTGGAGTTGATAGGGACTGTAGTCCAAAACATCTAGAGCAGCCTTTTTCAACCTTGGGTCCCCAAGTGTTTTTGCCCTGCAACTCCCATCCTCCCTGACCACTGGTCCTGTGAGCTAGGGATCATGGGAGCTGTAGGCCAAAAACATCTGGGGACCCAAGGTTGAAAACCACTGATCTAGAGGGCACCAGGTGTTTCTTGACTATGAAGCTCTGAAATGGTTCCACAGCAAATGGAATGCTCTTGAGTGTTCTTGCTACTTTTGGGCTAAGTTCTTGGGGGTTGGGTGTCTGGTAGAGCGTGAGAGTCCAGAGCACTTACATTTCAAGTGATGAGTCAATAAGTCCAATCCAATGTGGGAAATTGCTGGGCAGGGCCCTGGAGAACTTTTCTTTGGCATGTTTGCCCAGAGTTCTCTCAGAATCAGGCATGCTGATGCCTTCTGAGGCCTTATTATGTCAGGCTGGTCTGATAGCTCTTGAGAATGTGTGGAGCCAATAGACAGTGTACTGTACATTATCTAAAGGCCTGTTGCCCTATTCTGCATCTGCTTGCTCTTACAGGAAGGAGGTGAGAAGGACAGCCAAGGAAGCGTATATTTCTGAGCCTGACAAGTCCAGCAACATCACATCCTCTGACCTGGAGGGTAATGGGGGGTTGGTCTGCAACTCTCCTGGTATTGATTCCTTGCCCAACATGATGGGCAACACAAGTAGCTGCCTGGGGAATAGAGTTCTGGAAACTGTGATGGCTAATGGGGAACCCCACACAGAAAACATTTTGCCATCAAAATGTAAAGAGAAGGATTCAGGGGCGGGAGGAAGGTGCATGAACATATCTTCTTTCAACATGCATAATATTCTGTCCCTACAAACTTGCAGAATTGCAGCTGTCAAGACTCTAGAATTTTAGTGATTACCCCACTTCGAAAAGTGTATTCATGAATCTTGAAGCACAAAGAAAGGTGGTATCAAAGTACCGTATTTTTCACTCCGTAAGACGCACCTTTTCCCTCCTAAAAAGTAAGGGAAAGTGTGTGTGCATCTTATGGAGTGAATGCAGGGGGGGAGGCAGGCAGGAAAGGCCCCAAGAGCCGCGCGGCTCTTGCAGGCTTTTCCGCAGGACGGAGAAGGGACTGACGCGGCCAGTCAGTCCCTTCTCCCTCCTCGTACAAAAGCCTGCAGGAGCTGTGCACTTCTTAAAGGGTGTGCGGCTCCTGTGGGCTTTTCTACAAGGTGGGAGAATTCCCCCACCTCACGCAAAAGCCACACACTCTTTAATATTCTAATAAAAAAAAATTTCCAGATTTCCCCCTCTAAAAACTAGGTGCACCTTATGGTCAGGTGCGCCTTATGGAGCGAAAAATACGGTAATCCAAGAGAACTTACTGATAAGCATCTGTTACATAAACCATGTCTCCATTGCTTTCAGGCTCCACTGTAATAAGGCGTCTGTTGTAATGCGTTGGTTCACCTTTATCTATTGCCAGTGCAACGAGATTCCATCTTCCAGCCAACTAGAAAAAGAAGTTGGTATAGTTTGTTTTTCATAAATGCATCCAAGAAAATTAATCATCTTTCCACTTGCATCAGTCCAGGCAGCAATGCCCACTCTGTTTTTCCCCCTTAAGGCACCTCGACTAGTGTAAGATACCTTAGCTTGGAAGAATCAGAGGATGCAAACAGAACTCTCTCACATAGCTTATGACCTTCTTGGATCCTCTGTGCAAAGGGAAAATGGCGTCACTGATGTGGTGGCGGCCTGTTTTAGGATTTATGTATTTTTCAGCCATGGCAATAAAGGGAATTTTTACATCTCTCCAACCAGAGGTAGGTAAGAGCCATGTTATGTGCTGTGTGTCACTAATCCACTAATCTCTCTCTCTCTCTCTCTCTCTCTCTCTCTCTCTCTCTCTCTCTCTCTCTCGTGTGTCCAGCACACATACACACACAGCACCACAATTTCAGTGTCCCTCCCTCTTTCTATCTATCACAGAGTTTACATTTACTGGAAATGTGGTCTTTTTCTCTTCCCAGAAAAAATATGTGAAAAGTGTAAAACTGTTCCATCCTTTGTTCTAAATGCAACAGCAATTCCTTTATTCGACCGATAGTCAGAAATAAAACATTACACAATAATTATAAACTATAACATCATAGGGGTACATAAATAAGGTAGGGCCACAGTACTAGACCTCTCACAGATAACCCACATCAAGGCATTCAGTTATACGTTTCCGACACTTGAGTGCCAGGAAAAGAAATTTAGCCACTGACAAAGTTGTTTTCCCAGAAGATTTATTAAGCAGATATACTGTCTGCTTTCCTCTTTGTCGGGAACTGAGCTGGGGTAAGTATGGAGTTATAAGATACTGTCTTAAATCGTTGTAGAAGGGACAGCTCAATAAAATGTGCTCTGTGGATTCTACCTCACCCAAAGCACAGTGGCATAATCTCTGGTCATATGGGACTCCTCCATATCTTCCCTTCAGAACCGCCGAGTCAAGAATATTCAGCCTAGCCGCAGTAAATAATCTGCGGTATTCCACGTAGTGGATATCCACCAGGTAGCGAGCTGGAGCAGCCCGATACAACTGCTCCCCCAGAAACAACCCAGGTTTCACACGGGCTATGTCCTCCTGTCTGGCAATATCCCTTAATCTTTGAGCGATCACCGCCTTTGCATGGCTATACGTCAAGGACTCTATATAAAGGGAGGACAACCCGCACTTCTGCACTTCCTCCACTATCTCCCCTTCCCATGGAGATTTAAAGTTATCCCTCAGAATCAAGGGGGCCAAACCCACCGGTCTGAAACAGAGCTTGAGCCATAGCCATAACTTCGCTTTCAGGGCCACATACCTAAAGGCTTGACAGCCGGTTTCCAGTCTCATGATTGCACCTGCCACAGAAGGGGGGATCCTGAGTATGGCCCGGAGGAATTGGGTTTGGATAGATTCCAATTTTTCAAAATCCCTACGTGAGCCCAAGGCAATGCCCACCAACAGAAGAGGGAGGACTTTCATTTTAAAGAGTCGTAAGGCAACTTTGACAGTTTGTGCCTGTTTCTTGGAGTACAGGGTTCTAATCATCAGGGCTGCTTTGGATGCGTTCGAGGCTATGTATTCTCTGTGCGCCAGGAAGGACCTATTTGATCTTACAACCTGACCCAGGTATTTAAAGCAAGTGACCTGCTCTAAAGGAATACCATTAATTGACCATAAATTAGGTTTCAGTCGAGCAGCAAAGACCATTATTTTGGTCTTGGCATAATTTAGTTGGAGCTCATGTTGGATCTTATATTCATGAAGAGCTTGAAGCATCCTCCTTAATCCAATGGGGGAGGTAGCTAATAGGGCGGCATTGTCCACATACAGTAGGACATTCAAGGCTCGTCCTGCCAGTTTTGGTGGATGGAAATCAGCATTTGCCATATGCACCACTAGCGAATTAATATAGAAGTTAAACAGAGCAGGGGCAAGCAAACAGCCCTGTCTTACCCCCCTAGTGGTGGCAACCGGATTGGAGACTAGCCCCTTACTATCTATCCTAATCCTCAGGAGGGTATTTGTATGCAAATTAATAATCAGCAGGAGGAGGCTGCGGTCAATAGATGTCGCTGCCAATTTTGTCCATAGCTGGTTCCTGGGAATTAGATCAAAGGCCTGCTTAAAGTCTATAAAGGCGACGTGGAGGGCTTTTAGGCCATTGTCAGCGTACTTGGTGGCCAAGTGATTTAGGATTAAGATTTGGTCTGTTGTTGATCTTCCGGGGCGGAAACCTGCCTGTTCCTCTGCGATGATATTGTTGCTTTCCATCCAGGTCATTAATTTGTTAAGTAGAAATCTTGAATAGATCTTCCCAATAACATTTAGCAGGCTAATTGGTCTAAAATTGGCCGGGTCTGTGCGCGGCCCTTTCTTGTGAATTAACACAATCAGTGCAGAGTTCCAGTTTGGAGGAAATTGTGCTGTTTTGTTTATATAAGTAAAAAGAGCTGCTAGGGGTGGGCACCACCAATCTTATTGGCTTTAATAACATCTATGGAAATGAGATCGTCTCCGGGTGCCTTGCCCGCCTCAAATTGGCCTATAAGTGATTCCACTTCAGAGCAGGTGACAGGATCCCACTCTGGCAAGGGGGCCAAATCTAACCTTCCTCCGCTGGCTGCGTGAGCTGCATATAAGTCGGAGAAGAAGCTTTCCCAGGTGTCAGCTGAAATTTGGGGTTCTATCCTTGACAACAGTCTACCCAGATATTGAGAAATTTGGTGCCAAAAGGAGGAGGGATTTCTATTTTCTGCAGCTTTTAGAAGGTTCTTCCAATCATTTCTTTCTGCCGCAAGCTTCTTTCCCTTTAATAGTGCTTTATACCTTCTCTTGAGTTTCATAAGGTGACTAGTAGGTGCGGGGTCATTTGATGCCCTATATGCCAATAATTCATTATATAGGTTCTTCTTGAAGAGCCTACATTCCTCGTCAAACCACTTTTTATGAGAGAAATGGTTACTATTCATTACCGGGGTCTTAGCCAACAAAGGTTTTAGCAATTCTACTAAATTGTCATATATTGGCAGTGGCTCAGCTGCCTGGACAAGGGAGTCCCTTGTCTCTCGCAGTTGGTCAGACCAAAGGAGTTCATTTATCCATTGAGCCATATTGTCGTTCCATTTTAAGGCAGTGGGCCTCATCTGAAGCTGGTTATTTCTAATAGGCACACAGGAATAGGTAGCCAATTCTCCATCCAAGGTCAGAGAGAGTTCTAATGGAAAATGGTCACCTTTCCAGCCTCGTTACCACCCTAAACTTGGAAATTTTGGGAATTAGGTCTACTGATGTCCAAATAAAATCTATGGTAGAGGCTCGGGATCCTGACCAGAAAGTGAATTTGGCAGGGTAATCAGAACTGAGAGCTCCGTTTAGAAGGTGAAAATCTAAATGTTTCATTGTACTTAGAGGCTAATCTCCCCTCTATTGAATTACAGATTTGGTGTAGGACATTTATTTATTGGCTTTGCCTAAATTTAAACCCCACTGGTCTACTACACTTCGTATCGCAAGATACGACATTTTATCCATGGTATGATTATTTTCCACCTTGACATTTTGGCACCCTATGTTGCAAAATTTAGCAATTCCAAAAAAGAGACACACTTTCACTTTCGCAAGATTGAATATACTGTCTTCGACTGTACTTGAGGGTCGATTTCAAAAAAATTCCAATGGAAAAATGGTTATGTCCAGGTGGAGACGGCAGTATTGAGTCAGTGGCTCATGTACTTGCATTCTATTTATAATGATTTGAGGAGTGAGGTTATTATTCCTCTATTATTGTCTATGCCTGGTCACTTAACCATTGCAACTGTGTCCTTTCTTTTAGGTGATCAAGATGAGAGCAAAAACTGCAAGGTTTTTAGCGGGGGCAATTAGAATAAGATCTATTATTTGATTATTGATGTAAACCTCCAAAATGTATTTTTTATAGTTAAGTTTTTACCTCTTTCTTCAGTACATTTTATTTTATTGCTATGACTAGTGGCTGATGCAATAAAGATTCTGATTCTGATTCTACCTGATCATTCCCCTACTTTCAGGCAAGCAGCCAAAGGCAGGTGGGCATTGTGCCCCAAAATTCAAGGCCCCCAAATGGCAGTGCCAAATTGTTGCCTCGTTGTTGACTTGACGCCTTGAACTGTTGCAGTAAAAGGAGAAATTGAACATTGGCATTGTAAGGCACAAGAGCTTACACAAGAGGAGTATTGTAAGGCACAAGAGCTGTTACCTTTTGAACATCAAGGTCTGGCTGAATGTCGATGCTGTCTGAAGCTTGAAGCAAGTATAAGGAAGTCAACACCAAACTTAACAGCACACCTGTCATCTTTGCAATGGGCTCGCCTTTGCACAAGATTTCTTTCTTCCTTTCTTCCTTTCTTTCATGATGGCTTTTTATAACCTTCAAAGTTTATCTAAGCATATCCACCTATCCACCTCTTTGAAGCTAATTATTCACGGGGCAACAAGATAACCAGGTTATTTTCAGAAGAAATGGTTTCATCAGGACCCATATTCAGAAAGATCTAGCACACCATGCACATCACAGCTTGTCCCACTGGAAATCTGAAGAGTCAGTCTGTGACTGGAGCCCACTTCATGAATGGAGGGAATATTGCCAACTTTCAGTGTGTGGGGGTAAAAATGCTCAGAACTCTGAAGTGGCGTGGGCTTACTTTTAACGATGAGGTGGCCAAGGATTCTCAGCACACCCTCTTTTTAACAGAAGAAAGCATTGGTACAAATGCAAGTGGTGCCTAGCTTGCCATCAGCAACATGGAACTATTATGATTTGTTTTATATCTTTATTTTGCCATTCACATGCTTATTTATAATAGGGTTAGATGTAGGGGATGAGTGGTGTCAGCTTAAGCCTCATTTTTTCTCCCCTGCCTTCAGCACACTGGGGTTTCCAGTCACTTCATGTGGAGGAGGAGGGTGTGGGTGCCATTTTCCATTTTGCCTCAGGCGGCAAAATGTCATCTGTCGGCCCTGCTTAGGTGGGTATTTAGGTAGGTAGAGTATGCAGGTTGTTGTTCGTTCTAAGGTATTTTACTAGAGACAATTTTCACAATGTTAAAAATGCAAGTAGAATTTAGTTTACATCTATTAATATTCTGGGATGAGGGCCTGGAGCCTCCCAGACATCCTTGGCCCTCTTGGAGGTCACAAAGTCTAGTGCTCCACTCCTTTGCTGAGTCCAAACTCTCTTTTGTGGTCCGCAGAGTGACTGCCTCCACCACCTACTGAGCTGGAGAAAACCAGATGACTATCCTTGTATCGTTTTATTTGGTTATAGCTACACAGGACATGTGGGGTGAGATAATACTTCTGTTGTACTACACCAAGACACAGTATTAAGCATGTCTTTGTGTCAATCTCCGCAGACACTCTACACCTGCCTCTCAGACACTGGTTCCAACGAAGAGCATCTCATTCCTCTGCTGCCCAGCTTTTTTCTGCTTTTTTCTTTTTAGCCCTTGATGCTTCCAGGACATTCTTAGGAGCTTCCTCTCTCTCTATGGAGGGCAGGGTTATCCTTAAAAAAGTTATGCTGAGGGCGCATTTAAATCCTGTAAATGCTTCACTTTTGTTTTGGAGGGAATGTTTGAATCCCTTCATGTGATGTGTCATAGCAATGAATGGGGCTTCACACATGCACATATATAAATTCACACACCAGAGATACACCACAATGTCTCTGTGGAGAACAGGTCGGTGTTTGCATCTGCATAAAAAGAGCCAATTTACTGGATCAGAGCAAAGACCCATCCAGTCCAGTGGCCAAGCAGGAAGCCCAGAATCACGAGTCCATTCTTGCTGATTGCCTTCTAGCAGGTGGTAGATTGCCCCTGAACCAGGGTATTCTATATAGCCATAATTGAGAACAGCCATAGGCAGGCATCTTCTCCCTACCTCAATGAATTTGTGGACTCTTGCTTTCCAAGCCTCCAAGTTTATTGGCCCCATCACAGTTTGTGCCTGTGAATTCCACAAAGCAATTAAGTACTACATGAAGAACCTTTTCCATGGTCTGTAATTTCCCCCTCAACAATAGTGGATTACCCAAAGTTCTAGTATTAGATGAAAGAAACTATTTTACAGCTGCAAGATTAGGATCGTGAGACTAGACTCTGGCCTTAAATAAAAATGTGTTTAGAAGAAGTTTTGGTGCTTGCTTTTTGCAAGACAAGCGCTTTGTTGGAGCAGATGCATCAGAAGATGGACTTGTTGCAGTCAAAAACTTTGGACAAACGGCAAATACCCATATAGAAACCATTCAGGAACCAACTCAGAAACTTGTTTTGACAGGGCAAGTGCAAGTGCAGAAGATAATGGAGGAGGTCACTGTTGAACCTCAAGTAACACAAATGGAGAGACCCGAGGCCCTGCAGCAGCATAAGCCGCTGTTCTTGAAGATTGAATCTGGAGTGGGCTGGGGGGGTCTGGAGTTGTGGGGGCTTTTAATTCTGGAGGGTCTTTGAAACATGCTTTTAAATACTTTTTGGACTACAGTGCTGAGTGTGGGGAATGGGACTGTGGGGAATGGGCTGATCTGCTGAGGGGAGATGGAGATATCTTTGGGTCTCCCCGAGTCCTATTCCTCAATAAGAAAGGAAAGAAACTAAGAAAAAGATCAACAGAAGACAAGGTAAAGTGCAGGTATAAACAAGAAGAAGATCTGCAGAAGGGGCATGGAAGAGACTTAAGAGCCTCGGACACAAGAGCACCAGGTTGATGGACTAGATGGAATGGACAGTAAGGACTGACATAACCCGAGACCAGGAAGAAGAGATGTTGGATGAAGATAGGAAGAGTTTGGGGGTTTTTTTTAATTATTTTGAGAATTAGTGTAAAACTAATGAGTATTAGGAAAAATGTTGGAATGAAACTATTTGGCTTTAGTAGAAATGATATAAGAGTTACGTATAAATAAATATTAAGTTTTAAGCTTTAAGGTATTTTATGGTAAGATAAGGTTAAAATAAATTAAGGTAAATTGAATGACAGATAACCCAGAACGGATTAAGTTTGGGAACCAAGGTTCTAGTGGAACCATTCCACTGTAAAGTGGAGAAAGAACAAAGAACACAACACACAACTGTGTAAATGGTAAAAACATTATATTAAGATATAAAAAAATATATCAGCCTCTTGGCTACCATTAGAGCGCATAAAATCTATTTTTGTTGTCCCATTATTAACTTCCATATAGTTAGTAAATGATATATCTTGATTTCAGTAAGGCTTTTGGAAAAAAACAACACCCATGATATTCTTGCATAGAAGCTGGTGGACTGAATGAGGATTCTGTTAGGTGGATTAGTAGCTGGCTGGCTGACCAAACCCAAACGCTTCCTCATCATCCTGATAAAAGGTAATAAGTAGGGTACTGCAGGGTTCTGTCCTGGGCCCACTGTTGTTCAATGTCTTTATACATGACTTGGATGAAGGAATTGAGGGGATGTTCATCCAATTTACCAGTGACACAAAACTGGGAGGAGTAGCTAATGCTGGGATACAAAGTGACCTTAACAGATTGGAGAACTGGGCCCCAACTAACGAAGTGAATTTCAATAGGAAAGAATAGGAAGCAGACGTTTCAAGACCAAGTCTCGCTGTGCTTAGAGTAAAATTAATCCAATACATCTGCTTCCATTTTAAAACACTTTACAGTGGTACCTTGGGTTAAGAACTTAATTCGTTCTTAACCTGAAACTGTTCTTAACCTGAGGTACCACTTTAGCTAATTGGGCCTCCCGCTGTGGCGCAATTTCTGTTCTCATTCTGAAGCAAAGTTCTTAACCCAAGGTACTATTTCTGGGTTAGCGGAGTGTAACCTGAGGCATCTGTAACCTGAAGCATCTGTAACCTGAGGTACCACTGTACTTTGGCCTTGAAGGACATTAGAAGCTATGCAGAAAGTTTTCAGGAGAGAGTGGAAAGACTCCTCAAGCAAAAGAACCCCAAAACGTCTACTATCCATTTCCCAACTAGTCTGCTGCAAAGGAGCAAGTGGTACTGTGCTCTAAACCACTGAGCCTCTTGGGCTTGTGGATCAGAAGGTCAGTGGTTAGAATCCACCTGATGGGGTGAGCTCCCTTTGCTTGGTCCCAGGTCCTGCACACCTAGCAGTTTGAAAGCATACCAGTGCAAACAGATAAATAGGTACCACTGTGGCGGGAAGGTGAATGGTGTTTCCGTGTGCTCTGGCACTTGTCACGGTTCTTCATGCGCTAGTAGCAGTTTAGTCATGCTGGCCACGTGACCCAGAAAGCTGTCATGCGGACAAATGCCAGCTCCCTTGGCCTGAAGCAAGATGAGCACCGCAACCCCATAGTCGCCTTTGATAGGACTTAACCATCCAGGCGTTTTTTACTTTTACCTTTTTACCTGCTGCAAGGTAAAACTACCCACTGTATAGAAATTTGTTCATGTATGCAGCTACAGCGGTAAGAATGTTACTTGCCCGAAAATGGAATGAAGAAGAAGTCCCAGCAAAGGAAGAACGGATACAAAAAATTATGGGATATGCAGAAATGGCGAAACTTGCTGGAAAAATAAGAAATCAAGCTAAGAAACTTATAATAAATGAATGGAAATGGTTTATTGAATAAAAAATAAACTATAAACAAATAAGATGACTGGCAGGATGATTGAATTAACCAGAAGTTTTATAACAATATATATTTAAAGTACAGTCATACCTCGGGTTACAGCCACTTCAGGTTGCGTTTTTTTGGGTAACGGACTGCCGAAACCCGGAAGTACCGGAATGGGTTACTTCTGGGTTTCGGCGGTCAGGCATGCACAGAAGCGCCGAATCACAACCTGCACATGCGCAGACGCGGGTTGCGAATGCTGCAGGTTGCGAATGTGCATCCCACACAGATCACGTTCGCAATCCAAGTGTCCACTGTATATACTTAATTAGCAAATTCAGCTAATTTTGATATTCTTTTTTTTAAAAAATGATGCTTTGAAAATGAAAATTTTTAAAGTACAAATAAAGACAAAAAACAAACATACAAAAATAACAAACACTTATAAAAACACACATTAATTTTCAAAAACATAACTTCCATACCCTTATTTCCTCAGACCTCCTCATACTTCCCTTCTTTGTATTCCAGTTCAATTTGTTAATTCAGCAAATCCTTACCATTAAACTTTTACCCATTTATAATCCTTTTTTCATGTCTCTTAAAATATTACCGCTGGAAACCCCTTACGTTCTATCCAACATCCTTCTAACATTCAGAAATTTTACAATTTTTCTTTAAATAATCTTTAAATTTCTTCCAGTCTTCTTTCACCAATTCTTCTCCCTGGTCTCGGATTCTGCCAGTCATTTTAGCCAGTTCCATATAGTTGATCACCTTCATCTGCCATTCTTCCAGAGTGGGTAAATCTTGTGTCTTCCAATACTTAGCGATGAGTATTCTTGCTGCTGTTGTAGCATACATAAAGTTCTATCCTTCTTTGGTACCAATTGGCCGAAAGGCCTCTGGTTTCTTCAAGAAGGTATATTTAAATACCTTTTTCAATACATTATATATCATCTCCAAGAAAGCCTTAATCCTAGGGCACATCCACCAAAGGTGAAAGAATGTACCTTCAATTTCCTTACATTTCCAACATTTATTATCGGGCAAATGATCGATTTTTGCAAGCTTGACTTGGGTCATGTACCACCTATAAATCATTTTCATAATATTCTCTCTTAAGGCATTACATGCCGTAAATTTCATACCGGTGGTCCACAACTGTTCCCAGTCAGCGAACATGATATTATGTCCAACATCTTGTGCCCATTTAATCATAGCAGATTTCACCGTTTCATCCTGAGTATTCCATTTCAACAGCAAGTTATACATTCTTGACAGATTCTTAATTTTGGGTTCTAACAGTTCTGTTTATAATTTTGACTTTTCCACCTGGAAGCCAATTTTCTTATCCAATTTATATACCTCCATTATCTGATAATAATGGAGCCAATCTCTCACTTTGTTTTTTAGTTTTTCATAACTCTGCAGTTTCAATTTGTCTCCTTCTTGTTCTAAAATTTCACAATATGTCGGCCATTTGGCCTCCATGTTAAGCCTTTTCAAAGCTTTTGCTTCCATTGGTGACAGCCACCTTGGGGTTTTATTTTCCAATAAATCTTTATATCTTATCCAAACGTTAAACAAAGCTTTCCTCACAATATGATTTTTAAATGCTTTATGAGCTTTGACCTTATCATACCATAAATATGCATGCCATCCAAATACATTGTTAAAACCTTCTAAATCCAAAATGTCAGTGTTTTCAACCAGCAAAAGGCTGCTGATTCATAATAAAGTTTAAGGTCTGGCAGGGCAAATCCACCCCTTTCCTTTGCATCTGTCAGTATCTTAAATTTTATTCGGGGCTTCTTGCCCTGCCAGACAAATCTAGAAATATCTCTCTGCCACCTCTTAAAACAATCCATCTTGTCCACAATTTGCAATGTCTGAAATAAAAACAACATTCTCGGCAATACATTCATTTTTATCACAGCAATTCGACCCAACAGTGAAAGCTTCAAGTTTGACCAAATTTCTAAATCTTTTTTCACTTCCGTCCAACATTTTTCATAATTATCTTTAAATAAATTCACATTTTTAGCTGTCACATTTATCCCCAGGTACTTTGCTTTCTTTACCACAGTCAATCCTGTCTCATTCTGAAACCTATCTCTTTCAATCGGTGTTAAATTTTTCTCTAAAACCTTAGTTTTTAACTTATTCAGTTTAAAACCTGCCACTTGACCAAATTCCTGAATTAGTTCCAGAACCCTTTTAGTACTAGATTCTGGCTCCTACAATGTCGATACTAAGTCATCTGCAAATGCTCTCAGTTTATATTGTTTGGCTCCGACCTGTATACCTTTAACCCTTCTAATCATATTTAGCAAGACCTCCAGGGCCGATATAAAGAGCAGTGGGGAGATTGGGCACCCCTGTCGTGTCCCTCAGCTAATTTTGATATTGAGAAATACTTTAAAACTTCCTTGAATGTTTCTGGCATTTGTTCCAACCTACAGCAGGAGGAGAAACACAAATAGAGTTACATCTCCGATATGGACCAGGATCAAACATCCAGGGAAGCATCCTGGCTCTTTTACCGCACTTAATATCATACACCTAGCAACATTCTGCAGCTGCCTAAGCATGGCTGGGGTCTAGCATGGGCTAAGGCAATCGTGCTCAGACTGTTGCATACTTGCAAAATCTTTTCCTGTGGCGTTTTGCCAATTCCTCTGACAGGTACTGGCAAGAGTCTTGAACTAAGACTGGGCAGACCAGGGTCTACAGCCACACTAGGCCTTGAAACTAAATGGGAATAAATGGGAAATGTACTGGAAGCCAATGCAGATCTCCCAGGACCGGTGTTATGTGGTCCATAAGTAATTAGACACCCCAAATCTCCGCCTCCCCTCCCTTCACCTCCCTTCATTGTCGCTTTCTTCACTGCTGGATGAGGAGCTGCTTCTCAGAATCTCTGGGGGCTCTCTGTACGCCCATGCCTCTCCCACCCTTTCCCATGGCAGATCCCAGGCCTCCGCCCACGCTTCATAATCCACCTCCCTGGCATCGGGAGGTGTGACCTCGAGGAAGATATTGTCCTCCTCCTGCACATATCCCTCTTCAAAAATTTTTTGCCAAACCCCCCAGATTGTATCTGACCCCTCGGAACGTCGCTCCACATCAGAGGTCTCAGCAACTTCATTCCCCGTTCCCTCCTCCTCCCCGGAGGATTGGAATCCCTCAAAGGTCCCCTCGTCGTCTGTAGATCCGAACACCTCTGCAAAAAACATCTCCGGGGGTTTGGGCTTGTGTGGGAAGAGACTGTGGAACTCCTCTATGAGATACGCCTCCGTCACCTGCTCTGCAGGAATCCACGCGTTTTCCGAAATGGGAGCATCCTCCCAAGCAACTAGATATTCTAGTTGATCTCCGTTCCACCTGGAGTCCTGTATCTCCGTCGCTTCATTATATTGTTCTCTTTCTTCTACGCTCGGTGAGGCGGGCTCCTCCTGCTCCCTCTCCAGGAAGCCATGCCCCTCCCTGTAAGGAAACAGCAGTGACCTGTGAAACACCGGATGTATCCTCATGTTATCCAGCAACTTAGCCTAAATGCTACTGGGATGACCTGCTGTGTCACTTCAAAAGGGTCCACCCTCCTAGACTGCAGTTTCTTGCAACCCCTGAGATGACAACCACACCTTGTCCCCCACCTGGATGACCTCCCCTGGTCTCCTATGTTTGTCTGCCTCCTTCCTGAACGCCTCCTTGGCTCTCTCCAGAGTTTTCTTGAGCTGTTGGGTGTATGGCCTCCATCTCTTCTGCAAATTGCTCTGCGGCCGGTACACTCCATTCCTCCTCCTCCCACCCTGGAAAGGCCCTGGGGTGACACCCATAATTGGCAAGGAAGGGACTCATCCCTGTGGACACGTGTTCAGCATTATTGTACGCAAACTCTGCCAGTGCTGGCTTTTCCACCCAATCATTCTGCCTCTGATTGACGCAACAGCGCAAGTACTGCTGCAAAATAGCCTTCACTCCCTCCACCTGTCCATTAGTTTGTGGGTGCCTTGCTGTCGAGAAGCTCACCTCTACCTGCAACGAACTAATGAGTTTGCACCAGAAACGCGAGGTGAACTGTCTTCCACAATTGGATCTTACCCTAGAAGGGACCCCATGCAGCCGAAAGATGTGATCCACAAACAACTCTGCTGTCACTACATGAGAGCACGCCACAAAGTGACACATTTTGGTCAGCAGATCCACCACTACCATAACTGCCGTCTTACCTCTGGACAGGGGCAGGTCCATCATGAAGTCTATGGATACCACCTCCCATGGCCTCCCAGGCGTTGGCAAGGGTTCTAGCAACCCCGCCGGGGCCGCCCTTTCCCTCTTTGCCCTGACACACGTTGCATCCTCTTCCATAATCCCGCACATTCTCTCTTACTCTGGGCCACCAAAAATCTGCACTGCTACCCATGAACAACTGCAGAGACTCCCGGAATGCTGTCAGATGTGCAGGTGGTTGCTCGTGAGTAACCAAGCAAGACTCCGACCTGTCTTTTTCAGGTTTTATTGGTGCAAGCTACTTACTGTGCTCAACTCCAAAGTTCATGCCCATCTTAGTCACTTGCAGATTCCAGGAGTGCCCCTTTCCAGTTTCTCCCCCAGCATCATCATCATCATCATCATATAATATTTATACCCCATCCATCTGGCTAAGTTTTCCCAGCCACTCTGGGCAGCTTCCAATCAAGTGTTAAAAACAATACAGCATCAAATATTAAAAACTTCCCTAAACAGGGCTGCCTTCGGATTTCTTTTAAAGATAAGATAGCTGCTTATTTCCTTCACATCTGAAGGGAGGGTGTTCCACAGGGCGGGCGCCAGTACTGAGAAGGCCCTCTGTCTGGTTCTCTGTAACCTCACTTCTCGCAAAGAGGGAGCCACCAGAAGGCCCTCGGTGCTGGATCTCAGTGTCCGGGCTGAATGATGGGGGTGAAGACGCTCCTTCAGGTATACAGGACCGAGGCCGTTTAGGGCTTTAAAAGTCAGCACCAACACTTTGAAATGTGCTCAGAAACATACTGGGAGCCAAAGCAGATCTCTCAGGACCACTGTTATGTGGTCCATAAGAACTTAGCCACCCCATATCTCTGCCTCCCCTCGTTATGTTTCACCACTCTGCACAAGCAGAGCGACGGAAGAGGCATTTGTGGTTGAGGCTTTCCCCATTGCCGGACGAGGAGCTGCTTCTCAGAATCACTGGAGGCCCTCTGTACCCCCCTGCCTCCCTCCCCCTTTCCAATGGCAGTTCCCTGGCAGACTTTAAGTGAAGAAACTTACCCAGTAGCTTCTTCGGAAGCCACACTCAGACCTGCAGCAGGAGGAGAAACACAAATAGAGTTACATCTCCAATATGGACCAGGATCAGACATCCAGGGAAGGATCCTGGCTCTTTTACCACACTTAACATCATACACGGAACATCATTCTGCAGCTGCCTAAGTATGGCTGGGGTCTAGCATGGGCTAAGGCAAAAGTGCTCAGATTGACAGACTGTTGCATACTTGCAAAATCTTTTCCTGTGGCTTTTTGCCAATTCCTCTGACAGGTAGTGGCAAGAGTCTTGAACTAAGACTGGGCAGACCTGGGTCCACAGCCTCACTAGTCCCTGAAGCTCACTGAATGCCGAGTCACTGCATCTCAGCGTGGTGGTGGGAAGAAATGGGAGGGAGGAGAACTATGTACCGCCCCTTGAGGACTTGGCAGAGCAACGGATCCACAGTAGCTTCACTTCTCTCGTTCACATCAAAGTTGATGCATCGCTCCAAAGGGGCAGAAGACCTGCTTGGCTCAGAATTGGGGATGGGCAGCAAGGATCGGACACTTTAGCAGCATGTTTCTGTCCCAAGAACCAAAAATATGGCTAAGCGGTTAAGGATAGGGGTGAGTTTTCCCTCATGAATTTAAGGCTTGCACCACATAATTCATAATAATAAATAAGAGCAGGGGAGGGCGAATAGGGAGCGTGTGTTGCAAGACCAAATCTTGCTGTACTTGGGGTAAAATTATGCAGTTACATCCACTTCCATTTTAAATCACTACTTTGGCCGTGTAGGACATTAGAGGCTATACGGAAAGTTTTCAGGTGTGGAAAGAAACTTCAAGAAGAAGAAGAACTCCAAAAAGAAAGAAAGAAATTTCTGCTGTACATTCACAGTTAGTCTGCTGCAAAGAGCTGCATAATACTGAAAGAAAGGAAGGAGGAAAACAGAAAGAAAGAGAATGTAATGGTTATCTCACGATATTGAAACTTACTGTTCGGACTCGGCATGGGTGTTTCTGACCATGGTTCCTCGGGCAGATTCTGTATATCGGTATCCATGTTCAATTCTGCCTCAGACCTTTCAATACCAGACATTACGACAGTGGGCATCGGTCCTCTTGTTGAAGGAGTGCTTATTTCCTGCTGGGGAACATCTAGGATTCCAGAGTATGAGGCCCTCTGAGATGTATCAGGTTGCAAAGCTGAATCATCCATTCCACAAGCTTGATCCAGTTGAGATGTTTGGGGCTGAGGACTAGAAGATGTCTCTGGCAACCTAGTAAAAGAAACATCTTGTCAGGCATGCAAGGTGGGGAAGATATGTGGAACAAACTGTCACTTACTCCTCCATGCCAGAAAAGAAGTTAGGCCGTGGGAACAAACCAAATAAAAAAATATCTTTATAGACACAGGGCAAAAATTGAGCCGTAAGTATTTATTGAGTCAGTGTTGCAATGGACAACCGTGTAGTGAAGAATGGATTTTTAAGGGAGTCTTTCTGGGGTGCATGTGTTTGGAATTGCTATGCCCTCAAATGCTGAGGCAAAACATGGGGAAACTTATCAATGTCAATTGAATTGAAGGCACGCTTTAAATTTGCAAGGAATGATTAAAAAACTTTTTATCAAATTGCAAACCTTCAAAAGAAAAAAAGTTGCATGGTCCCTCCATAACTTTCTATTTGCGCAAGGTGGCAGTGCACTGTTGGGAACACAAGGAAAGTTGCAGGCTGTGGAAGTGTGCATCTCGATTGGGCTCACAGTAAAAGCGACTGCACGGAAGCAGCGTCAATATTGTCCACCTCTTCTGCAAAGACTTTAAGTGAAGAAACTTACCCAGTAGCCTCTTCTGAAGCCACACTCAGACCTGCAGCAGGAGGAGAAACACAAATAGAGTTATATCTCCAATATGGACCAGGATCAGATATCCAGGGAATCATCCTGGCTCTTTTACCACACTTAATATCATACATGTAGCAGCATTCTGCAGCTGCCTAAGCATGGCTGGGGTCTAGCATGGGCTAAGGCAATCGTGCTCAGATTG
The DNA here is from genome assembly GCF_965112155.1 of Podarcis liolepis. Classification (NCBI taxonomy): domain Eukaryota; kingdom Metazoa; phylum Chordata; class Lepidosauria; order Squamata; family Lacertidae; genus Podarcis; species Podarcis liolepis. The sequence goes on along the minus strand of NC_139570.1, from coordinate 26,492,259 downwards.
ACAGACTGTTGCATACTTGCAAAATCTTTCCTGTGGCTTTTTGCCAATTCCTCTGACAGGTAGTGGCAAGAGTCTTGAACTAAGACTGGGCAGACCTGGGTCCACAGCCTCACTAGTCCCTGAAGCTCACTGAATGCCGAGTCACTGCATCTCAGCGTGGTGGTGGGAAGAAATGGGAGGGAGGAGAACTATGTACCGCCCCTTGAGGACTTGGCAGAGCAACAGATCCACAGTATCTTCACTTCTCTCGTTCACATCAAAGTTGATGCATCGCTCCAAAGGGGCAGAAGACCTGCTTGGCTCAGAATTGAGGATGGGCAGCAAGGATCGGACACTTTAGCAGCATGTTTCTGTCCCAAGAACCAAAAATATGGCTAAGCGGTTAAGGATAGGGGTGAGTTTTCCCTCATGAATTTAAGGCTTGCACCACATAATTCATAATAATAAATAAGAGCGGGGGTGGGCGAATAGGGAGCGCATGTTTCAAGACCAAATCTTGCTGTGCTTGGGGTAAAATTATGCAGTTACATCCACTTCCATTTTAAATCACTAGTTTGGCCGTGTAGGACATTAGAGGCTATACGGAAAGTTTTCAGGCGTGGAAAGAAACCTCAAGAAGACGAACTCCAAAAAGGAAGAAACTTCTGCTGCCCATTCCCAGTTAGTCTGCTACAAGGAGCTGCATAATACTGAAAGAAAGGAAGCAAGGAAAACAGAAAGAAAGAGAATGTAATGGTTATCTCACGCTATTGAAACTTACTGGTCGGAATCTCCTTGGGTGTTTCTGGCCTTGGTTCCTGAGGCTGTATATTGGTCTCCATGTTCAATTCTGCCTCAGACCTTTCAATACCAGACATTACGACAGTGGGCATCGGTCCTCTTGTTGAAGGAGTGCTTATTTCCTGGTGGGGAACATCTAGGATTCCAGAGTATGAGGCCCCCTGAGATGTATCAGGATGCAAAGCTGAATCATCCATTCCACAAGCTTGATCCAGTTGAGATGTTTGGGGCTGAGGACTAATAATAATAATAATAATAATAATAATAATAATAACAACAATAATAATTTATTATTTGTACCCCGCCCATCTGGCTGGGTTTCCCCAGCCACTCTGGGCGGCTTCCAACAAAGATGAAAAATACACTAAATTGTCACATATTAAAAACTTCGCTGAACAGGGCTGCCTTCAGATGTCTTCTGAATGTCAGGTAGTTGTTTATCGCTTTGACATCTGATGGGAGGGCGTTCCACAGGGCGGGCCCCACTACCGAGAAGGCCCTCTGCCTGGTTTCCCGTAACTTGGCCTCTCGCAGTGAGGGAACTGCCAGAAGGCCCTCGGACCTCAGTGTCCGGGCAGAACGATGGGGGTGGAGACGCTCCTTCAGATATACTGGACCGAGGCCGTTTAGGGCTTTAAAGGTCGGCACCAACACTTTGAATTGTGCTCGGAAACGTACTGGGAGCCAATGTAGGTCTTTCAAACCGGTGTTATATGGTCTTGGCGGCCGCTCCCAGTCACCAGTCTAGCTGCCGCATTCTGGATTAGTAGTAGTTTCCAGGTCACCTTCAAAGGTAGCCCCACGTAGAGCGCATTGCAGTAGTCCAAGCGGGAGATAACCAGAGCATGCACCACTCTGGCGAGACAATCTGCAGGCAGATAGGGTCTCAGCCTACGTACCAGATGGAGCTGGTAAACAGCTGCCCTGGATACAGATTTGACCTGTGCCTCCATGGACAGCTGTGAGTCCAAAATGACTCCCAGGCTGCGCACCTGGTCCTTCAGGGGCCCAGTTACCCCATTCAGGACCAGGGAATCCTCCACACCTGCCTGCCTCCTGTCCCCCCAAAACAGTACTTCTGTCTTGTCAGGATTCAACCTCAATCTGTTAGCCGCCATCCATCCTCCAACCGCCTCCAGACACTCACACAGGACCTTCACCGCCTTCACTGGTTCTGATTTAAAAGAGAGGTAGAGCTGGGTATCATCCGCATACTGATGAACACCCAGCCCAAACCTCCTGATGATCTCTCCCAGTGGCTGCATGTAAATGTTGAAAAGCATGGGGGAGAGGACAGAACCCTGAGGCACCCCACAAGTGAGAGCCCAGGGGTCTGAACACTCATCCCCCCCCCACTTTCTGAACACGGCCCAGGAGGAAGGAGCTCCCAGCCCCTCTAGACGGTCCAGAAGGATGTTATGGTCGATGGTGTCAAACGCCGCTGAGAGATCCAGCAGAACTAGGAAACAGCTCTCACCTTTGTCCCTAGCCCACTGGAGATCATCAACCAGTGTGACCAAGGCAGTTTCAGTTCCATGATGAGGCCTGAATCCTGACTGGAAGGGATCCAAATAGTCCGCTTCTTCCAGGCGTGCCTGGAGTTGTTCAGCAACCGCTCGCTCAATCACCTTGCCCAAGAGTGGAAGATTTGAGACTGGGCGATAATTGGCCATCGTGGCCGCATCTAAAGATGGTTTTTTAAGAAGCGGTTTAATAACCGCCTCTTTCAGCGGGTGTGGGAAGGCTCCCTCACGGAGGGAAGCATTCACCACCCCACGAAGCCCATCGCCCAGTCCTTCCCGGCTAGCTTTTATAAGCCAGGATGGGCAAGGATCCAGGAGACAGGTGGTTGGCTTCACTCGTCCAAGCAGCCTGTCCACATCCTCGGAGGTAACAGGTTGGAATTGATCCCACGCAACTTGACTAGACAGGACTCTAGCACTCTCCCGCCCTGGCCCTGCTCCCATGGTGGAGTCTACTTCTTCCCGAATCTGAGCGATTTTATCTGCAAAAAACTTTGCAAAATCATTGCAGGAGATCATGTGGCCCGTACTGGGCCCAGATGTCGCAGGTGGTTCCGCTAAATTGTGAACCACCTGAAAAAGTCTCCTGCTGCTGTTTTCTGCAGATGCAATAGAGGCGGCAAAGAAGGTCTTCTTCGCCGTCGCTATCGCCACTTGGTAGGCTCGATGTTGAGCTCTAACCTGTGTCCGGTCAGATTCGGAATGAGTTATCCGCCACCGGCGCTCTAGCCGTCTCAACGATTGTTTCATTGCCCTCAGATCCATGGAAAACCACGGGGCTGTCCGGGCTCCATGCAATCGGAGAGGGCGCTTCAGAGCCAAACAGTCAATAGCCCTGGTTAACTCCACATTCCAGCGGGCCACCAGGGAATCGGCTGAAAGGCCATCAACATGGGATAAAGCATCCCCTACCACTCTCTTGAAACCATTTGGATCCATTAAGTGGCGGGGGCGGACCATCCGAATTGGTCCCACCTCCCTGCAGAGGGGATGGGTCACAGAGAAGTCCAGTTGCACCAGGAAGTGATCTGACCATGGCACTTCTTTCGTTTCGCTTTTACTTAGTGTCAGATCACAAACATCCATAGAGGTAAACACCAGATCCAAGGCATGTCCGCGGCTATGGGTTGGGCCAGACGTATTCAGGGACAGCCCCATGGAGGCCATGCTTTCCACAAAGTCCCGAACGGCCCCTTGTAAGGTCGTGTCGGCATGGATGTTAAAATCCCCTAGGACAACCAAGCTAGGTGTCTCCAGGAGAACATCCGCCACAACCTGAAGCAGCTCGGGCAGGGAATCCTTGGTGCAGCGGGGAGGTCGGTACACCGAAAGGAATCCTGTACTGCCCCTATTGCCCAACTTCCAGAACATGCACTCAGAAAACTGGGTCTTCCCAATAGGACGCCTGGTGCAAACTAATGACTTCCTAAAAATCACTGCAACCCCACCTCCCCGCCCACATGACCTGGGTTGCTGTGCGTAAGAGAAACCTGGTGGACAGGCAGCGGCAGGCCCATCTGCTTCATCCAACCAAGTCTCTGTCACACATGCCAGGTCAAGTCCTCCGTCCATGATCAAGTCATGGATGGCAGTGGTCTTATGAATCATTGACCTGGCATTGCACAGCAGCACCTTCAGGGCATGTGGGTATCCCTTGCTGATTCTAGTATCCATCCGGTCAGGACCAGACCCGGAGGCAGGAATAGTCCTCAGACAACGACTAAACCTGCCTCCTCTGTAATGACATGGTCTGCTCTTAGCGTAACTAGAAGATATCTCTGGCAACCTGATAAAAGAAACACCTTGTCAGGCATGCAAGGTGGGGAAGACATATGTGGATCAAACCGCCACTTACTCCTCCATGCCAGAAAAGAAGTTAGGCTGTGAGAACAAACCAAATAAAATAATTTCTTTATAAACACAGGGCAAAAATTGAGCCATAAGTATATACTGAGTCAGTGTTGCAATGGACAACCATGTAGTGAAGAATGGATTTTTAAGGGAGTCTATCTGGGGTGCATGTGTTTGGAATTGCTATGCCCTCATATGCTGAGCAAAACATGGGGAAACTTATCAATGTCAATTGAACGGCAGGCACGCTTTAAATTTGCAAGGAGGGATTAAAAAACTTTTTAATGAATTGCAAACTTTCAAAAGAAAAAAGTTGCATGGTCTCTCCATAACTTTCTGTTTGCACAAGGTGGCAGTGCACTGTTGGGAACACGAGGAAAGCTGCAGGCTGTGGAAGTGTGCATCTCGATTGGGCTCACAGTAAAAGCGACTGCACGGAAGCAGCGTCAATATTGTCCACCTCTTTTGCAAAGACTTTAAGTGAAGAAACTTACCCAGTAGCCTCTTCTGAAGCCACACTCACACCTGCAGCAGGAGGAGAAACACAAATAGAGTTACAACTCCAATATGGACCAGGATCAGACATCCAGGGAAGCATCCTGGCTCTCTTACCACACTTAATATCATACATGTAGCAGCATTCTGCAGCTGCCTAAGCATGGCTGGGGTCTAGCATGGGCTAAGGCAAAAGTGCTCAGATTGACAGACTGTTGCATACTTGCAAAATCTTTTCCTGTGGATTTTTGCCAATTCCTCTGACAGGTAGTGGCAAGAGTCTTGAACTAAGACTGGGCAGATCAGGGTCCACAGCCTCACTAGTCCTTGAAGCTCACTCATGCATTTAAGGCTTGCACCACATAATTCATTATAATAAATAAGAGCGGGGGAGGGCTAATAGGGAGCGGGTGTTTCAAGACCAAATCTTGCTGTGCTTGGGGTAAAATCATGCAGTTACATCCACTTCCATTTTAAATCACTAGTTTGGCCGTGTAGGACATTAGAGGCTATACGGAAAGTTTTCAGGCGTGGAAGGAAACCTCAAGAAGAAGAACCCCCAAAAGAAAGAAAGAAATTTCTGCTGTACATTCCCAGTTAGTCTGCTGCAAGGAGCTGCATAATACTGAAAGAAAGGAAGGAGGAAAACAGAAAGAAAGAGAATGTAATGGTTATCTTACGATATTGAAACTTACCGGTCGGAATATTTAAAGTCTCTGTGGAAGTTTCTGGCCTTAGTTCCTGAAGCCTACTCCGTAGATAGCTCTCCATTTGCAAATCTGCCGCAGACTTTTCAATACCAGGGACTACGACCAAGAGCATTGGTAATCTTCTTAAAGAATATCTTCTTTCCCGGTTGGGAACATCTAGGATTCCAGAGTATGAGGCCCCCTGAGATGTATCAGGATGCAAAGCTGAATCATCCATTCCACAAGCTTGATCCAGTTGAGATGTTTGGGGCTGAGGACTAGAAGATGTCTCTGGCAACCTGGTAAAAGAAACATCTTGTCAGGCATGCAAGGTGGGGAAGACATATGTGGAATAAACTGTCACTTACTCTTCCATGCAAGAAAAGAAGTTAGGCTGTCAGAACAAAACCACATAAAATAATTTCTTTATAGACACAGGGCAAAAATTGAGCCATAAGTATTTATTGAGTCAGTGTTGCAATGGACAACTGTTTAGTGAAGAATAGATTTTAAAGGGAGTCTTTCTGGGGTGCATGTGTTTGGAATTGCTATGCCCTCATATGCTGAGGCATAACATGGGGAAACTTATCAGTGTCAATTGAACAGCAGGCATGCTTTAAATTTTCTAGGAGGTCTTAAAAAACTTTTTATTGAATTGCAAACTTCCAAAAGAAAAAAAGTTGCTTGGTCCCTCCATAACTTTCTGTTTTCACAAGATGGCAATGCACTGTTGGGAACACGAGGAAAGCTGCAGGCTGTGGAAGTGTGCATCTCGATTGGGCTCACAGTAAAAGCGACTGCATGGAAGCAGCGTCAATATTGTCCACCTCTTCTGCAAAGACTTTAAGTGAAGAAACTTACCCAGTAGCCTCTTCTGAAGCCACACTCACACCTGCAGCAGGAGGAGAAAAACAAATAGAGTTACATCTCCAATATGGACCATGATCAAACATCCAGGGAAGGATCCTGGCTCTTTTACCACACTTAATATCATACACGGAGCATCATTCTGCAGCTGACTAAGCATGGCTGGGGTCTAGCATGGCTAAGCGGTTAAGGATAGGGGTGAGTCTTCCCTCATGTATTTAAGGCTTGCACCACATAATTCATAATAACAAATAAGAACAGGGGAGGGCGAATAGGGAGTGTGTGTTTCAAGACCAAATCTTGCTGTGCTTGGGGTAAAATTATGCAGTTACATCCACTTCCATTTTAAATCACTACTTTGGCCGTGTAGGACATTAGAGGCTATACGGAAAGTTTTCAGGCGTGGAAGGAAACCTCAAGAAGAAGAACTCCCAAAAGAAAGAAAGAAATTTCTGCTGTCCATTCCCAGTTAGTCTGCTGCAAGGAGCTGCATAATACTGAAAGAAAGGAAGGAGGAAAACAGAAAGAAAGACAATGTAATGGTTATCTCACGATATTGAAACTTACCGGTCGGAATCTCCTTGGGTGTTTCTGGCCTTGGTTCCTGAGGCTGTATATTGGTCTCCATGTTCAATTCTGCCTCAGACCTTTCAATACCAGACATTACGACAGTGGGCATCGGTCCTCTTGTTGAAGGAGTGCTTATTTCCTGGTGGGGAACATCTAGGATTCCAGAGTATGAGGCCCCCTGAGATGTATCAGGATGCAAAGCTGAATCATCCATTCCACAAGCTTGATCCAGTTGAGATGTTTGGGGCTGAGGACCAGAAGATGTCTCTGGCAACCTGGTAAAAGAAACATCTTGTCAGGCATGCAAGGTGGGGAAGACATATGTGGAACAAACTGTCACTTACTCTTCCATGCAAGAAAAGATGTCAGGCTGTCAGAACAAACCAAATAAAAAAATTCTTTACAGAAACAGGGCAAAAATTGAGCCATAAGTATTTAATGAGTCAGCGTTGCAATGGACAACTGTGCAGTGAAGAATGGATTTTTAAGGGAGTCTTTCTGGGGTGCATGTGTTTGGAATTGCTATGCCCTCATATGCTGAGGCAAAACATGGGGAAACTTATCAATGTCAATTGAACAGCAGGCACGCTTTAAATTTGCTAGGAGGGATTAAAAAACTTTTTATTGAATTGCAGACTTCCAGAAGAACAAAGTTGCATGGTCCCTCTATAACTTTCTGTTTTCACAAGATGGCAATGCACTGTTGGAACACGAGGAAAGCTGCAGGCTATGGAAGTGTGCATCTCGATTGGGCTCACAGTAAAAGCGACTGCACGGAAGCAGCGTCAATATTGTCCACCTCTTCTGCAAAGACATTAAGTGAAGAAACTTACCCAGTAGCCTCTTCCGAAGCCACACTCAGACCTGCAGCAGGAGGAGAAACACAAATAGAGTTACAACTCCAATATGGACCATGATCAAACATCCAGGGAAGGATCCTGGCTCTTTTACCACACTTAATATCATACATGTAGCAGCATTCTGCAGTTGCCTAAGCATGGCTGGGGTCTAGCATGGGCTAAGGCAATCGTGCTCAGATTGACAGACTGCATACTTCCAAAACGCCCAAAATTTGCTGCCTATTCCCAGCTAGTCTGCTGCAAGGTGAAACCATAATACTGGAAGGAAGGAGGTAAAACAGAAAGAGAATTTAATGCTTATCTCACGTTATTGAAACTTACTAGTTAGAGACCTTACAGCCTCCTCGAATGTTTCTGGCCTTTGTTCCGAACCCTCTGAATCCAAGTCTTCCTGAGCCTCCTGCATAGTGGGAGCACTCGTTCTCCTTGGGGGTGGTGTTGCTCTTAGATACAAGTCTGCAAGACGCCTCTCATTAGCGGGAATGGCTACTATGGGTATCGGACCTCTGCATAAGTGAATACGTGGATTCTGTTGGGGAATATCTTCGATTCTAAAAGTTGGGGAAGCTTGAGATCTAGTAAGACAAGAAAAAGAGGTTTGTTTGCATTATCCTTATTGATTTGTAATTTTTTGGGCTAGAGACTATAAGATGAGCAACTACTCTTTCTCTTTGATAACCTGGTAAAAGAAACACCTTGTCAGGAATGCAAAATGGATCGAGCTCATTGCATGCCATATCTGGAATACATATGACTAAAGCCCAACAAACTGCCACTCACCCTTGCATGCAAAAGAAAAAGTCAGGCTGTCAGAACAAACCAAATAAAAAAATATCTTTATAGACACAGGACAAAAATTGAGCCATAAGTATTTATTTGAGTCAGTGTTGCAATGGACAACTGTGTAGTGAAGAATGGATTTTTAAGGGAGTCTTTCTGGGGTGCATGTGTTTGGAATTGCTATGCCCTCATATGTTGAGGCAGAACATGGGGAAACTTTTCAACGTCAATTGAACAGCAGGCACGCTTTAAATTTGCAAGGAGGGATTAAAACACTTTTTATTGAACTTTTTAAAGAAAAAAAGTTGCATGGTCCTTCCATAACTTTCTGTTTTCACAAGATGGCAATGCACTGTTGGAACACAAGGAAAGTTGCAGGCTGTGGAAGTGTGCATCTCGATTGGGCTCACAGTAAAAGCGACTGCACGGAAGCAGCGTCAATATTGTCCACCTCTTCTGCAAAGACTTTAAGTGAAGAAACTTACCCAGTAGCCTCTTCTGAAGCCACACTCACACCTGCAGCAGGAGGAGAAAAACAAATAGAGTTACATCTCCAATATGGACCATGATCAAACATCCAGGGAAGGATCCTGGCTCTTTTACCACACTTAACATCATACATGTAGCAGCATTCTGCAGCTGCCTAAGCATGGCTGGGGTCTAGCATGGGCTAAGGCAAAAGTGCTCAGATTGACAGACTGTTGCATACTTGCAAAATCTTTTCCTGTGGCTTTTTGCCAATTCCTCTGACAGGTAGTGGCAAGAGTCTTGAACTAAGACTGGGCAGACCTGGGTCCACAGCCTCACTAGTCCCTGAAGCTCACTGAATGCCAAGTCACTGCATCTCAGCGTGGTGGTGGGAAGAAATGGGAGGGAGGAGAACTATGTACCGCCCCTTGAGGACTTGGCAGAGCAACAGATCCACAGTATCTTCACTTCTCTCGTTCACATCAAAGTTGATGCATCGCTCCAAAGGGGCAGAAGACCTGCTTGGCTCAGAATTGGGGATGGGCAGCAAGGATCGGACACTTTAGCAGCATGTTTCTGTCCCAAGAACCAAAAATATGGCTAAGCGGTTAAGGATAGGGGTGAGTTTTCCCTCATGAATTTAAGGCTTGCACCACATAATTCATAATAATAAATAAGAGCGGGGGTGGGCGAATAGGGAGCGCATGTTTCAAGACCAAATCTTGCTGTGCTTGGGGTAAAATTATGCAGTTACATCCACTTCCATTTTAAATCACTAGTTTGGCCCTGTAGGAGATTAGAGGCTATACGGAAAGTTTTCAGGTGTGGAAAGAAACCTCAAGAAGAAGAAGAACTCCAAAAAGAAAGAAAGAAATTTCTGCTGTCCATTCCCAGTTAGTCTGCTGCAAGGAGCTGCATAATACTGAAAGAAAGGAAGGAGGAACACAGAAAGAAAGAGAATGTAATGGTTATCTCACGATATTGAAACTTACTGGTCGGACTCGGCATGGGTGTTTCTGGCCTTGGTTCCTGAGGCTGTATATTGGTCTCCATGTTCAATTCTGCCTCAGACCTTTCAGTACCAGAGATCACGACAGTGGGCATCGGTCCTCTTGTGGAAGGAGTGCTTATTTCCTGGTGGGGAACATCTAGGATTCCAGAGTATGAGGCCCCCTGAGATGTATCAGGATGCAAAGCTGAATCATCCATTCCACAAGCTTGATCCAGTTGAGATGTTTGGGGCTGAGGACTAGAAGATATCTCTGGCAACCTGGTAAAAGAAACATCTTGTCAGGCATGCAAGGTGGGGAAGACATATGTGGAACAAACCGCCACTTACTCTTCCATGCAAGAAAAGAAGTCAGGCTGTCAGAACAAACCAAATAAAAAAATTATTTACAGACACAGGGCAAAAATTGAGCCATAAGTATTTAATGAGTCAGCGTTGCAATGGACAACTGTGTAGTGAAGAATGGATTTTTAAGGGAGTCTTTCTGGGGTGCATGTGTTTGGAATTGCTATGCCCTCATATGCTGAGGCAAAACATGGGGAAACTTATGTGGGAGTCATATAGCCACGGTAAAGGCTTGTAATATTGCAGGGTGCCCCCTGACCTCGGCTGACCAACACTCTGAGCTTTACAATGTATTGGAATGCATTGACCTTATAAGGAGTTATGTTCCCCCCCTCTGGGCAGTGTAACCCTATATGGTTTGTGGGTGGGTTAAAGCCAGGACCGGATGTAGGTAACATGAGACATTGGCAAACGGCCATGCGGCTGGAGAGAACAAAGGATAATAAAAGGACTGGAGGGAGAGAAGAAGCATGAAGGAGCTGCTCCTCCGTCCATGGAAATATTGCTGGCTCTCTGTGTCCTTATCTTATGCTAAAAAGCACCATTTTGTAACGGCCGGCTCCAACAAACTTATCAATGTCAATTGAACAGCAGGCACGCTTTAAATTTGCAAGGAGGGGTTAAATTTTTTTTTTATCAAATTGAAAACTTTCTGTCAGGGAACTGCCATCGGAGGAACAGGTGGTGGAAGGGCTCACGGAGGCTGGGAGAGACCCAGCAGCTGAAGCAGGAACCAGCAGGGGGAGACGTGGGTCTCTGAGGGAAAGCGAGCAAGAGGGGGGGCTCAGGGATACGTCCAGCGAGAACAGTGGGGAGGTTTCTGAACCTCCCATAGGGAGACCCACTCCTCGCCGGAAACTGTCACGCCGCGAGTCCAGAAGACGTTTTTCCGTTAAGGAGCTTTTATGCTGGAAGCGATTCCGAAAGCAACCACTGTCGGAATCTGCAAGTGACTAGAGCAGCCATGTCTGAGGGGCTCTGTCACAGACAGAGGTTTGTGGGCTTGAACAAATTCTGAGGGACTACGCTTTTACGCACAAGCAGCTCATCATCCCATCACAGCATTCCGACAGTCTTTGTAAGTTGTTTGTGCAGGAGAAGGCATCATGAGCGACCCAGCCGGAACCGGAGAAGCAGGAGTTGGAGCAGGGCCAAGCCTGGAGGAAAGGTACCGGGCGTTGGAGATCCAGCTAGCGCTGCAGACGGCGAGGCTTGAGGAGAGAAGGGCTCAGGATGCAGACAAAAGGGGAAAAGCCACCCAGTTCCCCAGAAAGGTACCAGGATTGGTGCAGAAGTTTGGGGGGGACCCCAAGGACTACCATGCCTTTAGGACAGAGATGCAATATGCCCTCAATGTGCAGTTTGATGAATTCCCTGACAAGGAATCGCGAGTGGCTTTCGTGATTGGGCATCTTGAAAAGGGGCAAGAGACTGGGTGAGACCCCTGATGGCAACGAATAATGACGTCCTAAAGGACACAATGAGGTTCTTTCGTGCCATGGATCTGATGTTTTCCAGCGATATTGAGCAGGGAGTGGTGCGCAGACAGCTAATGGCTGGCAAACAGGGGAGCCGATCTGTCCGTGAGTACTGGACTGAGTTCACCATGCTGGTTCACAGATTGGGGTGGGACTTATCGGCGGAACCCATTCAAATGCTATTTGAAGAAGGTCTTGCTTCGGCTGTGAAAGACGAACTTTCCCGGGGTCCCAGGGCGGATTCTATGGATCAGCTGACCAAATCTGCGCTGACCATAGGAGCGCGCCAGGAGGTGAGAGCTTTGGAGAGGCGGGAAGGGAAGGGGGAACGTTGGAAGGAGTTCCGCATTCCAGACATTCCAGAGACAACTTTCCCGCCGGCAGAGCCGATGGAAATCGGAACAGCGCGCGCGCGCGCAGTTTCAAAGCCCAGTGAGGGGGGAAAGAAGGAGGGAAAAGGCGCCCGGAAATGCTATCTCTGCCAACAGCCAGGTCACTTTGCCAGAGTCTGCCCCCAGAGGAAGGAATGGCAAGGGATGGTGGGAGCTGTTGAGGGAAGAGAGGAGGAAAAACCGGAGCAAGTAAAAGCCAACGCCTGGTTGCCACCGTCGGGGCACAGCAGCCAGGCCAAAGAGCAGTGAAAGTGCCCACGCCAGAACCTCCTAAACCTGCCCTAGTGATAGAAGTGTTGCTAGAGCTGCAAAACGGACACCCCCTAAAGATAAAGGCGCTGTTGGACTCAGGCAGCTCCTGCAATTTCATGAGCAAAGAGTTTGCAGCTGAACACCAGATACAGACGATCCCTTTAAGCAACCCCCTGCAGGTGACCACGATCGATGGCAGGGAGTTGTTGGGAGGAGAAGTCAGCTTGCAGACCGTCCCAATGATAATGAAGGTGGCAAGGCACACCGAACTGATAGTGTTTAATGTGGCCACCTTGGGAGGAGCTCCTATTATTTTGGGGATGAGCTGGCTAGCGTTACATGATCCGCTGGTGGGCTGGCATCAAAGAGTGGTTTCCTTTGGTTCAGCACATTGCTTAGAACACTGCAAAGGGGGAAAGGGTTCAGCAGGGGCCCAAGCCACCCTAGCAGGGACGGAAGTAATGGAGAAAGTGAAGGTACCATGACAATACGCAGATCTCAGTGACGTGTTCAGCGAAAGGGAAGCTGACCAACTACCCCCGCATAGACCCTTTGACTGTCAAATCAATTTACTCCCTGGGGCACAGCTTCCTGTAGGCAAGTTGTACGCCATGTCAGACAGAGAAATGCAGGAGCTAAGAGAGTTCATTGACAAGAACCTGAAGAGAGGTTTCATCAGAGAGTCCAGAGTGGTGGGAGGTAGCCCAGTGTTTTTTGTGGATAAAAAAAACACGGACAAGCCGAGACTTGTGTGTGACTTCAGGGCTTTAAATGCAGTGTCAGAACCATTGGCCTTCCCTATGCCCAGGATTGACGACATTTTGACCAGGGTGCGGAAGGGAAAGATTTTTACAAAGCTGGACCTAAGGGGGGCGTACAACCTGATACGTATAAGGAAAGGGGATGAATGGAAAACCAACATGTTCACCCCTTTGGGGGCATTTGAATATTTAGTTATGCCATTTGGCCTACAAGCAGGCTCGGCGTGCTTCCAATCGTTTATGAACCACGTACTGGGGCCTTTGCTTTACAAGAATTGTGTGGCCTTCCTAGATGACGTGTTGGTGTATTCTGAGAATGAGGAGCAGCATGTGAGAGACGTCAGAGAAGTGTTGAGCAGGCTGCAAGCCAACCGGCTGTGGGTGAAACTGGAGAAGTGTCAGTTTCATACCAAGGAGGTGGAGTTCCTGGGGTACCGCCTGTCAGACAAGGGATTGGCCATGGATCCCGGCAAGGTCCAGGCAGTGCTGGAATGGAAAACACCCAAAACAAAGAAGGATGTGCAGAGGTTCCTAGGGTTTGGGAACTTTTATCGTAAGTTCATCTGAAACTTTGCCCACCTGACGGCGCCCATTACGGACTGTCTCAGCAGTAAGAAGAAATTCGTTTGGACTGAGGAGGCGGAGCGAGCATTTGAGGAACTAAAAAGGGCCTTCGCCTCTGAAGAACAACTTCTGCATGTGGATTTACAAAAAAAGATGAGAGTCGAAACTGACGCATCAGACAGAGCTATAGGGGCGGTGCTTCTACAACCAGGGAAGGAGGAGTCAGAGTGGAGACCGTGTGCCTTTTTTTCGCGCAAGCTGAACAAATCCGAGAGGAACTACACGGTGTACGACCGAGAACTACTTGCCATTCATGAGGCTTTCCGGAGATGGAGGCACCTGCTAATTGGAGCACAACATAAGGTGCAAGTGTGCACTGACCACAAGAACCTAGAGTATTGGAGAATGGCCCGAGTGCTCAACCAACGGCTAGTGAGATGGGCCCAGGAGTTCTCCAAATTTAACTTTGAGATTTGTTACGTGCCAGGCCCAGAGAACATTAGGGCGGACGCTCTCTCACGCAAACCTGAATATTTGGAGGGGGAGGGGGCACCCGAAGAAAGACATGTCATTCCAGAGGACCGCTGGGTGTGTGGGGCGGCATTGGTGGGGCAAAGACAACTGGTAGAAGGAACAGAGAATGATGAATACGCCCAGGACAAACTCAGGGGTCTCAGGGGGGAGGGAGATAAACCCGGAGGTTTTGAGGAGAGAAACGGGGCGTTGTATTACAAGGGAGCGTTATATATACCTGAAGGAGAGTTGAGGGGGAAGGTACTCAAGCAGCTGCACGATAGCCCCACAGCGGGGCATTTTGGGCAACACAAAACCATGTGGCTGGTTACCAGGGAATTTTGGTGGCCCAAGGTCAGGGAAGATGTGCGGGAGTATGTGAGAGGTTGTGACCAATGCCAGCGAGCCAAAGGGGAGAGGAGGGCGCCGGCAGGGTTACTAGAACCGCTACCCACACCTGAAAGACCATGGGAAGCAGTGGCAATAGATTTCATGACTGATCTGCCAAGGTCCCGAGGGGAAACAGCCATCATGGTTGTGGTAGACCTGTTAACCAAAATGGCCCACTTTATAGCCTGCTCACATGCTGTCACGGCAGAAGAAACAGCTAAATTGTTTGTAGAAAATGTGTTTAGGTTGCATGGCGCCCCCTTGAGGGTGGTTTCAGACCAAGGGAAACAATTTACTTCCAGGTTCTGGAGGAAGCTCATGAGCTTACTGCATGTAGAGGTCAATTTTTTGACTGCCCGGCATCCTGAAACCAACGGGCAGGTGGAAAGAACCAATGGCATCCTCCAGCAATATCTGAGGTGTTATGTCAATGACAGAGAGAATGATTGGGTGGAAAAGCTGGCGTTGGCAGAATTTGCCTACAACAATGCGGAGAACGTGTCCACAGGGATGAGCCCCTTTTTGGCTAATTATGGGTGCCATCCCAGGGCTTTCCCGGGGGGGAAGGGGAGAGATGGAGCGTCCCGGCTGCCGAACAGTTCGTAGAAGAAATGGAAGCGATCCATCGTCAGCTCCAACTTAACTTAGACAGGGCCAAGGAGGAGTATAAGAGGCAGGCAGACAAAAACAGAAGGGAAGGTGAAACCATTAGGGTGGGGAACCAGGTGTGGCTGTCAACCCAAGGGTTACCATTCAAGGGGGGTTGTAAGAAGTTAAGACCCAAAAGATTGGGCCCATTTGAAGTCACGCAACAGATCAACCCAGTGGCTTTCAGACTCCGGTTACCGAACCACATGAAGCTGCACCCAGTTTTCAACAGGTCGTTGCTGTCACCGTATAGAGGGGACAGAGAAGGGAGGTTCACTCGGGGACCAGCAATGGAGGAAAGGGAACACAGCAACCATGTGGCGGAGATCCTCGATTCCAGGTGGAAGGGAGATCAAGTGGAGTATTTGGTAATGTGGGAAGGGGAACCGGAGTCGGAAAACACCTGGGTCATGGCAGAGGATGTCAATGACGAGGTATTAATAGAAACTTTTCATCAGAGGTTCCCACGTAAACCTCAGCCTGTAGCGAGGTTCCGGAGGGAATACTTTGCCACCACAGATGAGGAAGAGGAGTTGGAGGGGTTCACAGATTCCGAGGAGGAGGAGGATTCAGCGACCCGGAACGGCGACCGATGGAGGGAAATGTTCGAGACGTCTGAAGATGAAGAGGATTCTTTTAGGGGTTTTACCTCCTCACCGCCCAGAGGAGAGGGAACGGGAGGGGGTGAAGGGGGTCCTGGAGGGGAGGTGGATGTCAGGGAACTGCCATCGGAGGAACAGGTGGTGGAAGGGCTCACGGAGGCTGGGAGAGACCCAGCAGCTGAAGCAGGAACCAGCAGGGGGAGAGGTGGGTCTCTGAGGGAAAGCAAGCAAGAGGGAGGGCTCAGGGATACGTCCAGCGAGAACAGTGGGGAGGTTTCTGAACCTCCCATAGGGAGACCCACTCCTCGCCGGAAACTGTCACGCCGCGAATCCAGAAGACGTGTTTCCGTTAAGGAGCTTTTATGCTGGAAGCGATTCCGAAAGCAACCACTGTCGGAATCTGCAAGTGACTAGAGCAGCCATGTCTGAGGGGCTCTGTCACAGACAGAGTTTTGTGGGCTTGAACAAACTCTGAGGGACTACGCTTTTACGCACAAGCAGCTCATCATCCCATCACACTTTCAAAAGAATAAAAGTTGCATGGTCCCTCCATAACTTTCTCTTTGCGCAAGGTGGCAGTGCACTGTTGGAACACGAGGAAAGCTGCAGGCTGTGGAAGTGTGTATCTCGATTGGGCTCACAGTAAAAGCGACTGCATGGAAGCAGCGTCAATATTGTCCACCTCTTCTGCAAAGACTTTAAGTGAAGAAACTTACCCAGTAGCCTCTTCTGAAGCCACACTCACACCTGCAGCAGGAGGAGAAAAACAAATAGAGATACATCTTCAATATGGACCATGATCAAACATCCAGGGAAGGATCCTGGCTCTTTTACCACACTTAATATCATACACGGAGCATCATTCTGCAGCTGACTAAGCATGGCTGGGGTCTAGCATGGCTAAGCGGTTAAGGATAGGGGTGAGTTTTCCCTCATGTATTTAAGGCTTGCACCACATAATTCATTATAATAAATAAGAGCGGGGGAGGGCTAATAGGGAGCGGGTGTTTCAAGACCAAATCTTGCTGTGCTTGGGGTAAAATCATGCAGTTACATCCACTTCCATTTTAAATCACTAGTTTGGCCGTGTAGGACATTAGAGGCTATACGGAAAGTTTTCAGGCGTGGAAGGAAACCTCAAGAAGAAGAAGAACTCCAAAAAGAAAGAAAGAAATTTCTGCTGTCCATTCCCAGTTAGTCTGCTGCAAGGAGCTGCATAATACTGAAAGAAAGGAAGGAGGAAAACAGAAAGAAAGAGAATGTAATGGTTATCTCACGATATTGAAACTTACCGGTCGGACTCGGCATGGGTGTTTCTGGCCTTGGTTCCTGAGGCAGATTCTGTATATTGGTATCCATGTTTAATTCTGCCTCAGATCTTTCAATACCAGACATTACGACAGTGGGCATCGGTCCTCTTGTAGAAGGAGTGCTTATTTCCTGGTGGGGAACATCTAGGATTCCAGAGTATGAGGCCCCCTGAGATGTATCAGGATGCAAAGCTGAATCATCCATTCCACAAGCTTGATCCAGTTGAGATGTTTGGGGCTGAGGACTAGAAGATGTCTCTGGCAACCTGGTAAAAGAAACATCTTGTCAGGCATGCAAGGTGGGGAAGTCATTTGTGGAACAAACTGTCACTTACTCTTCCATGCAAGAAAAGATGTCAGGCTGTCAGAACAAAGCAAATAAAAAAATTCTTAACAGACACACGGCAAAAATTGAGCCATAAGTATTTAATGAGTCAGCGTTGCAATGGACAACTGTGTAGTGAAGAATGGATTTTTAAGGGAGTCTTTCTGGGGTGCATGTGTTTGGAATTGCTATGCCCTCATATGCTGAGGCACAACATGGGGAAACATCAATGTCAATTGATCAGCAGGATCACTTTAAATTTGCAAGGAGGGATTAAAACACTTTTTATTGAACTTTTTAAAGAAAAAAAGTTGCATGGTCCTTCCATAACTTTCTGTTTTCACAAGATGGCAATGCACTGTTGGAACACAAGGAAAGTTGCAGGCTGTGGAAGTGTGCATCTCGATTGGGCTCACAGTAAAAGCGACTGCACGGAAGCAGCGTCAATATTGTCCACCTCTTCTGCAAAGACTTTAAGTGAAGAAACTTACCCAGTAGCCTCTTCTGAAGCCACACTCACACCTGCAGCAGGAGGAGAAAAACAAATAGAGTTACATCTCCAATATGGACCATGATCAAACATCCAGGGAAGGATCCTGGCTCTTTTACCACACTTAATATCATACATGTAGCAGCATTCTGCAGCTGCCTAAGCATGGCTGGGGTCTAGCATGGGCTAAGGCAAAAGTGCTCAGATTGACAGACTGTTGCATACTTGCAAAATCTTTCCTGTGGCTTTTTGCCAATTCCTCTGACAGGTAGTGGCAAGAGTCTTGAACTAAGACTGGGCAGGCCTGGGTCCACAGCCTCACTAGTCCCTGAAGCTCACTGAATGCCAAGTCACTGCATCTCAGCGTGGTGGTGGGAAGAAATGGGAGGGAGGAGAACTATGTACCGCCCCTTGAGGACTTGGCAGAGCAACGGATCCACAGTAGCTTCACTTCTCTCGTTCACATCAAAGTTGATGCATCGCTCCAAAGGGGCAGAAGACCTGCTTGGCTCAGAATTGGGGATGGGCAGCAAGGATCGGACACTTTAGCAGCATGTTTCTGGCCCAAGAACCAAAAATATGGCTAAGCGGTTAAGGATAGGGGTGAGTTTTCCCTCATGAATTTAAGGCTTGCACCACATAATTGATAATAATAAATAAGAGCGGGGGTGGGCAAATAGGGAGCGCATGTTTCAAGACCAAATCTTGCTGTGCTTGGGGTAAAATTATGCAGTTACATCCACTTCCATTTTAAATCACTAGTTTGGCCGTGTAGGACATTAGAGGCTATACAGAAAGTTTTCAGGCATGGAAAGAAACCTCAGGAAGAAGAACCCCCAAAAGAAAGAAAGAAACTTCTGCTCCCCATTCCCAGTTAGTCTGCTGCAAGGAGCTGCATAATACTGAAAGAAAGGAAGGAGGAAAACATAAAGAAAGAGAATGTAATGGTTATCTCACGCTATTGAAACTTACCGGTCGGAATCTCCTTGGGTGTTTCTGGCCTTGGTTCCTGAGGCTGTATATTGGTCTCCATGTTCAATTCTGCCTCAGACCTTTCAATACCAGAGATCACGACAGTGGGCATCGGTCCTCTTGTGGAAGGAGTGCTTATTTCCTGGTGGGGAACATCTAGGATTCCAGAGTATGAGGCCCCCTGAGATGTATCAGGATGCAAAGCTGAATCATCCATTCCACAAGCTTGATCCAGTTGAGATGTTTGGGGCTGAGGACTAGAAGATGTCTCTGGCAACCTGGTAAAAGAAACATATTGTCAGGCATGCAAGGTGGGGAAGTCATTTGTGGAACAAACTGTCACTTACTCTTCCATGCAAGAAAAGATGTCAGGCTGTCAGAACAAAGCAAATAAAAAAATTCTTTACAGACACAGGGCAAAAATTGAGCCATAAGTATTTAATGAGTCAGCGTTGCAATGGACAACCATGTAGTGAAGAATGGATTTTAAAGGGAGTCTTTCTGGGGTGCATGTGTTTGGAATTGCTATGCCCTCATATGCTGAGGCACAACATGGGGAAACTTATCAATGTCAATTGAACAGCAGGCATGCTTTAAATTTTCTAGGAGGTCTTAAAAAACTTTTTATTGAATTGCAAACTTCCAAAAGAAAAAAAGTTGCTTGGTCCCTCCATAACTTTCTGTTTTCACAAGATGGCAATGCACTGTTGGAACATGAGGAAAGCTGCAGGCTGTGGAAGTGTGCATCTCGATTGGGCTCACAGTAAAAGCGACTGCACGGAAGCAGCGTCAATATTGTCCACCTCTTTTGCAAAGACTTTAAGTGAAGACACTTACCCAGTAGCCTCTTCCGAAGCCACACTCAGACCTGCAGCAGGAGGAGAAACACAAATAGAGTTACATCTCCAATATGGACCAGGATCAGATATCCAGGGGATCATCCTGGCTCTTTTACCACACTTAATATCATACATGAAGCAGTAGTCAGCAGCTGCCTAAGCATGGCTGGGGGTCTAGCATGGGCTAAGGCAAAAGTGCTCAGATTGACAGACTGCATCCTTCCAAAACCCCCAAAATTTGCTGCCCATTCCCAGCTAGTCTGCTGCAAGGTGAAACCATAATACTGGAAGGAAGGAGGTAAAACAGAAAGAGAATGTACAGTGGTGCCTCGCAAGACGAAATCAATCCGTTCCACGAGTCTCTTCGTCTAGCGGTTTTTTCGTCTTGTGAAGCAACCCTGTTAGCGGATTAGCGTTATTAGCGGTTTAGCGGCTATTAAAGGCTTAGCGGATTAGCGGCTAAAAGGCTATTAGCGGCTTAGCGGCTTAGAAAGGGGGGGAGCGAAAAAAAATCGGAACACTCGCAAGACGTTTTCGTCTTGCAAAGCAAGCCCATAGGGAAGATCGTCTTGCGAAGCAGCTCAAAAAGGGAAAACCCTATCGTCTAGTGGGTTTTCCGTCTTGCGAGGCATTCGTCTTGCGGGGCACCACTGTAATGCTTATCTCACGTTATTGAAACTTACTAGTTAGAGACCTTACAGCCTCCTCGAATGTTTCTGGCCTTTGTTCTGAACCCTCTGAATCAAAGTCTTCCTGAGCCTCCTGCATAGTGGGAGCCCTCGTTCTCCTTGGGGGTGGTGTTGCTCTTAGATACAAGTCTGCAAGACGCCTCTCATTAGCGGGAATGGCTACTATGGGTATCGGACCTCTGCATAAGTGAATACGTGGATTCTGTTGGGGAATATCTTCGATTCTAAAAGTTGGGGAAGCTTGAGATCTAGTAAGACAAGAAAAAGAGGTTTGTTTGCATTATCCTTATTGATTTGTAATTTTTTGGGCTAGAGACTATAAGATGAGCAACTACTCTTTCTCTTTGATAACCTGGTAAAAGAAACACCTTGTCAGGAATGCAAAATGGATCGAGCTCATTGCATGCCATATCTGGAATACATATGACTAAAGCCCAACAAACTGCCACTCACCCTTGCACGCCAAAGAAAAAGTCAGGCTGTCAGAACAAACCAAATAAAAAAATATCTTTATAGACACAGGACAAAAATTGAGCCATAAGTATTTATTTGAGTCAGTGTTGCAATGGACAACTGTGTAGTGAAGAATGGATTTTTAAGGGAGTCTTTCTGGGGTGCATGTGTTTGGAATTGCTATGCCCTCATATGTTGAGGCAGAACATGGGGAAACTTTTCAACGTCAATTGAACAGCAGGCACGCTTTAAATTTGCAAGGAGGGATTAAAACACTTTTTATTGAACTTTTTAAAGAAAAAAAGTTGCATGGTCCTTCCATAACTTTCTGTTTTCACAAGATGGCAATGCACTGTTGGAACACAAGGAAAGTTGCAGGCTGTGGAAGTGTGCATCTCGATTGGGCTCACAGTAAAAGCGACTGCACGGAAGCAGCGTCAATATTGTCCACCTCTTCTGCAAAGACTTTAAGTGAAGAAACTTACCCAGTAGCCTCTTCTGAAGCCACACTCACACCTGCAGCAGGAGGAGAAAAACAAATAGAGTTACATCTCCAATATGGACCATGATCAAACATCCAGGGAAGGATCCTGGCTCTTTTACCACACTTAACATCATACATGTAGCAGCATTCTGCAGCTGCCTAAGCATGGCTGGGGTCTAGCATGGGCTAAGGCAAAAGTGCTCAGATTGACAGACTGTTGCATACTTGCAAAATCTTTTCCTGTGGCTTTTTGCCAATTCCTCTGACAGGTAGTGGCAAGAGTCTTGAACTAAGACTGGGCAGACCTGGGTCCACAGGCTCACTAGTCCCTGAAGCTCACTGAATGCCGAGTCACTGCATCTCAGCGTGGTGGTGGGAAGAAATGGGAGGGAGGAGAACTATGTACCGCCCCTTGAGGACTTGGCAGAGCAACGGATCCACAGTAGCTTCACTTCTCTCGTTCACATCAAAGTTGATGCATCGCTCCAAAGGGGCAGAAGACCTGCTTGGCTCAGAATTGGGGATGGGCAGCAAGGATCGGACACTTTAGCAGCATGTTTCTGTCCCAAGAACCAAAAATATGGCTAAGCGGTTAAGGATAGGGGTGAGTTTTCCCTCATGAATTTAAGGCTTGCACCACATAATTCATAATAATAAATAAGAGCGGGGGTGGGCGAATAGGGAGCGCATGTTTCAAGACCAAATCTTGCTGTGCTTGGGGTAAAATTATGCAGTTACATCCACTTCCATTTTAAATCACTAGTTTGGCCCTGTAGGAGATTAGAGGCTATACGGAAAGTTTTCAGGTGTGGAAAGAAACCTCAAGAAGAAGAAGAACTCCAAAAAGAAAGAAAGAAATTTCTGCTGTCCATTCCCAGTTAGTCTGCTGCAAGGAGCTGCATAATACTGAAAGAAAGGAAGGAGGAAAACAGAAAGAAAGAGAATGTAATGGTTATCTCACGATATTGAAACTTACTGGTCGGACTCGGCATGGGTGTTTCTGGCCTTGGTTCCTGAGGCTGTATATTGGTCTCCATGTTCAATTCTGCCTCAGACCTTTCAGTACCAGAGATTACGACAGTAGGCATCGGTCCTCTTGTGGAAGGAGTGCTTATTTCCTGGTGGGGAACATCTAGGATTCCAGAGTATGAGGCCCCCTGAGATGCAGCAGGATGCAAAGCTGAATCATCCATTCCACAAGCTTGATCCAGTTGAGATGTTTGGGGCTGAGGACTAGAAGATATCTCTGGCAACCTGGTAAAAGAAACATATTGTCAGGCATGCAAGGTGGGGAAGACATATGTGGATGAAACCGCCACTTACTCTTCCATGCAAGAAAAGAAGTCAGGCTGTCAGAACAAACCAAATAAAAAAATTCTTTACAGACACAGGGCAAAAATTGAGCCATAAGTATTTAATGAGTCAGTGTTGCAATGGACAACTGTGTAGTGAAGAATGGATTTTTAAGGGAGTCTTTCTGGGGTGCATGTGTTTGGAATTGCTATGCCCTCATATGCTGAGGCAAAACATGGGGAAACTTATGTGGGAGTCATATAGCCACGGTAAAGGCTTGTAATATTGCAGGGTGCCCCCTGACCTCGGCTGACCAACACTCTGAGCTTTACAATGTATTGGAATGCATTGACCTTATAAGGAGTTATGTTCCCCCCCTCTGGGCAGTGTAACCCTATATGGTTTGTGGGTGGGTTAAAGCCTGGACCGGATGTAGGTAACATGAGACATTGGCAAACGGCCATGCGGCTGGAGAGAACAAAGGATAATAAAAGGACTGGAGGGAGAGAAGAAGCATGAAGGAGCTGCTCCTCCGTCCATGGAAATATTGCTGGCTCTCTGTGTCCTTATCTTATGCTAAAAAGCACCATTTTGTAACGGCCGGCTCCAACAAACTTATCAATGTCAATTGAACAGCAGGCACGCTTTAAATTTGCAAGGAGGGGTTAAATTTTTTTTTTATCAAATTGAAAACTTTCAAAAGAATAAAAGTTGCATGGTCCCTCCATAACTTTCTCTTTGCGCAAGGTGGCAGTGCACTGTTGGAACACGAGGAAAGCTGCAGGCTGTGGAAGTGTGTATCTCGATTGGGCTCACAGTAAAAGCGACTGCATGGAAGCAGCGTCAATATTGTCCACCTCTTTTGCAAAGACTTTAAGTGAAGAAACTTACCCAGTAGCCTCTTCTGAAGCCACACTCAGACCTGCAGCAGGAGGAGAAAAACAAATAGAGTTACAACTCCAATATGGACCAGGATCAGACATCCAGGGAAGGATCCTGGCTCTTTTACCACACTTAATATCATACACGGAGCATCATTCTGCAGCTGACTAAGCATGGCTGGGGTCTAGCATGGCTAAGCGGTTAAGGATAGGGGTGAGTCTTCCCTCATGTATTTAAGGCTTGCACCACATAATTCATAATAACAAATAAGAACAGGGGAGGGCGAATAGGGAGTGCGTGTTTCAAGACCAAATCTTGCTGTGCTTGGGGTAAAATTATGCAGTTACATCCACTTCCATTTTAAATCACTACTTTGGCCGTATAGGACATTAGAGGCTATACGGAAAGTTTTCAGGCATGGAAAGAAACCTCAAGAAGAAGAAGAACTCCAAAAAGAAAGAAAGAAATTTCTGCTGTCCATTCCCAGTTAGTCTGCTGCAAGGAGCTGCATAATACTGAAAGAAAGGAAGGAGGAAAACAGAAAGAAAGAGAATGTAATGGTTATCTCACGATATTGAAACTTACTAGTCGGACTCGGCATGGGTGTTTCTGGCCTTGGTTCCTGAGGCTGTATATTGGTCTCCATGTTCAGTTCTGCCTCAGACCTTTCAATACCAGACATTACGACAGTGGGCATCGGTCCTCTTGTTGAAGGAGTGCTTATTTCCTGGTGGGGAACATCTAGGATTCCAGAGTATGAGGCCCCCTGAGATGTATCAGGATGCAAAGCTGAATCATCCATTCCACAAGCTTGATCCAGTTGAGATGTTTGGGGCTGAGGACTAGAAGATATCTCTGGCAACCTGGTAAAAGAAACATATTGTCAGGCATGCAAGGTGGGGAAGTCATTTGTGGAACAAACTGTCACTTACTCTTCCATGCAAGAAAAGATGTCAGGCTGTCAGAACAAAGCAAATAAAAAAATTCTTTACAGACACAGGGCAAAAATTGAGCCATAAGTATTTAATGAGTCAGCGTTGCAATGGACAACCATGTAGTGAAGAATGGATTTTAAAGGGAGTCTTTCTGGGGTGCATGTGTTTGGAATTGCTATGCCCTCATATGCTGAGGCACAACATGGGGAAACTTATCAATGTCAATTGAACAGCAGGCATGCTTTAAATTTTCTAGGAGGTCTTAAAAAACTTTTTATTGAATTGCAAACTTCCAAAAGAAAAAAAGTTGCTTGGTCCCTCCATAACTTTCTGTTTTCACAAGATGGCAATGCACTGTTGGAACATGAGGAAAGCTGCAGGCTGTGGAAGTGTGCATCTCGATTGGGCTCACAGTAAAAGCGACTGCACGGAAGCAACGTCAATATTGTCCACCTCTTTTGCAAAGACTTTAAGTGAAGAAACTTACCCAGTAGTCTCTTCTGAAGCCACACTCAGACCTGCAGCAGGAGGAGAAACACAAATAGAGTTACAACTCCAATATGGACCAGGATCAGACATCCAGGGAATAATCCTGGCTCTTTTACCACACTTAATATCATACATGAAGCAGTAGTCAGCAGCTGCCTAAGCATGGCTGGGGGTCTAGCATGGGCTAAGGCAAAAGTGCTCAGATTGACAGACTGCATCCTTCCAAAACCCCCAAAATTTGCTGCCCATTCCCAGCTAGTCTGCTGCAAGGTGAAACCATAATACTGGAAGGAAGGAGGTAAAACAGAAAGAGAATGTACAGTGGTGCCTCGCAAGACGAAATTAATCCGTTCCACAAGTCTCTTCGTCTAGCGGTTTTTTCGTCTTGTGAAGCAACCCTGTTAGCGGATTAGCGTTATTAGCGGTTTAGCGGCTATTAAAGGCTTAGCGGATTAGCGGCTAAAAGGCTATTAGCGGCTTAGCGGCTTAGAAAAGGGGGGGAGCGGAAAAAAATCGGAACACTCGCAAGACGTTTTTGTCTTGCAAAGCAAGCCCATAGGGAAGATCGTCTTGCGAAGCAGCTCAAAAAGGGAAAACCCTATCGTCTAGTGGGTTTTCCGTCTTGCGAGGCATTCGTCTTGCGGGGCACCACTGTAATGCTTATCTTACATTATTGAAACTTACTAGTTAGAGACCTTACAGCCTCCTCGAATGTTTCTGGCCTTTGTTCCGAACCCTCTGAATCCAAGTCTTCCTGAGCCTCCTGCATAGTGGGAGCACTCGTTCTCCTTGGGGGTGGTGTTGCTCTTAGATACAAGTCTGCAAGACGCCTCTCATTAGCGGGAATGGCTACTATGGGTATCGGACCTCTGCATAAATGAATACGTGGATTCTGTTGGGGAATATCTTCGATTCTAAAAGTTGGGGAAGCTTGAGATCTAGTAAGACAAGAAAAAGAGGTTTGTTTGCATTATCCTTATTGATTTGTAATTTTTTGGGCTAGAGACTATAAGATGAGCAACTACTCTTTCTCTTTTATAACTTGGTAAAAGAAACACCTTGTCAGGAATGCAAAATGGATTGAGCTCTTACTTATACTTATCAAACCTTTATTAGGCATTGTGCAAATAAAACCATAAAAGAGGAAATAACATATAAAAGCCTTGAAATATATATAAAAGGCAGCAGTTGGCTACGTACATATATATATATATATACATATAAAATCAGTGGTTTTCGTTGTTAACCTGCTCCTTGGAGGACTGCTACCAAAAACTCGGCTACCCCCGCCGTTACCCTTTGGTCGACGTCGGATAGGCAGAATCCCACACATTCACCTTGCTGGGGTTCCAGACCACCCAAAAGAGGGGACAGCACACGTTGACGTGGGATACTGTACAATGGGCAATGAAAGAGAATATGCTCTACAGTGTCCGGGACATTCATAGAGCATCTGCAGAATCTCTTGTTTCTAGGGATGTTTTGATATCTTCCCCAGACAAATGCTGAGGGAAAAACATTCAAACGGGCCAGCATAAAAGCCCTACGTTGGGCTGGGATTATTAATTTAGTGACGTAATTGGCTCTGCTATCTAAGATATTTAAATCATAGAATATGGGGGAGCAAATTTTGTTTACAGCTGCCATAATATTTTGTCTCTCGACATCCTTTAGTCTAGTTAGGATATTATGGAAAATGTATTGCTCATTAGAATTGTACAGGGGCTCCAGCTCGATGCCTAAAGATTCAATCTTTTTTTCGAGGTACTGATACCATCTTGATTTATAGGAGTCTTTGAGCAAATCAGCGAGCACACTTGATGGAGGGCAGCGAAAATGGCAGCGTAACCAGTACTTTATTGAGGTGGACCATGCCCAATATTCCATTGTGTGTATGCCTATTTCTGCACACATTGTTTCATATTTGATCACAGCTGGGAGTCCAAGAATACGTCTCAGAAAGCTGGAGTGAATCTTTTTTAAATCACTGTTATATGCTTGGACCCATAGCGGGATTCCATATAATATCTGGGATTGCACTTTTGTTTGAAATATCTGATTGGCCGCAGGAATAAATTGATTACCTTTCTGATAATAAAAACGGGCAACTGCTGATGAGGTACACTTTGCCTGTTTTATGGCATTTGTGCGATGATTTGCCCACCCTAAATTGCTCTGGAATAAGATTCCCAGATACCTATAGATTTTCACTTGTTGGATTTCTTGCCCTCTTATTTTCCATTTCTCTAATTTCCAACCATTCGAGAAGACCAAAATTTTTGTCTTCTCATAATTTATAGAGAGTTTGTTACATTCGCAGTAAAGGATCAGAGAAGATATAAGACGTTTCAGACCCAAGCTCGTTAATGATAGTAGGACAGCATCGTCTGCGTATAATAAGAGAGGAACTGGTTTCTGATTAAGTTTAGGGGCATGTGATTCTATTTTTTGGAGGTGATCTGGCAAGTCTGATAAAAATAAATTAAATAGAAAGGGAGCGAGAATACACCCTTGTTTTACCCCTTTCGAGTTTGGGATGTCTGATGAAAGGTGACCTTTGGTGTTAAGTTTGACTTGACAGGTATTGGAAGAGTATAGATTTTGTATTAGAATCAATAAGCGCTGATCAATTTTTAATTCTGCGAGTTTCCTCCACAGCTTTGGGCGGTCAATTGAGTCGAATGCACCACGAAAGTCTACAAAAGCAGCATATATCTTAGATTGCCTTTGGGATCTATATTTTTCAACCAAATGCATAAGTATAAGGCAGTGGTCTAATGAAGAGCAACCTTTGGAGAAACCTATTTGTTCTTTCCCTGGTAAATTTAGATTTTTCATCCAGGTAAGAAGTTTAGATAAAAGGTGCTTAGCGTAGATTTTCCCTATCACTGATAATAGGCTTATCGGTCTGTAATTCCTTGGTTCTTTTGGGTCGCCATTTTTAAAGATTGGGATAATTATTGATCTTAACCATATCTCAGGTATGATCCCATATTTATCTATGAGAGTAAACAATTGAGCTAAGGGTTCTGCCCACCAATCTATATAGGTCTTGAATAATTCTATTGGTAGACCGTCTGGCCCAGGAGATTTCCCCGATTTGAAATTTTTAACTATCTCTCTAATTTCCTCTTCTTCTACCCTTGGCCACTCCTGGAGTTTATTGATTTTATTTTTAGTGGTCTCATTTCCTTTGAGTTCACTGTGTAGATTGTTAAATACAGATGTGAAGTATTGGGACCATTTGGATTCTGCAATTGGTGGTAGAGTTAGTTGGTTTTCGGCTTTCAATCCTCCGTACACTAGGTTCCAGAACGCTTTGTTGTTTTTACTCTGAATTGAGTCGAGTAATTGTAGCCATTTTTGGGTTGCATATTTCTGTTTCTTTTCGGCCAGAATGTAATGGTATTGTCTTTTTTCATCAAGATAAGAGGGCTCTAGTTTAGCGCGATTATTTTTAAATGTTTGGCGCAGCTTTCTTTTTAGCTGGAAACATTCATCATCAAACCAAGGGCTAGCGCTATGTTTAAGTACCCAAACTTTAGGTGGAGTACTAAGCTCTACGAACATTTGGAAGATTTCATTATAAATTTTCGGAATATCACTGTAGGGATTAGTGGTCTTTAAGTTGGATAATACTTGTTTTCTCAGGTTGGCTGTAAGTTTTTGCCCCACTGCTGCACTCATTTCCTGGGACCATTTTAATTGGGTCATTTGTTTGTATTGAGAAGGTTCTATGATATTGTACTTGGTTATTTTGGTTTCGTCCTTTAAGTTAATAGACAACAATAATGGCTGATGGTCGCTTTCAGTACGCGTTCCAATTTTGAGGTCCATGATTGAATTTATAATATTATAAGGGACAAGAATATAGTCGATGACACTGCATCCTCGGGGGGAGAAGTATGTAAACTCCCCGCTTCTATCGCCTTTTGTTGAGCCGTTCACAATCTGCAAATTAAAGTTGTTACATAATTCAAGTAGGCGTAAGCCTTCGTTGTTTACAACCCTATCTCTGGAGAATCGTCCTATTTTCAGGGCATGTGCGATATCATTATCAGTATTCCAATTTAGTTTGCTACATAGTTGTTCATTGTTGGTTCCCACTCTGGCATTAAAATCACCTGCTATTATCAGTGAGGCATTTGGGTATTTATCGGTCAAATTTTCTATATAAAAGGTTAGTTGTGACCAATTTTCACTGCTGCTGTTGTTTTTGGTTGGGGGGATATAGACATTTACAAGTAGCAAAGTATCGTCTTTTTGGGTTAAAAGTAGAGCTTGTGCAAGTGGTAAGCATTTTTCTAGCTGCTTGATTTCAAACCCTAAGTTGTCTTTGATCATGCAACAGAACCCTGCTTTCGGCCGGCCCTTCGTGTTTGTTTTCACTGCGGGTTTCGTATAGGAGGTGAATCCATTGATTTTAATATCTCTAGTTGACCATGTTTCTTGTAGAAGTATTAATTCAAAATCTTTAAGGAAGTTCATTAGGTCTGGGTCTCCGTCTTTGTTTCCCCACCCTGCAATATTCCAGGACAGCAAGCGTAGGATCCGTTTTTGAGTTGATGGCTGGTTGACAGCATTTAGTCATTCTAGTTCTGTTATTGAGTCCAGCGAGGGATTTTGTCTTGTGCAGATACAGCCATTTGTCGCTGCTTTCGGCGGGGAACATAATGGTGGGTCTTTTAGATTCTTTTTTAAAGTGCGGGAAATTAAAATTTCCTCCCTTTCTTGGTTTTCTTCCTTAACTATTCCTTGTTCCTGAGAAATTTCTGTGGTTGGTAGACTGTTGTGGACAGTAGGACTGTTTTCAGTCTCTACTTCCATTTCTTTGGCCTCATTTGATGTTGGGCTCAGTGAATCAGGTCTGTTGGAGGTCATCTTTTGTTCGGCAATGTTAGAGTCCTTTGTAGTACTAAAATAAGGGGTACCTATTTCGTTTAGAGCTAGTATTTGATATCTCAGCCAGGAATTTGTGGTCTCATTGCTGGAGTTTTTCCTTGCCATTTCATATTCTAAAGGAGGCTGGATTTGAAGGTCTGCATCTATACATTTGAAAGTTCCATTGGTGGCTTTCTTTTTGACTATGCATTTAGGGGAGAGGGCTGGTAAGTGTAAAGTTTGATTGTGTATTGTTTCTACTGCATTTTGTTGCCCTTGTTGGTGAATTTCGGTCAATCTGGCCTGTAGTTTCGTCAATTTACTGAGTATGTTTATTTGTTCTTTGTCTGGTAGCTTGGTAAAGTTACTCAGCAGATCTACTTCTTCTGGGACTGTCCAGTCTATTGTATCAAGGGCGAGGCTGTTATTTGATGCTACAGTCGCTTGGTTTGAGAGCTTGGATTTTTCTTGTGTGATTTCCCGGGTAGCTGGCTGCGGTTTCTCCCATCTACTGGGTTCTTCCACGGGAGTAGGGCAGATGTTGGCTTCTGGTAGAATGGCCTTATTCATCTTGTTCTGTCTTTTAGATGCAATCAATGGTCTGAGTGATATATCTTCAAAGTGTCGACGCGGAATAATTCCTTTCTGGGCTAAATAAGCCTTTACCCTTAGGATTTTGGTTGGAATTCTATGACTACCAAATTTTAGTAGTACTTTTTTGGAATGTCCGTCGTTAGTGAGCCTCTTGACTGCTTTTAGGTCGATGCTTCCACCCTCAAGGCCTAGGAGCAGATTTAGATGGTGTCTGGCCCAGAAGGATGACTCCCAGTAAGGTAGGGGCCCTCTATATGGAAAAATGTGGAGAACAATCTCACATGGCCTCAGTATCAGGTTGACTGAGTGAGGGGGGCTTCCTCTGGTTTTTGGCTGGTTTAGAGGTATAAATTTGTATTTGTTCTGTTTGTCTCCAGGGCTTATTAAGGATGGCAAAAAGGGAGTGAGTTGCCTCCTTTCATCTGGGTTATCCAGCTTCTTGGAGATGTTTTGTAATTGTTCAAAGATTTTTTGAACTGTTTGAGCAGTCATTAGGCAGCATTCCTCCAGCAGCTCCACCTTTCTATCAATTAGCACTTGTGCCTCGATTATGGGAGTAGTAGCCTTGTCCTCATTTATTCCTAGGGATATCTCTTCAACTGTCTTTCCATGTAAAGAGTTGAGGAAGGTTTTGGGAGGAGATATGTGCTGTTTTTGAGGTAGCAGGTAATTATCTAGATTACTCTGTTTGAAACTGGAGGGCTCTGCGTCAGTTTCTGTATCAGGACATCTGAGTCTTTTGGCTCTTCTCATTGCTAGATTCTTCTTAAATCAATGAGATCAGACTTCTAAACGGAGTGATAGAGTGTTAAAGTTCTCAGGTCGCAATCTCATTCAATTCTCATTCAGTCCTGGCTGAGCTGCTGCGAGGAGTTTAAAACTGGGTCCAATTAGAGCACTCCTTTGAAGTATCCCCCCCCTTCTTCTCAGTTTGTTAAAACAACTGAGATGTTTGGGGGTCCACGAAGTTAGAGGTGGTGGGAGAAATTTGTGGTTTTATAAATTTATAGTTTTTAGGGTTAAAAGCCCATTAGAGGTCCTTAAAGATCCTTGGGATAAGTTTGTCACGAGGAGTCAACGAGAAACTGGGAGGGAGTGCCTTAATGCCCGGGAGGGAATGTCTGAGAGCCTTCGTTAAAACTTCATTAACTTCACTAAGTCCCGGCACCGAGGAGGATAAGATAAGATGTTCAAAAGCCCAGCGAAGTAGCGAAAGGAAATAAAATCCAAAAGAAGGAGGAGAGCCGGCAACAAAGGCATTTAGTTAAAAAAATTTTTTGAGCTCCGATAAGAGCGTCTTACCTCGGCGCCATCTTGGGGAAGTTGTTGAGCTCATTGCATGCCATATCTGGAATACATATGACTAAAGCCCAACAAACTGCCACTCACCCTTGCACGCCAAAGAAAAAGTCAGGCTGTCAGAACAAACCAATGGACAACTGTGTAGTGAAGAATGGATTTTTAAGGGAGTCTTTCTGGGGTGCATGTGTTTGGAATTGCTATGCCCTCATATGCTGAGGCACAACATGGGGAAACATCAATGTCAATTGATCAGCAGGCATGCTTTAAATTTGCAAGGAGGGATTAAAACACTTTTTATTGAACTTTTTAAAGAAAAAAAGTTGCATGGTCCTTCCATAACTTTCTGTTTTCACAAGATGGCAATGCACTGTTGGAACACAAGGAAAGTTGCAGGCTGTGGAAGTGTGCATCTCGATTGGGCTCACAGTAAAAGCGACTGCACGGAAGCAGCGTCAATATTGTCCACCTCTTCTGCAAAGACTTTAAGTGAAGAAACTTACCCAGTAGCCTCTTCTGAAGCCACACTCAGACCTGCAGCAGGAGGAGAAAAACAAATAGAGTTACATCTCCAATATGGACCATGATCAAACATCCAGGGAAGGATCCTGGCTCTTTTACCACACTTAACATCATACATGTAGCAGCATTCTGCAGCTGCCTAAGCATGGCTGGGGTCTAGCATGGGCTAAGGCAAAAGTGCTCAGATTGACAGACTGTTGCATACTTGCAAAATCTTTTCCTGTGGCTTTTTGCCAATTCCTCTGACAGGTAGTGGCAAGAGTCTTGAACTAAGACTGGGCAGACCTGGGTCCACAGGCTCACTAGTCCCTGAAGCTCACTGAATGCCGAGTCACTGCATCTCAGCGTGGTGGTGGGAAGAAATGGGAGGGAGGAGAACTATGTACCGCCCCTTGAGGACTTGGCAGAGCAACGGATCCACAGTAGCTTCACTTCTCTCGTTCACATCAAAGTTGATGCATCGCTCCAAAGGGGCAGAAGACCTGCTTGGCTCAGAATTGGGGATGGGCAGCAAGGATCGGACACTTTAGCAGCATGTTTCTGTCCCAAGAACCAAAAATATGGCTAAGCGGTTAAGGATAGGGGTGAGTTTTCCCTCATGAATTTAAGGCTTGCACCACATAATTCATAATAATAAATAAGAGCGGGGGTGGGCGAATAGGGAGCGCATGTTTCAAGACCAAATCTTGCTGTGCTTGGGGTAAAATTATGCAGTTACATCCACTTCCATTTTAAATCACTAGTTTGGCCCTGTAGGAGATTAGAGGCTATACGGAAAGTTTTCAGGTGTGGAAAGAAACCTCAAGAAGAAGAAGAACTCCAAAAAGAAAGAAAGAAATTTCTGCTATCCATTCCCAGTTAGTCTGCTACAAGGAGCTGCATAGTAGCGAAAGGAACGAAGGAAAACAGAAAGAAAGAGAATGTAATGGTTATCTCACGATATTGAAACTTACCGGTCGGAATCTCCTTGGGTGTTTCTGGCCTTGGTTCCTGAGGCTGTATATTGGTCTCCATGTTCAATTCTGCCTCAGACCTTTCAGTACCAGAGATCACGACAGTGGGCATCGGTCCTCTTGTGGAAGGAGTGCTTATTTCCTGGTGGGGAACATCTAGGATTCCGGAGTATGAGGCCCCCTGAGATGTATCAGGATGCAAAGCTGAAGCATCCATTCCACAAGCTTGATCCAGTTGAGATGTTTGGGGCTGAGGACTAGAAGATGTCTCTGGCAACCTGGTAAAAGAAACATATTGTCAGGCATGCAAGGTGGGGAAGACATATGTGGATCAAACCGCCACTTACTCTTCCATGCAAGAAAATAAATCAGGCTGTCAGAACAAACCAAATAAAAAATTTCTTTATAGACACAGGGCAAAAATTGAGCCATAAGTATTTAATGAGTCAGCGTTGCAATGGACAACTGTGTAGTGAAGAATGGATTTTTAAGGGAGTCTTTCTGGGGTGCATGTGTTGGGAATTGCTATGCCCTCATATGCTGAGGCACAACATGGGGAAACATCAATGTCAATTGATCAGCAGGATCACTTTAAATTTGCAAGGAGGGATTAAAACACTTTTTATTGAACTTTTTAAAGAAAAAAAGTTGCATGGTCCTTCCATAACTTTCTGTTTTCACAAGATGGCAATGCACTGTTGGAACACAAGGAAAGTTGCAGGCTGTGGAAGTGTGCATCTCGATTTGGCTCACAGTAAAAGCGACTGCACGGAAGCAGCGTCAATATTGTCCACCTCTTTTGCAAAGACTTTAAGTGAAGAAACTTACCCAGTAGCCTCTTCTGAAGCCACACTCAGACCTGCAGCAGGAGGAGAAAAACAAATAGAGTTACATCTCCAATATGGACCATGACCAAACATCCAGGGAAGCATCCTGGCTCTCTTACCACACTTAATATCATACATGTAGCAGCATTCTGCAGCTGCCTAAGCATGGCTGGGGTCTAGCATGGGCTAAGGCAATCGTGCTCAGATTGACAGACTGTTGCATACTTGCAAAATCTTTTCCTGTGGCTTTTTGCCAATTCCTCTGACAGGTAGTGGCAAGAGTCTTGAACTAAGACTGGGCAGACCTGGGTCCACAGGCTCACTAGTCCCTGAAGCTCACTGAATGCCAAGTCACTGCATCTCAGCGTGGTGGTGGGAAGAAATGGGAGGGAGGAGAACTATGTACCGCCCCTTGAGGACTTGGCAGAGCAACAGATCCACAGTATCTTCACTTCTCTCGTTCACATCAAAATTGATGCATCGCTCCAAAGGGGCAGAAGACCTGCTTGGCTCAGAATTGGGGATGGGCAGCAAGGATCGGACACTTTAGCAGCATGTTTCTGGCCCAAGAACCAAAAATATGGCTAAACGGTTAAGGATAGGGGTGAGTTTTCCCTCATGAATTTAAGGCTTGCACCACATAATTCATAATAATAAATAAGAGCGGGGGTGGGCGAATAGGGAGCGCATGTTTCAAGACCAAATCTTGCTGTGCTTGGGGTAAAATTATGCAGTTACATCCACTTCCATTTTAAATCACTACTTTGGCCCTGTAGGACATTAGAGGCTATACAGAAAGTTTTCAGGCATGGAAAGAAACCTCAGGAAGAAGAACCCCCAAAAGAAAGAAAGAAACTTCTGCTCCCCATTCCCAGTTAGTCTGCTGCAAGGAGCTGCATAATAAAGAAAGGAAGGAGGAAAACAGAAAGAAAGAGAACGTAATGGTTATCTCATGATATTGAAACTTACTGGTCGGACTCGGCATGGGTGTTTCTGGCCTTGGTTCCTGAGGCTGTATATTGGTCTCCATGTTCAGTTCTGCCTCAGACCTTTCAATACCAGAGATCACGACAGTGGGCATCGGTCCTCTTGTTGAAGGAGTGCTTATTTCCTGGTGGGGAACATCTAGGATTCCGGAGTATGAGGCCCCCTGAGATGTATCAGGATGCAAAGCTGAATCATCCATTCCACAAGCTTGATCCAGTTGAGATGTTTGGGGCTGAGGACTAGAAGATGTCTCTGGCAACCTGGTAAAAGAAACATATTGTCAGGCATGCAAGGTGGGGAAGACATATGTGGATCAAACCGCCACTTACTCTTTCATGCAAGAAAAGAAGTCAGGCTGTCAGAACAAGCCAAATAAAATAATTTCTTTATAGACACAGGGCAAAAATTGAGCCATAAGTATTTATTGAGTCAGTGTTGCAATGGACAACTGTGTAGTGAAGAATGGATTTTGAAGAGAGTCTTTCTGGGGTGCATGTGTTTGGAATTGCTATGCCCTCATATGCTGAGGCACAACATGGGGAAACATCAATGTCAATTGATCAGCAGGCACGCTTTAAATTTGCAAGGAGGGATTAAAACACTTTTTATTGAACTTTTTAAAGAAAAAAAGTTGCATGGTCCTTCCATAACTTTCTGTTTTCACAAGATGGCAATGCACTGTTGGAACACGAGGAAAGCTGCAGGCTGTGGAAGTGTGCATCTCGATTGGGCTCACAGTAAAAGCGACTGCACGGAAGCAGCGTCAATATTGTCCACCTCTTCTGCAAAGACTTTAAGTGAAGAAACTTACCCAGTAGCCTCTTCTGAAGCCACACTCAGACCTGCAGCAGGAGGAGAAAAACAAATAGAGTTACAACTCCAATATGGACCATGACCAAACATCCAGGGAAGCATCCTGGCTCTTTTACCACACTTAATATCATACACGGAGCATCATTCTGCAGCTGACTAAGCATGGCTGGGGTCTAGCATGGCTAAGCGGTT
Organism: Podarcis liolepis; assembly: GCF_965112155.1. NCBI lineage: Eukaryota > Metazoa > Chordata > Lepidosauria > Squamata > Lacertidae > Podarcis > Podarcis liolepis. The sequence goes on along the minus strand of NC_139570.1, from coordinate 26,456,193 downwards.
AAGGATAGGGGTGAGTTTTCCCTCATGTATTTAAGGCTTGCACCACATAATTCATAATAATAAATAAGAGCAGGGGAGGGCGAATAGGGAGCGGGTGTTTGAAGACCAAATCTTGCTGTGCTTGGGGTAAAATTATGCATTTACATCCACTTCCATTTTAAATCACTACTTTGGCCATGTAGGACATTAGAGGCTATACGGAAAGTTTTCAGGCATGGAAAGAAACCTCAAGAAGAAGAAGAACTCCAAAAAGAAAGAAAGAAATTTCTGCTGTCCATTCCCAGTTAGTCTGCTGCAAGGAGCTGCATAATACTGAAAGAAAGGAAGGAGGAAAACAGAAAGAAAGAGAATGTAATGGTTATCTCACGATATTGAAACTTACCGGTCGGAATCTCCTTGGGTGTTTCTGGCCTTGGTTCCTGAGGCTGTATATTGGTCTCCATGTTCAATTCTGCCTCAGACCTTTCAGTACCAGAGATCACGACAGTGGGCATCGGTCCTCTTGTGGAAGGAGTGCTTATTTCCTGGTGGGGAACATCTAGGATTCCGGAGTATGAGGCCCTCTGAGATGTATCAGGATGCAAAGCTGAAGCATCCATTCCACAAGCTTGATCCAGTTGAGATGTTTGGGGCTGAGGACTCGAAGATGTCTCTGGCAACCTGGTAAAAGAAACATATTGTCAGGCATGCAAGGTGGGGAAGACATATGTGGATCAAACCGCCACTTACTCTTCCATGCAAGAAAAGAAGTCAGGCTGTCAGAACAAGCCAAATAAAATAATTTCTTTATAGACAGAGGGCAAAAATTGAGCCATAAGTATATACTGAGTCAGTGTTGCAATGGACAACCATGTAGTGAAGAATGGATTTTGAAGAGAGTCTTTCTGGGGTGCATGTGTTCGGAATTGCTATGCCCTCATATGCTGAGGCACAACATGGGGAAACGTATCAATGTCAATTGAAGAGGAGGAGCAGTTTAAATTTGCAAGGAATGATTAAAAAACATTTTATTGAATTGCAAGCATTCAAAAGAAAAAAAGTTGCATGTTCCCTCCGTAACTTTCTGTTTGCACAATGACAACTTCCTGCATAAAACGTGGTGCACCCTTTGCATGGACGCACACAGCCCCTGGACCCTGTGCGGCTCCATCAGCACAGGCTTGGCTTTGCCTTCCCCCAGGTGGGATACCTGGAGGTCTCCGTCTACCTCAGTCAGTTGTCCAATCCCACCTGGGGGAAGCGTTGACAAGGAGACCAGGCCAGGTAGGGGGAGGGATTACCTGCCCACACAATAGAGGGAGGATCTTACCTGGGAATCCTCACTTGGCTCCAGAGCTTCTCCCTCACTACCCACCCTCAGTTAATGTCTTATTTTGCAGGTTAACTTTTCTTCACAGGTATGCGGGCGCTGCTACGTCAAGGTTGCTGTTAAACGGCCGGAAAGGAATTCCCCTGCATTTGCAGGTTTTGCCTTTCCCGTAGCAAAACTTCACAACTTTGGCGGTATCAGGCCTTGGGCGGAATCATTTAGTCTATCTTCCCCTTGCAGCGGCTATACCAGGGTTCCCAGTTAAAGGGGTTTCTGAAGGGAGGCTTTGACCGTATGCCGAGAGGTCGTCATTGCTCTCCCCTGCGGCGGCGGCGTAACGGGGGCGGCTAGCTCTGCTTGAACATATGTTCTCCAGAGCCGGCCCATCCCCCCCCCCACTGGATAACCCTGATGTTCCCTAGATCCCCAGCTGGGGACTGGGGAGGGAGAACGCCCAATGCCTGAGCCAAGGTCTACCCACATTTGAAATTTAATAAAGTTGTGGCCAATTTAATCCCATAGCACGTTGTCTTGAGTCGTTATTCCACATGATGGCGGGGTGGCCGCCCGGGATCTGGGAGACTCCGCCTGTCCACGCAAGGTGGCAATGCACTGTTGGAACATGAGGAAAGCTGCAGGCTGTGGAAGTGTGCATCTCGATTGGGCTCACAGTAAAAGCGACTGCATGGAAGCAGCATCAATATTGTCCACCTCTTTTGCAAAGACTTTAAGTGAAGAAACTTACCCAGTAGCCTCTTCCGAAGCCAGAGTCAGCCCTGCAGCAGGAGGAGAAACACAAATAGAGTTACAACTCCAATATGGACCAGGATCAGACATCCAGGGAATCATCCTGGCTCTTTTACCACACTTAATATCATACACGGAGCATCATTCTGCAGCTGCCTAAGCATGGCTGGGGTCTAACATGGGCTAAGGCGAAAGTGCTCAGATTGACAGACTGCATACTTCCAAAACGCCCAAAATTTGCTGCCCATTCCCAGCTAGTTTGCTGCAAGGTGAAACCATAATACTGGAAGGAAGGAGGTAAAACAGAAAGAGAATTTAATGCTTATCTCACGTTATTGAAACTTACTAGCTAGAGACCTTAGAACCTCCTCGAACGTTTCTGGCCTTTGTTCCGAACCCTCTGAATCAAAGTCTTCCTGAGCCTCCTGCATAGTGGGAGCACTCGTTCTCCTTGGGGGTGGTGTTGCTCTTAGATACAAGTCTGCAAGACGCCTCTCATTAGCGGGAATGGCTACTATGGGTATCGGACCTCTGCATAAGTGAATACGTGGATTCTGTTGGGGAATATCTTCGATTCTAAAAGTTGGGGAAGCTTGAGATCTAGTAAGACAAGAAAAAGAGGTTTGTTTGCATTATCCTTATTGATTTGTAATTTTTTGGGCTAGAGACTATAAGATGAGCAACTACTCTTTCTCTTTGATAACCTGGTAAAAGAAACACCTTGTCAGGAATGCAAAATGGATCGAGCTCATTGCATGCCATATCTGGAATACATATGACTAAAGCCCAACAAACTGCCACTCACCCTTGCATGCAAAAGAAAAAGTCAGGCTGTCAGAACAAACCAAATAAAATAATTTCTTTCTAGACACAGGACAAAAATTGAGCCATAAGCATTTAATCAAGTCAATATTGCAATGAACGACTGCATAGCTGAATTGAAAACCCCTAGACCAATTAAGTGATAAATATTAGGACTACAATGTATCACTTATAGATCAAGCAAACCTGCGGTTGATTTAGTTACTGGGGGGCAATATTTATTTTGAAGATTTATACTCTCCATTTCGGTTGAGAGCAGCTCTGTGTATGTTACAGCAGACTACTATAAGAGAACAAGCAGCACACAGACAATCCAGCAATCATTGACCTGATGGGGTTGGAGAGAAGGCTTTCCTTCATATTTCCCGGATTTACCCAGGGCACATGGCAGTTTGAACAGTTCATTATTGGTGGGTCGGGGAAAAGGGTAAAGCTTCCTGCAGTTGCTCCTTTCTTAGTCTAAGGATGAGGTTAGGAAGGTCGTACCCTTGCTCTGCTGTGCTATGTGAGGCCGTGCATGCCAATCTCAGGGGGGCCATTGTTTTTATTCTATTGAAAACATTTCTTTCCCATTCTTCATTGCAAATGCCAATTCCAGAATAGGGTACAAATTAAAGGAAATCAATTATCCTCATCCTCATCTATTTAATTTCTATGCTTCCCATCATCTGATGATCCCGGGGGGGGGGGGGTGTTACAATATAGAAACACTAGTTATTAATATTGCTACTACTACTACTACAATACATACTATAGTACAATGCATACTATAGTACTACTACAATACATACTATAGTTAGAAACAAAAATAATCCCCTCCCCCCGCCATTGTGTAATTAGCCAAAAGCTTGGGAGAAGAGAAATGTTTTTGCCTGGCACCTAAAAAATAGATAATGCATTGCAGAGCTCCAGATGACCCCAATTCAGCAGTTTCACGTAGGTGTTAAGCAGCTTTGGGATAAAATTGAACCCTGAGGAGCACCCCCTTGAAGGCTCCACAGGGCAGAACAGCACTCCCCAGAAGTCATCATGCAAACAAGACATGTCACCCAAGTATAAACGAAAGCAAGGCATTGCCACCATGCAATGCTCACATAAGAGCAATCCCCACTGTTGCTCATCAAAATACAGACATTTTAGTGCTTTGGAGATTTAAGCTGGATGAAAACAGGAAAAGTTTACCTATGAATTAAAAGATACATGTATCTCAGTAGACATTTCCCCTCCTATGAAAAGCTGAGGGGCAAACTCCTCCAGGATGGGACTGCCACCCAGTGCTTTTTTACACAATTGTATTAAGAATGGTTTTAACATCAGCAACAACAACACACGTCCAATAATGAGGGACATATTTTCAATCCAGTCAGTGTTGCAACCTTAATCTAGAACCATCTAGGAATGTTCAACATTATTCTTCAGATTCCTCCCCTAGCAGAGACCCCAAACAAATACATCTCATCTATCTCTCTTTAGCAAGCAGTTCATTCTTTCTTAACGTTTCTTTAAAAAAAAAAATACTTTCAATAAAGCATCAACTCAGCTTTGATGTTGGAGCTACGGTTTGGACATAAACGTTTTTAATTCTGCTTTGCCAAGTGTCTTTATCCAGGAAAATTGCTGACCACTAATTGTTTTTTCTTATTTCAATCCACACAATAAATGCTGTGGGATTTCTGACCCAGGAACAGAATCCAACTTATACCTAGAAAGAATTATTACCATGAAAACATGGTACCCTGATGCAATAAAATTACACTGGCTGCCCCGAAGAACGAAGGATTAAAAATGTGGCTGGCTGGAGGCTTTCATAGGGATGGATGCAAAAGTGAAAGCAAACCTTTCCTCCCTGCTTTCTAGTTTGCGGCTGTTATGCTGCCGTGATAAAATTACAGCATTTTCTTTTGCTCTTTACGGGGTCAGTATCGGAACAGCAATTTATAAGTTTTGCTGGTAAAAAGATTCCCAATCTAAAAAGACAAGCGATGTTGGATACCCGCGGGGTTGGCAGGGAGATCCCCGGTTTGAGCGCGTTAGGGGAAAAGGCAGGGTATAAACACAAGAAAGAAGTAAAACTAATTAAGAGAGTTAAATAATAGAAGCAAAAAAGAAGCAAAGTAACCCCACAAGTTTTACCTATCCATTTCTTCCTTTTTCAAAGGAGAAGCCGTCCACAGTCGCCTGCCAAGACACCTTGTAACTGCCAAATGGTGCCAAATTGGTCTGTGGGTGAGGTGGAAATGGCGTTGAGTAAGCGGGGGCTTATCTTTAGATTTTCAAGGTCCTTCCCAGTGTTCATTTCTTTTTATTTTGAATAGTCGTAAAGTCAGCTGGGTCAACAGATGTGTTCTCACCAAGGCAGACTAGAGGAGAGGGATTACTGCTTCCCTCCAACAGCACACTACACTTGTTGATGCAACCTAGAAAAGCATTAGCTTTTTTCACTGTTGCAGTGCACTGTTGGTTATTGTTTTTTATAATAAAAAATATATATTGAAAAGTTGCAATACAGTTACAAAACATTTTCAATCAATATACAGTTGTATCTTGGTTGTCGAACAACTTAGTTGCCAAACGTCTCGGCTCCCAAAGGCTGAAAACCCAGAAGTGAGTGTTCCGATCTTTGAACGTTTTTTGGAAGCAGAACGTCCGATGCAGCTTCTGCGGCTTCCAAGTGAGTGCAGGAAGCTCCTGCAGCCAATCAGAAGCTGCACCTTGGTTGTTGAATGGTTCTGGGAATTGAATGGAATCCTGGAACCTTTGACAACAAAGATATGACTGTTTCCCCACCACAGACACCTCTGTGATGATGGTGGCATTAAAATATCCCATAATTTGTTTTAGTAAACAGTCTAATTTGTCAGTGCCTAAATGATATTGAGCGTCAGAACAACTTGGCCATAATAAGGACATTTTGCCCATGGTATGACTATTTTCCGTCTTCCCATTTCGACTCTCAGGAACCTTATCTGCATAACCTAGCAATTCTAAAATACAGGCGCGCTTTTACCCTTGCAAGATTGAATTTATTGCTCTCAGCTGTACTTGAGGGATGATTCCAACAGATTCCACATGAAAAATGCTTATGTCCCTGTGGAGATGGCAGTACCGAATAGGTGGCACATGTCCTTCTGGCATGCACTCTTTATAAAGACTTGAGGAATGAGGTTATCACCCCTCTTTTACTGTCCATTCCGGGTCGCCCAATCACTGCCAGTGTCCTTTCTCTTGGCAGATCAAGATGAGCAGGTGACAGCAAAGGTTGCAAGGTTTTTAGCTGGGGCAATTAGAATAAGGTCCACTATTTGACTGTTGATTCAGGACCCTAAAGTGTGTTTTATATAATTGACTTTTTATTTCTGTTCTTTGTATATCGCATTGTTGTTTTGCTGCTATGGTCGATGACTGACGCAAATAAAGATTCATTCATTAAATATCCTGTTCTTCAATAAAAGAGAAAAAAGGAGACCAGATCATGTCAAAGGTAACTTTTTTGGAGACGCCTTTGAATAGTTGCCGATGGTATGTGAGGCGTTCTGATAGAGCAATGCTCCAGGTGTTATTAACCCAAGCCTCTATGGGGGTTTTAGAAGTTTCCTTCTATCACTGGGCAATAACTAGTCTAGCTGTTGTGAACAGGATGAAAATTAATTCTTTAGATTTAAGGGTAGAATTTGGGGCCAAATCTAATTATAAGCTCGTGGTCATGTTAAGCTTGTGTTCTCTGCTAGATCCTTTTCACATGTGCTGCTGGCAAGCCAGGTGTTTGCAAACTTATATTTGTGAAGTTGGTTATTCATTGTGTTAGTTTTGGCCCAGTTCTCCAACACATTAAAGTCACTTTACATCCCTATTCTGTCTTCTGCTGCACCCCTCTTTCCTTGGTGTCATCTGCAGCTTGGATGAGCATCCTCTCAATTCCGTTATCTGAAATATTTACAGTGGTACCTCAGGTTAAGTACTTAATTTGTTCCAGAGGTCTGTTCTTAACCTGAAGCACCACTTTAGCTAATGGGGCCTCCCACTGCTGCCGTGCTGTTCTCATCCTGAAGCAAAGTTCTTAACCCGAGGTAATATTTCTGGGTTAGTGGAGTCTGTAACCTGAAGCGTATGTAACCTGAAGCATATGTAACCTGAAGCATATGTAACTCGAGATACCACTGTATTTTAAAAAGTGGAACAAAAACAGACCCAGGACAGAATCTTGTTAGTTTTTTCCAGGATGCTGAGGAAACATTTACCTGCCTCCAGTCTACAGGGACCTTCATTTGTTCTCCCAGATTATTGACAGAGGCTCTGAGATTGCATCCACAAGTTCCTTTAGTACCCTTGGATGCAACTCCTTAGGCCCCAGAAACCTGAATTCATTTAAAGTAACTAAAGTCCCCCCCCCCAATTTTGTTTGATATGCATTTTGTTGTAATGTTCATGAAATGAAATACCAACAAGAATTCTTTCAAAGCGTTAATTCTATCATGCAATAGCAAGCTATCACTCAGCTTTGGAACACATTTTTAAAAGAAAAGCATGACAAGCTTTTCAGATACCTTTCAGTTGAATAACTTTCTTTAAAAAAGCCTGAAGTAACTGAAGAGATTTCACCCCTCCCATATCCAAGAATCTGCTGGTGTTCTCTGCTGATTCTCCAGAGAGGAGGGGGCAGTTTCTGCTCTCTACTTATTCCGCTCCAGCCTCACATCAAAGAGAGAGAGAGAGAGAGAGAGAGACTGAGTGTTAGAGAGAGATTGTATGTATAGATAAGGTTGCTGCTAAGAGCAGCTGCAGACACTCAGTGCAGTTCAGCATTTTCACTTAGACCTCATTTAGCTCTGTATATAGTTGTGTATTATAGTTGTAGCTAGAATAAAGAAGATATTCTACAGAGCTGCTCTCCGAGTCGTTTATGCTCTGCTATACTCTGCTATACTCTGCTGTGCGACGACTGTCTTCTTGTTGGAGTGAATCCGGTGCTCACAACTCTAAGCTGTGAGTCCACAGCACTTTGACCTGTTCCTGTGCAGAAGGTGGTCTCTGGAAATGCTACCCAGCTCGCCTAGCCCAGTCGGGGCTGAAGTGGATGTGTCCAGTTGGTGGCACTGGCTCAAGGGCGATGCTGACAGTAACTGATATTATAGTTTGAAGTCTTGTTCATTCTGTTATATTTTACTCCAAGAACACCCATTTATCCTAGACAGAACCCAATGAGGCAGACATGTATGTACAAAATATATATTTTAATGTGATCCCATTGAGATCCCAAGTTGAAATTTTGCAGGTAGCTCTTAGAAATAGTAAATAAACATTTTTAAAGGAATTTTTAAATCATATTTTTAAAATCACGTTTTAACATTTTCAATTTTGTAAAATTTAATTAAGTCCATCATGTGACATATCATATTAAAGCCCATGAAGTTCTACAGAGATTGGTGTTTTTAGTTTTGATGTAGCTCAATCCTGGGCTGAGTTTTTAAGGTTTTTGTATCGTCCAGAAAGGCCAAAATTGACAATTTTTTGAATTTCAAACTGTCATAACTTACAAACAGAACGAGATAAAAAAATATATATAAATGTAGATTTAAACTTAAGTTTTGATTATTTAACAAGTGTGCAGAATATTAAGAATATTGGCTGCCATGAGATAAAAAAAGTTGGATCACTTGATTTGGAAAATTACCCATGACAAATGTGGATGACCCCAGTGCTTTTGCACTCATTTGCTGACATGCTGAAAAGAGGTGCAAGGACTGCTGGGTAGACTGCTGTCCACACCACTTTCCTTGTATCTCCAACAGAAAAGGGGCTAAAGGGTTCTTTCATTATTTCTGGATCAGGCCCCTCTAGCCCAAGAAATCACTCCAAACCCAACTGCACACATCTAAAGGTGTCTGCAAGGTTGCATGCAAATTACTATTTGTGCCCCAGTATGTGACAAGAAAGGGGACACGGGTGGCGCTGTGGGTTAAACCACAGAGTCTAGGACTTGCTGATCAGAAGGTCGGTGGTTCGAATCCCCGCGACGGGGTGAGCTCCCGTTGCTCGGTCCCTGCTCCTGCCAACCTAGCAGTTCGAAAGCACGTCAAAGTGCAAGTAGATAAAATAGGTACTGCTCCGGCGGGAAGGTAAATGGCGTTTCTGTGCGCTGCTCTGGTTTGCCAGAAGTGGCTTAGTCATGCTGGCCACATGACCCGGAAGCTGTATGCCCGCTCCCTCAGCCAATAAAGCAAGGTGAGCGCCGCAACCCCAGAGTCGGCCACGACTGGACCTAATGGTCAGGGGTCCCTTTACCTTTACCTATGTGACAAGAAAGAATCTGCCTCATACCAGCTTGGGTTCCTTCTCTGTTCAGCCCAATATTGTCTATGCAGACCAGCAGCAGCTCTCAGAAAGAGGAAGGGCCTTTCCCCGCATCACCTCCCACCCAATTCTTTTGACCAGAGATGTGCATGTGAAGCACATACACTGTTAGCGAGAGCATTGGTGTCAAAATGAGTTTGGCAAAGGATGGATTATTAAGGGAGTCTTTCTGGTGTGCGTGTGTTTGGAACTGCTATGCCCTTGTATGCTAAGGCACAACATGGGGAAACTTATCGAACATCAGGCAAGCTTTGAATTTGCAAGGGGGGAGGTTAAAAAATAAATAAATTTTGAAGTGCGAACTTTGAAAAGAAAAAAAAAGTTGCATGATCCCTCCATAGCTTCTTGTTTCCACAAGGCGGCAGTGCACTGTTAGGAACGTGAGGCAAGAAGCAGGCAGGATCTCTGGCTCACAGTAAAAGTCACCACACAGAAACAGAGTCAATATTGTCCACGTCTTTTACAAAGACTTGTAAGTATAGCAAACTCACCTTTAGAGGCCCTAAGCACTGTAAAAAAAACCCATATATATCTAATTCAAAATATAAACCATAAAATAAAATTGCTCTTGCTTGTGCTTTTATACCTCAACCACCACTGTATTGCTCACAGTTCCTCCTAGCTTTATCCCAAGCTCTGCGGTTTAAAACTACAATTTTAAGGGATGTCTTCTCTTTTTCTCTCTATGCCCTGACTTCATGAAAATTCAGGGTTCTGATGAGGCATTAACAAATCCTCCAGTGGGAGTTGCGTGATGACAGCCTTACATTTTTATGTATAGGAAGATTTTCTTAAACATTGAGAAGCTGCCATTCTGGCTCATGTCTGAGCATGTAATGCTCATCTACTTCAGTCCCCTGCAGTGAGGAATCTCAACACATGGTTCCCCCAACCAATTTGAAACCATACTGGACCCCGCTTTGCTTTGCAAATGTGCTAGCAGCTTTATCGCTGCAGTCTGAACACTATCAACACCAATACAAAATAATCCCGGCAGTAATGCAAATTAACACTTTGGGTGCACACTTTGTTGTACGATCTAGACATATATTCTCAGAAGTAAGTTTCTTTATGTTTAACGGGGCTTACTCTCATGTGAGTGTGTACAGGGATTGCACCCTCTGCTTTCTCAGGAGGTAGGAACACAACTAAACTATTATGAACAAAATGAAATGCACTCTGTAGCATTTTAAAATCCTGTTAATTATCTCAGTGATTTTAGCTGTGGGGGTAGAATGCTGGAAAGGGATGGTATATCTTTTTTCTTTCTTTTTTGCTGAGAACTTAGGAAAATGTCTCTTTACAAATTTACATGTAAAATAGTAAATAGTGAATAAATGAATAAACTATTTTTAAAAAATGAAAACAGCTCACTCCGCTTTCCATAGCGCATCCAAAGTCAGGTTTAGGGCAATGTGACTGATTCCGCCATACTAGGTGCCAAACCTAGGGGGCGCCACAGTGCAGCGCAACTATTATGCAGTGAATTGAGAAGAACAGGGGCAGCGGCACTGAATTGGGCCAGATAATGTCTTTTGAGCTAACCTTCATCACATATTTTTTTGTGAGGATAAAATGGAAAGAGGGAGAATCACATATGCCACCTTGAGCTTCTTGGAGGCGGGGAAAATGTGCAATAGAAATGTAATAATAAAGAAATAAACTTACTTTTTAATCCAGTATTGCAAAAACAAACAAACAAACAACCCGTAATTAATCAGACAGGGCAGGGTTCTCATCTAATGTGATTAATAAGAAATTAATACTTTTGTCAGTATTAATTTTTAAATGCGGCATCAATCAACTATTTTGTTTCACGCAATATGCTTTGTAATAATAATAATAATAATTTATTATTTGTACCCCGCCCATCTGGCTGGGTTTCCCCAGCCACTCTGGGCGGCTTCCACAGAAACCAAAAAACACTAAAATATCATACATTAAAAGCTTCCCTGAATAGGGCCGCCTTAAGATGTCTTCTGAATGTCAGGTAGTTGTCCATCACCTTGACATCCGATGGGAGGGCATTCCACAGGGCGGGCGCCACCACCGAAAAGGCCCTCTGCCTGGTTCCCTGTAGCTTCGCTTCTCGCAATGAGGGAACCGCCAGAAGGCCCTCGGCGCTGGACCTCAGTGTCCGGGCAGAACGATGGGGGTGGAGACGCTCCTTCAGGTATACTGGGCCGAAGCCGTTTAGGGCTTTAAAGGTCAACACCAGCACTTTGAATTGTGCTCGGAAACGTACTGGGAGCCAATGTAGGTCTTTCAAGACCGGTGTTATGTGGTCTCGGCGGCTGCCCCCAGTCACCAGTCTAGCTGCCGCATTCTGGATTAGCTGTAGTTTCCGAGTCACCTTCAAAGGTAGCCCCACGTAGAGCGCATTGCAGTAGTCCAAGCGGGAGATAACTAGAGCATGCACCACTCTGGCCAGACAGTCCGCGGGCATGTAGGGTCTTAGCCTGCGTACCAGGTGGAGTTGGTAGACAGCTGCCCTGGATACAGAATTGACCTGCGCCTCCATGGACAGCTGTGAGTCCAAAATGACTCCCAGGCTACGCACCTGGTCCTTCAGGGGCACAGTTACCCTATTCAGGACCAGGGAGTCCTCCACACCAGCCCGCCCCCTGTCCCCCAAAAACAGTACTTCTGTCTTGTCAGGATTCAACTTCAATCCATTAGCCGCCATCCATCCTCCAACCGCCTCCAGGCACTCACACAGGACCTTCACCGCCTTCACTGGTTCTGATTTGAAAGAAAGGTAGAGCTGGGTATCATCTGCATATTGATGGACACCCAGTCCAAACCCCCTGATGATCTCTCCCAGCGGCTTCATATAGATGTTAAAAAGCATGGGGGAGAGGACGGAACCCTGAGGCACCCCACAAGTGAGAGCCCAGGGGTCTGAACACTCATCCCCCACCACCACTTTCTGAACACGGCCCAGGAGGAAGGAGCGAAACCACTGTATAACAGTGCCCCCAGTTCCCAACCCCTCTAGACGGTCCAGAAGGATGTTATGGTCGATTGTATCAAAGGCCGCTGAGAGATCCAGCAGAACTAGGAAACAACTCTCACCTTTGTCCCTAGCTCGCCGGAGATCATCAACCAGTGCGACCAAGGCAGTTTCAGTCCCATGATGAGGCCTGAACCCTGATTGGAAGGGATCCAAATGGTCCGCATCCTCCAGGCGTGCCTGGAGTTGTTCAGCAACCACACGCTCAATCACCTTGCCCAAGAATGGAAGATTTGAGACTGGGCGATAGTTGGCCATACTGCCCGGGTCTAAAGATGGTTTTTTAAAAAGTGGTTTAATGACCGCCTCTTTCAGCGGATCTGGGAATGTTCCCTCACAGAGGGAAGCATTCACCACCCTGCAAAGCCCATCACCCAGCCCTTCCCAGCTTGCTTTTATTAGCCAGGATGGGCAAGGATCAAGGAGACAGGTGGTTGGTTTCACGCGTCCAAGCAGCCTGTCCACATCCTCGGGGGTAACGGATTGAAATTGATTCCATGCAACTTGACCAGACAGGGCTCTAGCACTCTCCCGCCCCAGCCCTGCTCCCACGGTAGTGTCTAGCTCCTTCCGAATATGAGTGATTTTATCTGCAAAAAACTTTGCAAAATCGTTGCAGGAGATCTTGGGGTCTTTACAAGGCCCCGGTGGTAAAGGTGGTTCCGTTAAATTGCGGACCACCTGAAAGAGTCTCCTGCTACTATTTTCTGCAGATGCAATAGAGGCGGTGTATGCTTGCCTTTTTTGCTTTGATACTTTTCTTCTTGGTCAGACAGCAGATGTAACATTTTAATAGGTTTACTGGCAAATTGCTCACAAAATGTAGAGGAACACAGAGACACAGAGAGCTGCCTCATTCCAAGAAAGACCTCTGGTCCATTTAGCTCACTAGGGTTGCCATATGTCCGGAATTTCTTGGACATATCTGCAACACTGCAGCCAGAGGCAGTGTCCAGGTGGAAATCGGCAAAAAAAGGTCCAGGAAATTCCGGACATATGGCCGCCCATGTTGGCGGTGTCATTTTTGCCAAATTTCCTTAAAAATAGCTCAAAAACGTTGGTTTTTGTGATTTTGCCAAAAAAGCTCAAGAACTTTTCTGTCCGGATTTTCACTTTTTGAAATATGGCAACCTTAGTCTACAGATTGGCAGTGACTTCCAGGGTTTGAGTTGGGGGTCTCTCCCAGTGCCTTTTCTGGGGGAAAGGGGTGCCAGTACTCACCATGAAGTTGTTATAGTAATTGCCACACTTTTAACATTTTTCGTTGGGAGGGGAGGAGGTGCTGGCACTGAGACCTTTGAATACCCCCCGGGGGGGGGGGGAAGCACTGCCTTTTGTTATATTGAATCAGTTGGCGCCATCTATTGTCTGCCTGTTCCATTCACATCACAAAGAAAGTATTTGGGCAAATTACACATTCCATTTTATTTTTCTAGGAAAAAATGATGAAGTTAAATGCTGAGTCTCCCTCTCTCTCTCTCTCTCTCTCTCTCTCTCTCTCTCTCTCTCTCTCTCTGTGTGTGTGTGTGTGTGTTGCTTAATAAGGAGGAGGGAAACCAGACAACCCCAAGTTCTTGTGTGTATTTTGCTAATGTGAAGCAGGGATGCAATATTCGCTTTTGTGGAGAGAAAGGGCAGCAGTCTATCATTACTTCCACCACACCCACAGCGGAACGTTGAAGCAAACTGAACCTATCTTTGCCATGGTTTCCAATAATGTGATCTTGGTGCTGCTCCACTGAAATGCAGAGCCCTGCTTCCACTTAAATCTGTTTCCCCCAAGGTTCTACTTTCTTTCATTTATTCATTTTACAGATTAATTCCTGATAAAGCTGTGTTTAATACAATAACCTATTAAACATTAAAAGCTTTCCTAATCAGGGCTGCCTTCAGATGTCTTCTAAAAGTCTGGTGGTTGTTTTTCTCTTTGACATCTGGTGGGAGGGCGTTCCACAGGGCAGGTGCCACTACCGAGAAGGCCCTCTACCTGGTTCCCTGTAACTTGGCTTCTCGCAGCGAGGGAACCGCCAGAAGGCCCTCGGCACTGGACCTCAGTGTCCGGGCAGAACACACCTGTGCACCTCTTTCCCAGGCTCAGGCTGGCAGCAGCCGTGGCATGCAGAGCAGCCCGAGCCCCTGCTGCCTAAGCCCGAAAATCCCACACATTTCCTTTTAAATTTAAAAATCCACCTGGACGGGCATGTTGCATGGGCATAGCCAGGATTTTTGTTGGGGGGACATGTCTGGGTTTTCCTGGCTGTACCGCAACCCTAGAATCACTGACGATATAAAGCTAGGATGGGTAAGTAAGAAGCAACATCCCATAATGATTGTCACTGTTTAACACCCACAATACAGGACATGATCCCCATGGAAGTTCTCTAGCAGAAGCTTCACTAAAACTAATGGGAGCTGCTCAGAGGTACGGTCATGTTTCCCCCCAGCTCCCATTAATTACAGTGGCCGTTCTTCTGGAGAACCTCCCAGTGGACAGTGGTGGTGCACACAAATGGGCATAGGGCAGGAGACTTAACAGTTGGCGGAGCCAGAGCCAATGACAGCCAAAGCTAAGATATAATAGCTTGCCTTCACTCCCCTCCCTTCTGATTTCTACCAGAGACAACACTGCTACTAATGAGGAGGAAGTTGACAGGCAGTGCCACCCACTATAAGAAGGCTGTGCCCCATTCATCCTAATGCCGGTGGATCACATTCTGTATCACGTGTGCTGTACAATGGCAAGAATTCTGAAATTTTCCCACCCTTCCACCAGCCCCAGCTATACATTGTTGTGGAAGTTTCAAAGCAAATAATTTTTAAGCATGGAATCAAAGCTGAGGTTGCTTCTTCATAGTTGATAACAGTAGCAGATTATCTGGGTGGAAAGGACCAGTCACCTAGTAGGTCAGTTATCACATAGGAAATTGTCTACATCTGGTACCATTGTCACCAAGGAAGGTTCGTATTCATCTGTGAATCATCCTGCCTCATCAGAAAATCTGATTATAAAGACCTTTCTGGTTGGCCGCAGATGCTCTCATCATAATGAGTTTCATTTATTCTAGATAATGAAACAAGCACTTAGAGTTTAGATCAGATATTACAGATCTCTGCACCAGACATCATGCAACATTAGGTGACTGGCAGATGGACATGGCTTGCCAAAATAGCATTACCTAAATTCAGAGTCTTAACAGCAATCTTTACTCCGTGGTTACGCCAGGGCAGGAAGTAAGTTTCAGCTTTCAACTATTCTTACCTCTTCAGAAAAAGCAGCACTCTAGTGTGAGTCAAAAGAACCTTAAAA
Source organism: Podarcis liolepis (assembly GCF_965112155.1). Classification (NCBI taxonomy): domain Eukaryota; kingdom Metazoa; phylum Chordata; class Lepidosauria; order Squamata; family Lacertidae; genus Podarcis; species Podarcis liolepis. Next base: position 26,440,644 of record NC_139570.1, on the reverse strand, counting down.
AAACAAAACCCAAAGGAGGTGTGCAAAAATAGCATTCAAACACACATTATAAATTTATTGTCAAATGCTGCACAGGAACAATAAAAATGCAATATAATGCCTATTTCTGATTTATTGTTTATTTTACTGTACTGCAATTTTTTTTATAAACCTCTTGATTGTAAAAAAGAAAAAAGAAAATAAAAATTCAAAGCATTTTACAAAGGGACTAAAACAAAATTATCAGTAAAAAAAAAAAAAAAAAAAACCTTCCCTAAAACATTCAAAACATAAAATGAGCAATAAATCAAAAACAGATTAAACATACATCAACATTCTAATTGTCTGCACAATCTTGTCTGGAAAATGTTTTTAGGAAGCGCCAGAAAAAGTATAGTGATGGCACCTGCCTCATGTCAATAGGCTGGGAGTTCCAAAGTGTAGGTGCTGAAACACTAAAAGGTTGATTTCTTACAAATGCAGAATGGCACCTGTCACACCTGTAACGGTGCTAGTTCAGCGGAACAAAGTAGTTGAGTGGAGATTTATGGGGTAAGTTGATCTTGCAGGAAACGGGCCCAAAATTGTTAGGGATTTTATATACTAATAGAAACACCTTGAATTTGGCCTGGCTGCAACCAATGCAATACAGGTGTTATATGCTAAGGAGGTCTCACTCCTGTCAGCAATTGTGCTGCAGCATTCTGCACTATTGCGTGGACAGGCAGAGTCCCCCAAACCCTTCATGTGGAATAACGACTCAAGACAACGTGCTATGGGATTAAATTGGCCACAACTTTATTATATTTCAGATGTGGGTAGACCTTGGCTCAGGCATTGGGCGTTTATCCCTCCCCAGTCCCTAGCCGGGAATCTAGGGAACATCAGGGTTATCCAGTGGGGGGGGGGATGGGCCGGCTCTGGAGAACATATGTTCAAGCAGACATAGCCGCCCCCGTTACGCCGCAGTCGCAGGGGAGAGCAATGACAACCTCTCGGCGTACGGTCAAAGCCTCCCCTCAGAAACTCCTTTAACGGGGAACCCTGGTATAGCTGCCGCAAAGAGGAAGGGGCGTGGGTCACCGCTGCACGCCCCTCCAATTCAGAAGATAGACTAAAGGATTCCGCCCAAGGCCTGATACCGCCAAAGTTGTGACGTTTTGTTAAAGGAAAGGCAAAACCTGCCAATGCAGGGGAATTCCTTTCCGGCCCTTCAACAGTGACCTTGACATAGCAGCGCCTGCATACCTGTGAAGAAAAGGTTAACCTGCAAAATAAGACTTAACTGAGGGTGGGTAGGGTGGGAGAAGCTCTGGAGCCAACTGAGGATTCCCAGGTAAGATCCTCCCTCTATTGTGTGGGCAGGTAGTCCCTCCCCTACCTGGCCTGGTCTCCTTGGCAACGCTTCCCCCAGGTGGGATTGGACAACTGACTGAGGTAGGCGGAGACCTCCAGGTATCCCACCTGGGGGAAGGCAAAACCAAGCCTGTGCTGATGGAGCCGCACAGGGTCCAGGGGCTGCGTGCGTCCATGCAAAGGGTGCACCCCGTTTAATGTGGGGAGCAGTCATTATGGATGATAAATGAAACAGTTACCTGGCTTAGGTTTGTATATTACTGTCCTTGGAAGTGACTTGATAAGGGGTAGTCTAGATAGGGATTCCCAAACTTAGATCTCCAGCTGCTTTCAGTTTCCAGCTCTGATCATCCCTAGTCAGCAGGATCTGTAGTCAGGGATGATGGGAGCTGTAGTCCAAAAACAGCTGGAGATTGTTGGAGCAGCAACAGTGGAAAGGCACCTCTGAGCCCACACAAGTAAAGTGGGCCTGGGGGGAGGGGATGAGCAGGGCTAAGTTGCACCCAGTGTCACAGTCAGAGGGTTGGGTGCTTCGGCACCTTAGCATTATGTTCAGCGATGATATCTTATTCATAGCAGAAGGGGTGCATTTGTCACTAATGCGGAATGAAGTCTGGTCGCTGGGTTTAGCTGAAGGCCTTTGAGATTGGTTGCAGATGTGAGTGGTTTGGTGGTGACCTGCCAAAGAGGGCCGGCCCATGTGGAGGATAAGGCATTGGGTGGATCCTTAGTCTAGGTGGCGATGAGGCGAGGGGTGGGCCATAACACTCTTCCAAAATGGCGATCCTGGAGGGATATCCTGATGTGATGTCCATCCTTGGCTGACCCTTAACCCCGAGGTGACCTAGCCAAAATTATTAACCAGCAGACAGGCTGGTTTATCCAGGATACATACCTTACATCTTTGCCAAAACCTACTTAAGTCAGTAATCAATAAAGCTGTGGCCTATTTGAACCCAATACCTTTCGTCATGTGTTATCTTCCTCTCCTAGGGCCCTGCCACCTGTGTGCTCCCTGCGCACCTGGGCTGGCAATCAGAGCACGAATGAGATTGGGAGAGTTGCTTGACAATATGTTCTCTGTGGGTCCAATACTCTGCTGCATTATCTGCAAGATCTCATGACAGCAAATTCTTGTCACACCTAGAGGTGTCAGGTGCCTTAGATTTAGAGCAGGGGTCAGCAATCTTTTTCCACCTCAGACCATGTGGTGGGGTGGACTATATTTTTTTGGGGGGAATGAACGAATTCCTATGCCCCACAAATAACCCAGAGATGCATTTTAAATAAAAGGACACATTCTACTCATGTAAAAACACGCTGATTCCTGGACCGTCCATGGGCTGGACTGAGAAGGCAATTGGGCCGCATCCAGCCCCCGGGCCTTAGGTTGCCTACCCCTGGTTTAGAGCCTGAAGACAGTACAACTCAAGTTCCTCACTTTCTCCACACTCCTTCTTAGGTTGCAAAAACTTTGGAAGCTCTTAACAAAGGTATGTGTCAAAGGTGAGTCCTCCAAACCACTGAGTATGTGTTTCTTTTCTCTTTTCATTTTATTTTAAAAATGCTTTGTAAAGATGGAGGAAAATAAATACAGTGGTACCTCGGGTTAAGTACTTAATTCATTCCGGAGGTCCATTCTTAACCTGAAACTGTTCTTAACCTGAAGCACCACTTTAGCTAATGGGGCCTCCTGCTGCCGCCGCGCCGCCGGAGCACGATTTCTGTTCTCATCCTGAAGCAAAGTTCTTAACTCAAGGTACTATTTCTGAATTAGCGAAGTGTGTAACCTGAAGCGTATGTAACCTGAAGCGTATGTAACTCGAGGTACTACTGTACTAAATTCCGGCATTGCTGTTTGAAAGTGTAAAGGCCATCCCCCCAACTTGGAAGAATGACAACAAAATCTATAAAATTAAAAAAGGTACATAATCATTTCAATTTACTTCTGTCCTTTTCCTTTGTTTCGTGAACAGGGTCACTTGATTCATGCATTCATATGCCACTAATGAGAACAAAGCAGCTGTCAAAGGCATCAAGCTACAGTTCCCAAAGTTCCATGTGAAAAGGGATGGACTGTGAAGCCACTCTGGAAATTGTAGCTCTGTGAAGGAAATAGGGGTATCAACTCTCAGTATCTTAACAAACTACAGTTCCTAGGTTTTTTTGAGGAAAGCCACGACTGTTTAAGGAAGATAATACTTCCTTAATCTGCATAATACAGATGGGGCCTAAGAAATAGCACCAGAGTTTAATTTTTCCTCTACCCTCTCAATCGCCTTTCCTTTTATGCTGTATTTTTTAGATTATAAATGCAAGGGCAGGGCCCTGACAAAAATTTTCAGTTGAAGCATGTAAGGGAAGTCAGCATTATTATTCCACATCTTTGCAGGTGGGAGGCTGGGGAGAGACCAAGGCCGAGATGATGACATACCTCAGACCCTCCAAGTGTCCCTATTTTCTAGGGCGTCCCTGATTTAGAGAAGCTGTCCTGGTTTCTGATTTGATCCCAGAATGTCCCGCTTTTCCTTAAGATGTCCCTATTTTCATTGGAGAAATGTTGGAGGGTATGGAGTTATCTAACCCCCAAGCCGTCTGAAGGCAATCCTGTATAGGGGAGTTTTTTGTTTTTTAAAAAATATATATTTTATGTTTTTATATACAGTGGTACCTCGGGATGCAAACGGGATCTGTTCCGGAGCCCTGTTTGCATCCCAAATGGAACGTAAGATGCGACAACGTGTCTGCGCGGGTCGCGTTTTGCTGCTTCTGCAAATGTACGTGATGTTATTTTGACCATCTTCGCATGCGCGAGCGGCGAAACCCGGAAGTAACGCGCTCCGTTACTTCCGGGTCGCCACAGAGCACAACCCGAAAGCACTCGACCTAAAGCACATTCAACCTGAGGTATGACTGTATGTTGGAAGCTGCCCAAAGTGGCTGGGGCAACCCAGTCAGATGGATGGGGTATAAATAATAAAATTATCACTATGGAATGGGACGTCCCTATTTTCATCAGAGAAATGTTGGAGGGTATGATACCTAAAGTGGGAAATTCCTGTTCTGTAGTTTAGTTTCTTTTGCTGCTTACAAACAGTTTGCTTGGGGTGTGGCCCATTGAGACGCTCTCTTGCTCAAGCCACAATTGAAATTATTGCAGCTGTGCTCTTGTGCTGCTACTCATTTCAGTTGCATCCAAGAAGAAAAACCTCCCTTGCCAGAACGTTATTAGCCTTTATTGGCATAAATTTAAATCATAAAATCATACAGTGTCATCCAAATACATTGATAATCCAAACACATACAATATACAATAAAAGACTAGATAGCCACCATTAAACAAATCAGGCAACTTTAGATTTAGCTTTTAAGATCTTAGCTAAATACCCCAAAACAGTTTCGGAAGTATCACCCCTCAACAAATATTGGATTACAGACTCTGTGTAAAAAAGTAAAGGGACCCCTGACCATTAGGTCCAGTCGTGACCAACTCTGGGGTTGTGGTGCTCACCTCGCTTTATTGGCCAAGGGAGCCGGTGTACAGCTTCCGGGTCATGTGGCCAGCATGACTAAGCCACTTCTGGCGAACCAGAGCAGCGCACGGAAATGCCGTTAACCTTCCCGCTGGAGTGGTACCTTTTTATCTACTTGCACTATGATGTGCTTTCGAACCGCTAGGTTGGCAGGAGCTGGGACCAAACAACAAGAGCTCACCCCGTCGCGGGGATTCGAACCGCCGACATGCTGATTGGCAAGTCCTAGGCTCTGTGGTTTAACCCACAGCGCCACCTGTGTCCCAGACGCTTTGTAAATCAACATTTTAAACTGTAAGGGAGTCACTAGGACATCACTGTGAAGGGTACAGTGGTGCCTCGCAAGACGAAAAGAATCCGTTCTGTGATTCTCTTTGTCTAGCGGTTTTTTCGTCTTGCGAAGCAAGCCCATTGACGGATTAGCGGATTAGCGCTATTAGTGGCTTATCTGCTGATCGGATCAGCTGATGAGCGGCTTAGCGGCTTAGAAAAGGGGGGGGGAGGAAAAAAACCCCGCAGGAACTCGCAAGGCATTGTCGTCTTGTGAAGCAAGCCCATAGGAAATTCGTTTTGCGAAGCACCTCCAAAACGGAAAACCCTTTTGTCTAGCGGGTTTTCCGTCTTGCGAGGCATTCGTCTTGCGGGTCACCACTGTATAACGAAGAAGGCAATCCAAAATTATGTGATATGTTGTACCTGGTGTTTTCTTACTACAGGAAGGGGATTTTTTTGAAACCTTCCTTACAAAATAGATGAGGAAGGATGCATTTAGAGGAGCTAGCATAAAAGCTCTGCAATGCGATGGAGTTTCTAAATTATAAAAGTAATTAGGCATTACTCCATGGTGGGACTGCAATCCTAAGCAGGTGAACATGCAAAAGGCTGGAAGGGGTAGAGTTTTTGGATTTCGTGGTCTAGCAGTCTCTGCTTGATGAGAGAGAAGATTGGCAGGGTATAAATAATAAAAATTATTATTATTATTATTATTATTATTATTATTATTATTATCCGATAGAAGGGAATCTACTGCAATCCCTACTTGCCTGAAAACCATGTAAATTTATGTGTATCTCTCAGTAAAGTTAGTACAGTGGTACCTCCGGTTAAGAACTTAATTCGTTCTGGAGGTCCGTTCTTAACCTGAAACTGTTCTTAACTTGAAGCACCACTTTACCTAATGTGGCCTCCTGCTGCCGCCGTGCCGCCAGGGCCCGATTTCTGTTCTTATCCTGAAGCAAAGTTCTTAACCTGAAGCACTATTTCTGGATTAGCGGAGTGTGTAACCTGAAGCATATGTAACCTGAAGCGTATGTAACCCCAGGTACCACTGTAGACTTTCCTGATCTGTGTTAAAGTGAATTTTTAGCCAGTATTTGAAAGTCATAATCCAGCCCTTAGATAGGAGGTGCATAGCCAGATAGGAGGTGCATTTTGGAGCTCCTAGAATTTGTCGGAAGAAGGATGCCTGTAAACCCTCGACTTTGTTGTTCAAGTCAGTTATCCATAAGTGAATCCCATAAAGGAGTTGCGAAACGTTTTTTGCTCTATAGGCCGTAACCACTGCAGGCACATTCTGGTTACCATTGAAAAAATAGTATTGATTAATTTGTGATGCAGATTCACTGTAAAATGAATTTTAGCCTTTGGGTCTGTTTGGGTGTCTCTGGTTACTGCATCTATTATAATGACTTTCTTTTCCTTTTAAAAATGTGCCACCAAACATGTACATGCTCTTTGGAGGAGACTCCCTGGACTCAGCTATACAGCTGCAAATAAAGCGTTTTAAGTGTAATATACAATGTGACACTAGATGGCAATAGTGAGCCTTATGGAAAATTCAATGTATTTTAAAAGCATTTTCAGATTCCACCCCTGAAACATTTTGTTTGCTTACCTTTATATCCCAATTCCCTTCCGTTATGGAACCTGAGGCAGCACACATGTTGTTTCTAGGCAATTGTGCATTATATGTTGAGACACCAAGACACTGCAGTACTGGAAATGACTGCTTTGTATTCTTATTCTTTTGTAACCCGACTTTTGTAACACTGTTTTTAACAAAAAATGTCATAGCGCTTTACAACACATTAAAATATCAAATAAAACAATCCAGAACAAAACAAATACAAGCTTCAAGGGAAATACTTCAAATCCTCCTCTAAATTACATTTTGCTTTCCCCATATCAATTTACCTTCTTAATTTATATAGCTGCCCCATAGCAAAAGTACTCTAGGAAGCCAGTGTGTGGTGTAGTAGCTAGGGTGTCAGACCAGGACATTGAGAGATCAGGGTTCAAATCCTAACTCAGTCATGAAGCCCCCTCAACATATCTATAGGTGTGTGCAAAGTTATGTGCAAATTCCTATATGTGTCCAGTATGCGACAAAAAAAGATCCTCAGTATTGATGTTCCTCCTAATTTTCAAAATTGCTCAAGCAATCCCCACCCCGCCACACACAACTTGGTGTTTTGAGGACATTCATCTCTGCACTGCCGAAAATTGGCAGACTACCTTAAGGGTTGCACATTTAACCCACAAGATGGCAGTCTGGTGACCAATGTGGATGACCCCAGGGCTTTTGCACTCATTGGCTGGCATGCTGAAAAGAGATGTAGGAATAGTTGGGTGTGAGTTTTTGCAGAGGAATATTGTTAGAGGGAGGGACTGGTGGCTTAATCCATAGGGTAGACAAACTAAGGTCCGGGGGCCGTATCTGGCCTAATAGCCTTCTCAATCCGGCCCACGAATGGTCTGGGAATCAGCGTGTTTTTACATGAGTCGAATGTGTCCTTTTATTTAAAACGCATCTCTGGGTTATTTGTGGGACCTGCGCGGTGTTATTACATGAGTAGAATGTGTGCTTTCATTTAAAGTGCATCTCTGGGTTATTTGTGGGCCATAGGAATTCATATATTTTTTTCAAAATATAGTCGCCCTCCCCCCCCAAGGTCTGAGGGACAGTGGACTGGCCCCCTGCTGGAAAAGTTTGCTGGCACCTGGCCTTAATCCCCCCCCCTCTACGTGCCCGGTGCCCTTCGGCAGCAATTCCAGCTTCCCTGCCCCCTCTCACTAACAGCTTTCTCTGAGGAGCATAATAAGTTTCAGAGTGGGAGGCCTGGGGGAGGGCTTTTGGAAAGGAATCAAAAGATTTGGGCAGGGGGCAGGAAGGAGTTGAGCACCCTTGCTTACGGTTCAACCAATGTGCCCTTCACATTACCATTAACTGGCCCCCTGAGTTAGAATAATGTGTGGTTTCACCTCAGTCCACAGAATAGGACAGGTATGGGGGAACTTTTTCAGTTCGAGGGCCACATTCCCTTCTGGGCAAACTTGCAGGGGGTCACATGCCAGCAGGTGGGCAGGGCCAGATGCGGAAGTGGGTGGGGCAACACATGCCATTTTCACCTTTCAGTTGGATTGTTATGTACTGAAGTTCTCACCCTGGGCCAGCAGGGGGATACTGTAGATAGTTTTCACTCAGGTCCACGTCAGCTATTTTAGGCGGGAAACCCTGGGTTGTTGTTGGTACAATGTTGACAGCCGGCTGCCTATAAAAGCAGGCCGGCTGAGCTGTTTGCTGTTCAGTTCTGTCCAGCTTACAAATAAAGAGCTGCTCTGGAGAAATCGCTGTGTCGTCTGCTATGTTCGCCCACAACTTAACACTGGCGACATAGGTGGGATCGATGGACATCAGAGCACAGCCAGATGCAGCCACCCTCTGAGCAGAGCTGAATCACTGAGCTGAATCACTGAGCGAAATCACTGAACAGAACCAATTCAGAGCTGACTGTTCTGGCTAGAGCACGGTGTTCCATCCATCGCCCTTCACGCCGGCATCGGAATCATGGCTTCACTTGTGCCTCTACCGCCGTTTGCGTCAGCCTCTGAATCATAGGACTCCTACCTCGCTCGGTTCGACTGCTACCTCCAAGCCAAAGAGCTGACGCAAGTATCACAGGAGCGTAAGCGGGGCCTATTCCTCAGCCTCTGTGGGCCTGGGGTGTTTGAGACGGCCCGAGCATTGGTTGTGCCTGAAGCAGTCCAGGCAACACCGTGGGACACGATCCAAGAGAAGCTCCGCAACCACTACGCACCAAAGCCGTCCAAGATTGCTGCCCGCCATGTGTTCTACCACCGGAACCAGGCAGAGGGGGAGTCAATCAACAACTACACCACCGCCCTGTGACAGGCTGCAATGCACTGCGAGTTCCGAGACTTAGACGATGCCCTGATGGATTGAATCGTCTGTGGGGTCCAGGACATCCATCTGCAACGGCGTCTCCTCGCCAAGCCAGACCTCACGCTACAGAAAGCCATTGAGGAGGCTGTGGCCTCAGAAGCTGCTGAACGCTCTGCCCAGGAGATCCGCAAGTCCAGCAGCCCGCGTCTTGCTAGGAAGCCAGTTCCAGTGCATCATGAAGAGGCCAGCAGTGATGAGGCATCCTCCAGTGAAGACGATGACGTGCACCAGACAAAGCGGGAGCGCAGGAAGTTCCAACAGAAGTCCAAGGGCCAACCGGAATATGCCGGCTGCAGAGGCAACCATTCCCGTGCCAAGTGTCGATTCAGAGACGCCACCTGTAGGAAGTGTTCCAGAAGGGGCCACATCGCTAAGGTCTGCCAATTGGCTCCGTCTGACACCCCCCCTTCACCGACTCGCAAGTCCAAGTCTTCACTCTAGTCTGCCAAGGAAAGCTGTTTCGCTCTCACCAACTGCCGCTGCCCGTCTGGAATCACGATTGGCCAAACCGACTCGCCTATGCGACACCGTCACGGTGCTCAATGAAGGAGCTCCATGTGACGTGGAGATCGACACCGGGTCTGCCCTGTCCATCGTGTCTTGGAGCACCATCAAAAGACTGGTACCCAGAGTGTCCAAAAGGCAACTCGACTCTCACCGCGTACACCTGAGAGACTACCAGGGAAACAACATTCCCGTGGTAGGCGTTGGACGGTTCCGGATCGCCTTCAAGGATTTTTCGGGCCTGCTCCGGTTGGTGGTGGTTGAAGGTCAGCGGCCAAGCCTCCTAGGGCTAGACTGGTTTGATGCCCTCGGCCTGGAAGTCACCGGCATCAACTGCATCGCTAACGCAGAGACTGAGGGTCTGGTCAAAGACTTTGCCGAGGTTTTTGACGGCACTTTGGGGCAATATACAGGTACGCCCATCTCCTTTAGCCTTGATCCACAAGTCGCCCCCATCAAGCTAAAGCCACGCTGGGTTCCCTTTGCTCTCAAGGCTAAGGTGGACGAACAACTGGACAAGCTGATCGCCCAAGGAGTTTTGGAGCCGGTTGACCATGCCAAGTGGGAAACCCCCATCGTCACGCCTGTCAAGCCAGACGGGTCGGTGAGAATCTGCACTGACTACAAGTGCACGATCAACAAGGCACTTCAGCAGCACGCTTATCCGGTTCCTGTTGTCCAACACTTGCTGCATTCCCTGGGTGAGGGTAAGGTCTTCGCTAAGCTGGACCTTGCCCAAGCCTATCAACAACTGCCCGTTGATGATGCCACTGCTGAAGCCCAGACAATTGTCACCCACCGAGGGGCATTCTGTTGCCGCCGGTTGCAGTTCGGGGTGAGTGTGGCTCCTGGCATCTTCCAAAGCCTTATGGAGCGTCTCCTGCAAGGGCTTCCGGGCGTGGTACCATATTTTGATGATGTCTTGGTGTCCGCAGACTCACACCAGCAGCTGTTCGAGTGCCTCCGTGCCGTGCTGACCAGGTTCCAAGAGGCCGGGCTCAAGAGGGAGAAGTGCCAGATCGCTGTTCCACAGGTAGAGTTCCTGGGCTATCTTATCGACGCCTCCGGCCTTCACCTGACCACATCCAAGATCCGCGCTATCCAGCAGGCCCCCATCCCAAAGAACAAGATGGAGTTGCAGGCGTTCCTGGGGCTGCTGAACTTTTATAACATGTTCCTGCCCTACAAAGCCACGGTGGCTGAGCCTCTTCGCCGACTCCTCAGCACAAAGATGCCTTGGTCCTGGGGTCATCGGGAGACGGCGACCTTCAACGCGGTCAAGGCTCTCCTTTCATTGGACTGTGTGCTGGTACAGTACAGTGAATCCAGGCCGCTGGTCCTTGCCTGCGACGCCTCACCTTTTGGCATCGGCGCTGTCCTTAGTCACCGTTTTCCAGACGGAAGAGAAGCACCGCTCGCCTACTTTTCCAGGACGCTATCTCCGACGGAACGGAATTACAGCCAGCACGACAAGGAGGCACTGGCACTTGTGGCTGGAGTGAAGAGGTTCCATGAATACCTCTATGGCAGGACTTTTGACCTCATCACTGACCACAAGCCGCTCCTGGGCCTCCTCGCCGGTGATCGTCCAACTCCACCGGTCCTCTCGCCATGCATGCTGTGATGGACTGTTTTCCTGGCTGCCTACCACTACCGGCTCGTCCATCGCCCGGGGAAATCGATGGGCCATGCCGACGCCCTCAGCCGTTGTCCTCTTCCAGCGTTTGTGGAAGACCCAGCTCCAGCTTCATTGCTCCTCCTGATTGAGGATCTTCCGGCAGCACCTGTATTGGCTGCCACTGTGGCCTCCGCATCTGCCCAGGATCGCACCATCAGCCGTGTGCTCAACTGGGTGTGGAGGGGGTGGCCACAAGGGCCTTTTGCATCGGAGTTCCAGCCCTTCGCAACCAGACAACATGAACTCTCGGCTCATCGTGGCTGTCTGCTGTGGGGAGACCGCGTCGTGATTCCCCAAAGACTCCGTCAATGCATCCTGGAGGCTCTGCATGTTGGCCACCCGGGAATTGTCAAAATGAAGCCGTTGGCTTGGTGTTATGTCTGGTGGCCTAACATGGACGATGCCATCACTGCCTGGGTGTCTGCCTGTCAAGTGTTCCAAGAATTGAGGCCTGCACCACCGGCAGCTAAGGGACACACCTGGGAGACGCCAAAGACACCCTGGTCGAGGGTGCACATCGATCTGGCTGGCCCCTTTCATGGCCGGACCTTTATGGTAGTGGTGGACGCCTATTCCAAATGGCTGGAGGTGGCCCTGATACCCTCCACCAATACCGAGGCCGTCATCCGGGTGCTGCGAAGCCTGTTTGCGATGCATGGGTGTCCTGATGTCCTTGTCTCCAACAACGGAGCGCAGTTCACGTCAGGCACTTTTGAGCGGTATCTTTTGGGACTGGGCATCTGCCATGCCCTAACGGCACCCTTTCATCCATCCAGCAACGGGCAAGCGGAGAGAATGGTGCGCTCGGCAAAAGAGGCACTGGCGCGCCTGGACCGGGGAGATTGGCATGAGCGGGTCGCCGAATACTTGTTCATGCAACACATCACCCCTCATGCGGCCACAGGGCGGAGTCCTGCCGAACTGCTTATGGGCTGCTGCCTCAGGTCACCGCTCGACCAGCTGCACCCAGACTTTGCCGTGGCCGAACCCCCAGGCTGTGCCAACGCGCCATGGTCATTTGTTCCAGGAAACTAGGTCTTTGCCCGGAACTATGTGGGGGACATTCCTTGGGTGCCAGCCACAGTAGTGGGAGTCACTGGACCTCGTTCGTACCAGGTGGCACTCGAAGACGGACGCTTGTGGCACCGGCACATAGACCAGCTTAGGCGCAGTGTTGGGGACTTCGACACTACCGTGGTGCCCCCAACTGCGCTTGTGGCTCCAGAAGAGACACTTACAGATGGTGAGGCTCCACCTACACCTCCCTTGCAAACTGCCAGTGTGGAGCCGAACCAAGCCGCTTCAGAGGGTCTGCCAGACTTACCACAGGCTCAGACCACTCCATTTGCGGAGGCTCCACCCACAGCAGCGGATCCAGGGGATTTGGTTTCAACGCCACCTAGGGTCGCACCACAGCCTCAGCAAGAATTGTGTGGACCCCCGGACTTGGCTACCAGCCCCCGGCGGTCTGGCAGAGTTTCCAAGCGCCCAACTTATTTAAAGGACTATGTTGTTGGACATGTATCACTGTTGGTCTAAGTATGGGAAATGTAACCGATCTGCTTTTGGGCCTAATTGAACCATTACGTGTAGTGCTGTATATAAGGAAACCATTACGATTGTAACTAACGCCTTATCTCGGTGGGGAGGGGTGTTATGTACTGAAGTTCTCACCCTGGGCCAGCAGGGGGATACTGTAGATAGTTTTCACTCAGGTCCACGTCAGCTATTTTAGGCGGGAAACCCTGGGTTGTTGTTGCTACAATGTTGACAGCCAGCTGCCTATAAAAGCAGGGCGGCTGAGCTGTTTGCTGTTCAGTTCTGTCCAGCTTACAAATAAAGAGCTGCTCTGGAGAAATCGCTGTGTCGTCTGCTATGTTTGCCCACAACTTAACATGGATAGTTTCAACACCCACCCACCCAAGTGTTATCAGATTTCAAGTTTGACCTAGGCAAACACACTCCAGGACAGTGAGAGATGTAGCTTGGGCAGAGAGGGTGTGCCTAGGGAGGGATGTACAGCCTGGGGAGAGTCCCAAGGGCCAGAGAGAGACCATGAGAGGTGCATTTGGCCCTCAGGCCCCCTGTCCCTGGATCAGCTGATTCTTAAACTCCCGTATTCAAGGCTCCTGGTGGGAATTTCTTGGATTTTGTGTCTTTGGGCCCATGCAGTTTATTTTTCTTCTGTTATTGAATGGAATCTAACTGGAATAAAAACCAGATGTATTCCCCACATTGTGTTGGCATATAGCTTGGAGTCAAGATGAATGGCAACTGGGCATTTGGGAGCAATTTAGTGTAGGGGGTTGGACGGTTCTGGTAGAACGTCCATATTTTCTGAGCAGAGCTTGCTTTGCTTCATTTATTGATTAGATCAGCAAATGGGCTTGTGGGGCATTTTCTCTCCCTCCCCTTTGTTTCCATGTGCAGTCAGTGCTCTTCCCCTTTCCTGCTGGTTGTGTTTTTCTTGATTGCAAACTGAATTCATTGCTTAAACATGGTTCATCTGTAAATGCGTTTTTATGCTCTTTATAGTGGGGGAGGGAGGGCAATGTGTGTGATCATATCAAGAGCCAAATTTAAAAAGAGGCAGAAAGGAACACACCCTGCCTGGATTTTTCAATAATTGAGAGGATGTTTCCTTTGTCATTCTTTAATTCACCTCTGAATTTACATGAGAAAATTGTAGTTTAGCTATTGCATTCCTTGATAAAATGGTGTGTGTGTGTGTGTGTGTGTGTGTGTGTGTGAGAGAGAGAGAGAGAGAGAGAGAGAGAGAGAGAGAGAGAGAGAGAGAGAGAACAATGGGATCGGAAGAACAATGGTGATCTGCAATTTTGGCGGAGAAATTCTGCAATGGTGGCATTTGGCAGTAACCATACTGTAAATGAGAAATAAAGGAGAACACTTTGAATGGGAGGGGGAGTCCGATTGCACACCCCTCCTTAAGTCTGTTTTTGGTGATCGGTTCAAGCTGTTTGTACAGTCTTGGTTTCTCAGCTGTTCTTGCCGGTAAAAGGAGGATAGGCTGTGGAAGCAGAACGGCAATTATTCTTAGTATGTAACTCGACAGTGGAGTGTTTTGCGCACAGCAGCTGAGCTCAACCAGAATCCACACACTCACACTCTCACGACTGATTACTCATCTCCTGCCAACAGACAGGTTTCCTCAGGGCCTCACTGCTATCTTGGGGAATGTCTGGCACCCATATTCTCCAGCCTGAGGACACACATTGATTCAGCATTACAAACTCCAGTGCAAGTTCAACTGATAATGCATATGTTTCACCAGGGATATGGGAGTTAAAGAGAACTCATAAAATTTCACAACCAGTAAATTATATGATTGGAACATATATCACTAGAACTTTGGGGCATGCAGTTAAGCTGAATCCTGGAAGCTTCAGGGCAGGCAAAACGAAGTGCACAGCACATAATTAAAGTAACAAATTTGCTTCCATAGGAGGTAGTAGTGGTTATGAACTTGGATGTTAGCCACATTCATGAAGGCTATGGCTATCAGACTATTAGCTACAATGGCTGTGTTTTATCTCCACTGTTGGAGGCACTATAGCTCTGAGTACCAGTTGCTGGAAATCACAAGTGGGTAGAGTGCTCCTGCGCTCAGGTCCTGCATTCAAGTTTCCCACAGGGATCTGGCTGGCCACTGTGAGAACAGGATGCTGGACAAGATGGGCCTATGGCCTGATCCAGGCTTATCTTATGTTCTTAGTTGCATAAGTGGATTTCATTTGTAGATTTGCTCTTGCTGGAGAAAATTATAGTGGAAATGGGCTTGCTTGACTGGGTGCCCTGTAGTCAAGAGTGAACAGTGTAGAGCAGTTGTCATAGACTGGCCAAATCCAGAGGAGTGGTGGGAGGCACCAGCCAGGGAAACTTCTAGGGAACCCCCTAGGAAGAAGGCTCAGTGTCAGCGGATTGGTGGTGGGACAGTGATGAGTGGTCAGAGCGAGAAGTTGCAGACTGGGTAGAAGGAGGTGCCAGGAGCAACAGGGTTTAGTGTGCAGGAAGAGGCTGTGCAGACTCCGAGGCTGAGTGTAGGCAGGCTGTGGAAGAAGACAGGAAGTCTTCCTCTCCTGCTGCAGCCAGCTCCCCTTCCTCCTGGGCTCCCAGAACACACAGAGAAGTGAAGAGGGTGGAGCAACAAGAGGCAAGAAGGTGAAGCCTTAAGCTACTGGGGAAGGAACCGGGGGTGGGCGGTGGAAGTCTTAAAGAGTGGAGGGAAGGCAGGAACCTTCAGTCTTTGGAGCTGCTTCATTGACACAACACATTTTGGAAAGAGTTGCTGAGACTATTCGGCCTGAGCTGTGGTTTGTGTCCTTGAATAAAGAGTTAAATGGTCTTGGGTGATTTACTGTTTTATTGCTGACCTACAGCTGACTCCAGCCCTGACAGCAGTGGAGGGCAGATTTCAGGCTTGCAGAATCGGGTGGTTTTTTTAATAGACTTGAAAGATCCACCAACTGTAGCCGGTTCCAAAAGACATAACACTTGGAATTTAAAAAATCTTGAGACTAGAAATTATTACCTTTAGTATCAGAATTGAACTGAGATGATACTGCTACTACTACTAATAATATATGCCAGACATTGTATGAATGTGACAAGTGCTATCTGAATACACTTATAATAAAGGTACAGTACTTTGGAAGCTAGACTTGGATGGTTGCAAGCCCAGATATGCTACCACATAATGGATGGCAAGACCCTCCTATAAGTTGTACGATGTCAGGGCTATTGCAGCTTTGGAGACACCTGTTCCCTATAAAATGAATTGTTATGACTCAGGTCTGAAATTTATGCTTTATTTTGGTGGGTCATTTTTTATTAGCCCTTAGCGATGAATCATGGCCATTAGTGCTCAAGAATGTGCTAAAAATAGCAGCTTCGCCCAAGTGGGCAGCAACTGAGCCGCCAGCAACACTTGTAATAGGTAGGAATGGACAAGTTGAATCAATTTCGGTCCCTCTGTTTCTCATTTGTCCAGACTTAAGTTCTGTGCATGTCATTTTTGTATACATTTGCAAATATGTTTTGAAAGAGGGGGAAAGTCTGCCTGAACTCTCATACACATTTTCATGTGTATACTAGGGCTAATGTCCAGAGCCTGAACTGAATTGAAACAGTGCAGGGTGATCCAGTCTTGGTTTGAGACAACCCCAGATGGCCTTGGGTCAGGTCAGCCCACCCAGAGTGATACGGCACTGTCAAAAGGAAATGTACTGGTGAAAGAGCACCCAGCAGGATCAAACTCTGCACTCACCAGGTGGTAGTAGAAGGTTTAGTCTTACTCTCTGCGCTACAGTAGAGGAGCAGGGGAGTTTCCTCTTCCCCCTCCCTTCTCCCTCTTGATCACATGTTTAACAGGGTTTGGAACCCTAACTGAACATTAGGGCTAGGCTCCTGAATTGATCTGGGGTCTGGATTTGAGTTGGGTCAGTCTTGGATTGAACTGGGAGACCCTGTACTGAGCCAGACCTTGGTCTATCTAGCACAATACTGTTTAGACCGACTGGCCGCAGGTCTCCAGGGCTTTAGGTAGATATTGTTCCCAGACCTATCTGGAGATGCTAGGGACTGAGCCTGGGATCTTCTGAATTAAGGGCAGATTTTCCACCACTGACCATATGACTGTTATGTCAATAATAGCTAAGGGGTGGAGCGCAAGCATTATCCAAAAAGAAAAGGGGGGGGGAGAGACCAAGGGCCTCCTCTTTTTACCTACCCTTCTCCATGATTAGTGACGGGCAAATATGAAATTTTCAGTTTTTCTGTTTCTCATTTTTCCCACCTTAAGTACAGTTCTCAATATTTCCACATAAGCGTGTGAATTGTTATTACTATTTTAAAAGGTCTCATACTAAATTCATCAGTATCTTGATGCGATCTCCCTATATGCAATTTTTTCTATGCAATTTTGCCCAATGTAGACTTTTTTTCATTTTTCTTTTTTCTTTTTTTTTTTTTTTGCAAAGCAGTGTTCCCTGGTATAATGCACTTTCTGCATATACAGTGGTACCTCGGGTTAAGTACTTAATTCGTTCTGGAGGTCCGTTCTTAACCTGAAGCACCACTTTAGCTAATGGGGCCTCCTGCTGCTGCCACACTGCCAGAGCACGATTTCTGTTCTCAACCTGAAGCAAAGTTCTTAACCTGAAGCACTATTTCTGGGTTAGCAGAGTGTGAAACCTGAAGAGTATGTAACCTGAAGTGTATGTAACCCGAGGTACCACTGTATAATCTATGCCTTTTCATGCACACTTTACCCTGTAAAATGTATTTTCGCACACATCGCTTGGCTGGAGAACTGCATTGCAAAACTTAGAGAAGTTTAAATCTCAAAGGATGGCTGTGTTTCAATTCACGTATTCTTTCAGAAATTGCAAATTAATTAGGTTCACTTGTGAACTGGATTGAATTTCTTCGCCATTCCTATGAGCATAATGTAGATGACTTTCTTAGCCTAACACATATGCATTCAGGGGCTAGTAACCACAGAAGCCTTTTTGCAGTAAAATCTGCTAGCTCTGCCCAAGCAGCAGCCTACAAACAGCTTATGAGTCTTAAGGTATTACAGTTGCTAATGAAAAGAGCTATACATTTCCAAATCCATCATGCATCGTTTTGTGTTATCATTCAGTGCAGCAATGCCCAAGAAAAGGCAATGTTTGAAAGGCTGATTACAAATCACTAAGAAAAGGGATAATTGGGGGAAATGTTGCAAGTTCCTCCTGGAAATTAATGGCAGCTAATGAGCCATTGTCAGAAATTGCAGCAGGGTGGGTAGGTGGGAAATCCTGGGCCAGTAATTTCTTTTTGTGTCTGGATCTGGATCCGGACAGCCAGAATAAGGAAGGATAGTTAAAGGTGAATTTCATGGAAGATTCCATAGTGTTGTAAATTTGCATGGCATAAAATATGTTAAATGTTGGCTTTGTGGTGCTGGCAAACGGACTTTGTTTTTTATTATTATTATTTTGGCACATTCGATGGACTGAGCAGCAGCCATTCCAACAGGCTGTAAAGCTGAGGGAGTGTTGGGAACTTTGGCTCTGCTTTGCTCCTTAGCTCTCCCCTCAACAGGCTACCACCAAATTATCTGCTTGCACTTTATCTGGTGACCTTCCTGTTTCTGAACTCTTTGCCAACCTTTTATCAGTGTGACTGTCTGGCCCAGTACAGTGGTACCTTGGGTTACATACACTTCAGATTACATATGCTTCAGGTTACAGACTCCACTAACCCCGAAATAGTGCCTTGGGTTAAGAACTTTGCTTCAGGATGAGAACAGAAATCACGCGGCGGCAGCGGGAGGCCCCGTTAGCTAAAGTGGTGCTTCAGGTTAACAACAGTTTCAGGTTAAGAACAGACCTCCAGAACGAATTAAGTTCTTAACCTGAGATACCACTGTATTTGCTATCTCTTAGACCTTCAAGCTTGATACCATTTTTCCCAGTGGTGGCAAACTTGTAGTTTGTGGGCCCAGTTAGACCCACAAGCCTTTTGCAGGATGTCTACCAGCCACCTTGGGTGAGCCACGCCCACCTTTAGTACACACGACATCATATGATGTCAGGCCCAGGAAAGCTAAAAAAAAGAATTCAAATCATTACTGTGATCCTGAAACTTCCTTTGCTTGAAGGCTGGCCACTTTTGCCCCTGGCCCTCCAAACACAAGTGGTTCCTCATTCCTGACCTATGTAGAAATAACAATCTTTTGCTGAGTCAGTTACAGATCACCTGCCATAAAACTGGTCCATTTTGACATAAGTAGCACCTTTTAGTATCACTACCAGCAGGGCTTTTTTTCCAGCCAGAACTCAGTTCTGGTCCCTCTCGGATGGGCACCATAGCCTTCATAAGAGAACTAGAGAGGCATTCATAGTGAGTTCCGGCACCTCTTTTTCTAGAAAAATAGCACTGACTAGCAGTCATACAAATTTAGATGAGAGTGTTTGGATTGGGCAGATCATGGGCTCTCCAGGCTCAACCAGAGCTATGCGAGAGTAAATCCCTCACCCCAGTTCAGCCAGTTGAACTGGTGGTATTCAAGCCAGCATAATTAATCCTAGTGAATATCCCCAAAAGACGAGTTCTGGGGTCATGGTAGGGACATGGTGAGGAGGGTTGCTGCTGGTGGGGTGAGGAAAGGAGAGACTTAAACCCTATGTGCCAAGTGCCCTGGAAAAAATGTGACACCCCATTTCCCCATGTGAGATCATAGTGGCCATTTGGGAGGGGCACAATCTCCTCCCCCCAAGTGCTTTATTGAGGTGAGATCACAGCGCAGGTCATGTGATTCTCCTTGAGCACATCCTGGAAGACACACATCCCAGTTTTTGATCTGAAAAAGTTGGATGGTATGCTTAAACTTATTCCATATCACTTTCAGGTCACTTGCGTGTTCAGACCCAGAAAAAGGTAAAGGGACCCCTGACCATTAGGTCCAGTCGCGGACGACTCTGGGGTTGCGGCGCTCATCTCACTTTATTGGCCAAGGGAGCCGGCGTACAGCTTCCGGGTCATGTGGCCAGCATGACTAAGCCGCTTCTGGCGAACCAGAGCAGCGCACGGAAATGCCATTTACCTTCCTGCTGGAGCGGTACCTATTGATCTACTTGCACTTTGACATGCTTTCGAACTGCTAGGTTGGCAGAAGCAGGGACCGAGCAGTGGGAGCTCACCCCGTGGCGGGGATTTGAACCGCCGACCTTCTGATCAGCAAGTCCTAAGCTCTGTGGTTTAACCCACAGCACCACCCGCGTCCCTTCAGACCCAGAAACCTCCCCCCTAAATAAATTCACACTTGACTCAAATTTTGGTTTTGGTTTTTGGCAGAATGTAGGCCACAACTTTATTGATTACAGAAAGTTCGTGGTTGCATAGGTTGCATAGTAACTGGTTCGTCTAGCTCCCTACACCCTTGCAGGTAGTGCTGACCCAGGGTTCCAGCATAGGTCAGCCAAGGGTGAACACCTGGATACAGGCTATCTCTGCCACCCAGATGTCCCCCTGGACTCAGACACTGGCACAACACCCCCTCTCAGGGGTTGACCAAACCATCGAGTCCTTGGATTCCTTTAACAGAATACCCTTCCCATAGGGATGGCGAGAGTGTTCTCCCATCCCTATCACCTGAACCAGAGCCTATCCGCAACCTTACAAGTTGTGACGATTTGCTACGCAGCAGGCAAAACCCAAATGGCAACAGCCAATCAGCCAAGTGGGGAAAATTCCTGCCATGCCCCTGTCCCAACGACAGATGACACATGATGGCATAGCAAGGACGGCATAGCAATCACAAAAGACCCTAAATATAGGGAGAGGTGGGCGGGTGTTCCGATGGACGAGCCAAAAGAGGAAGCTCTGGGTCACGTGCATAGGGCATATATTGGTCCCTCGAACCATTTAGACTGTACCCCATTGGCCAGATTAAGCCCAGCTTCGAGGGACCTACCAATCGGGTGTTGTGGCTTGTCCAATATACCCACCCACAACACAGGAGGTCAGTCTCCAGGTCTCACCGCAATACGTGCCCTCTTTAAGAGAGGATCCGATTTATGTGACTTAGCAAGCCAACGGACCTTAAGCTGGCAAAAAGGGTGGAACAGGGATAAATTACTCAAGCAAAACTTTTACTGGTGCAAGTTAAACTGCCTTTGTTCGGTTAAGGGCGACTCTGTTAAATGGCAGATGTTTCATTGACTAAAAGTTATTCAATATGTTGACAGCCCTCTTGATAATGCATGCAATGTAGTGTGAACAGAATCAACGATGGTTATAAAAATCCAACCCATTATGGGCCTCTCCTGATATATTTTTCTATCTTGCCAATTTTTTTACTACTTTAAACTCCCTCTCTCCCTCTCCCTCTTTCCTCTGGAATCTATTTCCCTGGGATATGGAGTACAACTCAGCTGATTTCTTGTTGGGGTTCCACAAACAAGAAATGCTGCATCTGGTGCGAGTTACTCTGCTCTCCTTGAAGCAAAACCGCTGCCTGTGTAGGATAGCTTGTTTCCATGATTCTGCAAATGACATTTCAACCCCATTGTAAAGAGTACACCACCAGGAAATCACACAACTGTGATTGATGATACACTGGATCTGTGCTAGGTGGGAAATAATTCACATTTCCATCGCAAATGTGACATGATCCTTTTTGGTGGATTTAATAGGATTTACTTCCCTGTAATTTAAAATATAACAATAAAAGAATCATTCAGTCCTGTAGCTCAGTAACAGTTTTGTATGATCATGCTTCTGGCAGAGTTTCTTTTTGTTATCAAATTACATGGTAGTGTTTGGGAAATTGTTTTATTCTTAGAGTTCAAAAGGCCGGGGGTGCTAAACTGGGCTCCAGATTGTGGGTGCCCAGTACTGCATGTGACGTAACATGGCGTCATAATGTGACAACATGACATGACATCACATTACGTCATGCATGCCACCTTGGAACCCCAGAAGTCGCATCTGAGGCCCTGCGTGGCCTCAGACACGACTTCCAGTTTCTCCTGGAAGTTGTGTCGGAGGCTCCAAGAGGCCTCGGACACGACCTCCGAGCCCTGCAAGACCTCTGATGTGACTTCCAGGGCCTCATGAAGCACCAGAAGTCTCATCGGAGACCCCATGGTGTGGGTACTGAGCACTCACAATTTTTTTGTGGGTCCCCAGGGCCCCCATGGGACATGGGTGGCGCTGTGGGTTAAACCACAGAGCCTAGGACTTGCTGATCAGAAGGTCGGCGGTTTGAATCCCCGCGATGGGGTGAGCTCCTGCTGCTCAGTCCCTGCTCCTGCCAACCTAGCAGTTCAAAAGCACGTCAAAGTGCAAGTAGATTAATAGGTACCACTCCGTCGGGAAGGTAAACGGCATTTCCGTGCGCTGCTCTGGTTCGCCAGAAGCAGCTTAGTCATGCTGGCCACATGACCCGGAAGCTATACGCTGGCTCCCTCAGCCAATAAAGCGAGATGAGCGTCGCAACCCCAGAGTCAGCCACAAATGGACCTAAGGGTCAGGGGTCCCTTTACCTAGGACCCCCTATAGTTGGTGCTAGTGCAAAAGGCTATTAAACAATATGGAGAAGGGTAATTTATTGAATGTAGGATCCCATCTTAGAGTGAACACAGACTTTTCTCCCAACTAAGTGTGTGGGGGATTGCTAAGAGTAGTATCAGCAGGTTCTTCCCCCAAGATGTGTTGGCTACACAATTTGCATTAAACATCGCAAGCCGTTGGCCGGTCTAGCTCCATATTGTTTGCAGCAGCAATGGGAGACCTCTAACCCATAGGTTTAATTAGACCCACCAGGCCTCCCCACGTGGCTCGTGAAGACATTTATTTCTAGCTATTCCCACCTCCCTATACCTGATGCCATATATGCTCCTGGGCTGCTGGGCTGAAACTTGCGAAATGATGATCTGAAGGCATATGAGAGCACCAGTTTAATTTCAGTAGCACCCTGTGTGAGCCCAAAATTCAGCACCCCACTCCTCGCCTTCTGTTCTGCTCTATTCACTATGTCATAGTTGGGGCACTCTAGGCTCAGTACCCAGTGCAAGAGAACTGGTTGCACTGCCCTAAATCTAACTCTGTTTCAAATGTTAATTGTTAGGAGTCTAATTTTAAATCCTTAATTTCTTTTTTTAATTGAGAAAGTATGGCCTCTACATTCCAAGGACATATTCATTCACTGCCAATGCATGCTGATTTGAAGCTATAGCTGCAGTGCTGTTATAATTCATCATCTGCTGAAACTCTCTGCTTCCTTGCAACCATTAGCTCCTATGGCAACCAGTTACCTACTTGGGCAATTCATAGTCATGGTGGGGGGAGGTATACTTAAAAGATTATGCTAAGGCAATTTACCAGGAAGTGTTTTGACTATTGCAGCAGTCTTTGTTTTCTGCATACATTGAATTATACATGCATTATGCTTATGTGTGCCTATGGGTATATTATATGTGTGCAATATAATGTTGCATATTTTAATAAAGCAAAGGGGAGCAAACTTGCTTCTGATAGAGATAGATGAGTGAGATGGGAAGTAGAAAAAAATCTGTGTGGATTAATTTGACATTGAGATTTTCAGAAACTTCCATCACTAGGTTCACCCTATTTCTGTTTTTTTTGTTTTGAAGTTAGCATGGAAATACATATGCAGTTTTGTATGCTTTAACACAATATATCTCTTTTTGCATGAATCTGTTTGGGGTGGGAAAAGAGAAATCATGTTACTCTTCTAGTTTTTGGAGGGCAATCCGTTAATAATAATAATAATAATAATAATAATAATAATAATAATAATAATTTATTTATACCCCGCCCATCTGGCTGGGTTTCCCCAGCCACTCTGGGTGGCTCCCAACAGAATATTAAAAACACAATAAAACATTAAAAACTTCCCTAAAGTAGGTGCCAGATGGCCTACTATGCTAAATGACTTCATCTTCATTATGAAAAAACTGGAAGAGCCTCAGTTTACTTTCTTGCCAGCTCCCTTCCCTTCTTGGAAGTACCCTCTAGGACTACAGTTCCCATCATCCCTGACCACTGATCTGGCTACCTTGGGATGATGGGAGTCCAAAAACAGCTGGACCTTTATTGAACTACATGACTGGGAAATGAGGGCAAAGCGACTACTTATATACATTTCTGAAAGCCTGGGCCACTCCCACCCCCAACCTGATTGGCTGTCTACACTTCCAAACTGTGAATCAAGACTTAAGAGTTCAAGGGCAAATGGCAGAGGTCCAAATCCTGAAATGTTCTGTGATTGGACAACATGTATCGAATGAGAACACAGGAGCTCAGAATCCTTAGTCCGTACTCATGCTCAGGCAAACACAGACCACTGAATACATAACAAGACCCACATTTGGGAAACCCTGCTCTAGGAAGAGAAAAGGGAGAGCTATAATTTTAAATAGTTTGTTAGGAAAGAGGAGGCTTGGGGAAGGAGCGGGTCACCCCAATCATAGGCACCAGCTCCTAGGAGCCGAGGCACTTTGGGGCTCCCCTTTTGGGGGGACCCCCCATTGTACAGAGAGCAGAGGAGGGTGAATGTAGAGCTGGGCGTGACATGGCTTTGGTGGTAGGCAGCTCCTGCTGCTGCTGCTGCTGCTGCTGCTGCTGCTGCCGTCCCTGGCTAAGGCTGACTTCCCCTGTCTTTCCCTTGCACAGGACGGGTAGGGGGAGGACGGGGCCACCAGCTACTGAGGCCATGTGCTGCCACTGGGTTCAGCTCTGCTCCCTGGCTCTCATGAAATTGCACACATGATGTCAGGACATTGCATGTGTGCTGTCAGGACATTGCATCAGGCCCCCACAATCTTTTCCAGACGTTAATGCTACTGATCTCAATTGTGTAATCCCACCATTTACAGCAGGGGTTGTCAACCTGGTCCCTGCCACCCACTAGTGGGCGTTTCAGGATTCTAGGTGGGCGGCAAGCGATTCTACTGCACAAGCTGAATCCTCCTTCCATCGAGCACTGGTGGGCTGTAAGGAAATTTTACCATCAGAAAGATGCATTAGTGGGCGGTAGGCATAAAAAGGTTCACTACCCCTGATTTACTGCCTGCTCTCACTCTGAATTGGGAAAGGAATTCACTGCTATTAAAAGCTAGGAGTTAGGACTTGGCTTGAGAACTGTTTTGCAAAATTCTGAGATATGTGAGTTTAGAAGGATGGCTGTGTTTTGGTTCATGAATTGTTTTAGAAAGTGAATATCAGGGAGGTTCATCTTTAAATGTAAAGGTAAAGGGACCCCTGACCATTAGGTCCAGTCGTGGCCGACTCTGGGGTTGTGGCGCTCATCTTGCCTTACTGGCCGAGGGAGTCAGCGTACAGCTTCTGGGTCATGTGGCCAGCATGACTAAGCCGCTTCTGGCGAACCAGAGCAGCGCACGGAAACGCCGTTAACCTTCCCGCCGGAGCGGTACCTATTTATCTACTTGCACTTTGACGTGCTTTCGAACTGCTAGGTTGGCAGGAACAGGGACCGAGCAATGGGAGCTCACCCTTTCACGGGGATTCGAACTGCCGACCTTCTGATCAGCAAGTCGTACGCTCTGTGGCTTAACCCACAGCACCACCCTTGTCCCTTTCTTTAAATGTAAACTGAATCAAATTCCTCCCCCATCCCTAGTTTCTACTTATTCAGCAACTGCACTTGTATCTTATAATGCACAACTCCTACAGATCATCAGAAGTCAACACTAAAGGATTGATTCCTTGAAAATCTGGAATGAATATTGTCTTGTAAAAGCAGCAGTTACACAGGTCAAAGTAGTAGAATGGCGATGCTTCAAGTTAACATTGTTTTTTGAAAGCAGGCTTTATATATAAACCAAAATCTCTTAAAAGTCATGTCAAACTAAGATGTGGACATAATAACTGTGTTTAAAGTGTCCCTATGGTTACTCCTTGAGAAAACATTCGAGAGTTCATGAAATTTATCCAAGAATGTGCATTTTATGATCATGCCATGCAATGACAGAACATAGTTCTTAGTATCTTAATGTGTGTGGGGACGGTGGTTTTTGGTTGTTGTTTTTTTGCTTTTTGTTCTTGTTTTTATTATGTACAGTGGTGCCTCGCAAGACAAAATTAATTCGTTCTGCGAGTTTTTTCGTCTTGCGGTTTTTTCTGTCTTGCGAAGCACGGTTTCAGAAAAGTTTTGGAAAAGCTTCAAAAATCACCAAAGTCTTCAAAAACCTCAAAAAAGGCTACCACACCGCGTGCTATGAGTTGCTCCTCGAAGTCAAGTCGCAACTGTATTAACGGTTTTAAGAAAAAGGAAAATCGTCTTGCCCATAGGGAAAATCGTCTTGCAAAGCAACTAAAAAAACCAAAAACCCTTTCGTTTTGCGAGTATTCCGTCTTGCAAGGCATTCGTCTTGCGAGGTACCACTGTATTAGGTATTTTTATCTTGTATTTTTATGTTGTGAACCGCCCTGAGTTCTACAAATGAAGGGCACTATACAAAATTAATAAATAAGAATAATTATAATCCTGCAAATATCAACATATTATTTTTTTATTTTGTATAAAGCTCCATGTTTTTAGCTCTTATAGTTGCAAGAATGAGCTTGATAGTGATAGAACTGAATGAAGACACACCTCTTCCAGCAGACTTTAACATGAGGGGAATTATGACCGTAATAATTTATGAACAGTTTCCTCCTCCTCCTGCTTTTATGAGAAGTCGTCTGCGGCCTTTTGATGAAGGGTGGCACACACATCTCATAAATAAATAATGCAAACTGAATTTCTCCCCCATTACTAGCATTTTCCCCATAACACTTAGCATAAATCTTAATTTATGCATAATGAAGGACCAATTGTCAATCACACACTGGTGTTGTCCACACATTATCTGGTTTAACGCCACCATTTGCGAGCTGCTGTGATGACTTGAGTTTGTTTTCTCTGAAAGTGTATGATAAATCCCATCCAGTCAGGTATGATGTAGTGAACAGGAGAATGCCATGAAAGCATGAAGTCAATTGGATTTGGTAGCCATTGCGACTCAAGTTTCATTTCTCTAAAAGGGTAATGATACATAATTTATATCCCATCTCAAGGTCATGTTCATGGTTCTCTGCCCCCACCTTATTTCACAACAGCCCCGTGAGATGGTGACTGGTCACCCAGTGACTTTCATGTCTGAGGGGATTTGAACCATGGTCTCCCAGATCCTTGTTCAACACTCTAACCAATACACAACATGCACATCTCTGTGTAAGATGCAACACTGTGTGTACGATGTATACTGCTTGATAAATACATAGTAGTGTACAATTTCCCAGAAGAGATCCTTCCAGTTTTTCTTTGCCCGAGGCCACCTGGCATGTTTATTAAGGTGAAAGTTGATTTCAGCCTTCACATAATCACCCCCAAGCAGTTCTGTGTTTAACCAGGAGGTCACCTTCTTCGCTCAGTTTTGTGGTATCTCTCCCTCCCACCCCTGCCATTCATCACCACATGTACTATCACCAGTGGACAAACATAGACCAAGTGTTATGTACTGAGTTGAATAGGATCCAAACTGCAGCAGTCTGACTACTCACATCTCAATCATCCTTTGCATATCTGAAAATGTGTATCAAGTAGTTCAGGTGTCTTCCACCTTTTCAGGCCCAGGACCCACTTTTAACCCAAAAATGCATATGTGGACCCATTTCTTAATGGGTTACCATGTATTTGCAGGGTGTTAGCACTCCTGTTGCATCTTGTTGAAGCCCAGTGATGTAGCTCATTCAGTCATTACTTTTTTTTTATTGGTGATATCCATTGCTAGGACTTGGCCACTTAACTTGGCTGGGGCCACGGGGGGAAAGCTAAGCTGACCCAGGGTGGCTGGAAGATGTCACCCTTTGTTTCCACAGTTGAATCAAAGCCAGCCATGGACATAAAGAACAGGCCAAGAGAAGTGGGAACAATAGAAGGACTTGGTAGAGGTGTGTAAGGGATGTGAGGGCGATCTGGCTGCGACATCTGTCACCCCATTGATCACCAGGGTTGATTCGGCTAATCTGGCTGGCTAGGCGGGTGTCCCCTCTCTCCCTTCCTTCTCCATGTGTGTCCCTCCCGAAGCTGCACACTCAGTGGAAGAGGAAGACCATCCCAGATAGGAGTGTACCATTCTTTGGTAAAGGGTATATGATAGCTGCACTCCCCTGCTAGAACCTCCAAACAAGCTCATGGTAGAGGTGTATAATGTCATGCTTGGTGTGGAGAAAGTGGATATAGAGAAGTTTTTCTGCCTCTCTCTCATACTAGAACCCAAGACAATCCAACAGAAGATTCAGGACAGGAGGTGAGAATGCTTTTGTGCTTGGATCCTGCTTGAATTCCATGGGCACCTGGTTGATCTCTGTGAGAGCAGGATGCTGGACTAGGTGGGCCATTGGCCTGATCCAGCAGGCTCTTATGTTCTTATGTAAAATGTTTTCCGCAACATTGGGGAATTCCCTACTCACTCCTGAACCCAATCCAAAGTGCAGCTGCAAATGCTACACCCCTCATGAAGCCATTAGGAGTACAACAGGGACTGGTCCCTCCAGCGAGCCCCCCTGCACCTCGGTCCATCTCTCCCATTGCTTAATTACCTTTGTTGATGTTCTGCTGGCAGCAGAAGGAAGATCTGTCTCTCCGGTTTTTGTTTTTTTTTTACTCTGTTGAGTTGCACTTGGGAAGGGAAAGCATTTCCCATTGCTCCTGGCCCCTGATATGTAGCCACAGAAGTGTGTGAGACACCAGCACATGTGTGTAGTGGGAGGTTTGGGAGGGATACCTTCCTCCTTCCCTTTATTCCCATACTGCCATAGCAGCAACAAAGGTAAATGAAAGAGGTTTGGAGTAGGTAGGCAGGCATGCAGATAGAGTTGAATAAATTCTCTATTGTGGATTAAAATTTGAGCAGGAGAAGAAAAATCACAGACCTTTAAAATTAACCCAATTCATATTTCTGAAATTGGGAATATGAATGGTGGCACCATGCCACTGGCAGCACCAGAAGCCCACCTGCAGCCATTGAGAAAATGGATCACCTCCAGCACCTTCAAGTGATAATTTCTAAATGAACCATTGTGGGCTAAGGTGGACCCATCTTTTCAGTTTGGCTTTCTTGTTCTGTGTGAAATTTACTTTTCCTGTATTACGTATACGTGTGTGTGTGTGTGTGTGTGTGTATAAGAAACCAATATTATAAGAGGGGGATAGCTAACTTGGTGTCCTCCAGATGGAGTATGGATCTTCCCATGGAACCTATTCTAGAGATATAAGGGTTACGACAGAGAAGACCCTTCCCCTGGCACTGCTGGGGAAAAGCAATCAAGGATGCTGAGTGCACTTGCCCCTCCAGCAAAAGCTTTTAATCCAGAAACTCTCCAAAATCAAGGACTTGGGTAAGCATCCTGAGACTTCATTTAAGTAGCGAAGGGTTAAATCGCTCTCCCTCAAGCAGATGCAGTGGAGTAGAGAATGGAAGCCCTGGAGAACTGACTTCACCACCCACATAGTGCAAGAGAGTGTGGGTAGAGACAAATGATGAGGATAGGATTCCCCCAAGGAGGGTGTGGCTTGGAGGAGCGAATCAGCAATATTTATATATTTTATTTATTATTTTTATTTAGACAATTCCTATTTCACTTAATGTACAGATGTCTTTAACTAAACCAACAACAAAAGTTACGGAAATGCACAGCAAAACCTTTAATACAAGTTACTGATATCAGTTCCTTCTCATTCTGACACACCTCCTTACTCCACCCTTTTGGCTCTCACACAGGGCCCAAACAAGCTCACAAATCAACCCCAAAACCTCACAACCAAGAGGGTTTCTGGAATCTGCTTACATCACCATACTACTTGACTTTGTGAGCAGCCACTAAGACTGATGAAGCTTGAGCTGTGAACCAGGATGGACTTGTCCTAAACCAGGGGTAGCCAATGTAGTGCCCTTCACATCCAATGGACTACAACATCCATTGGTCATGCTGCTAGGGTTTATGAGAGTCCTTGTCCAGAACGCATGGAGCACATCAGGTTCGCTGTTCTTGCTGCAATTGAGTATGAGAAAGGAAAACATTGAAATAATTCCTATCATAATCACGTATATCAAAAGTCCTCTTGATTCTGACTCAGATTTGAATGACAGCTAAAACTTCCATTACCCCCGTCCAAGGTATAATCCTGCTCCAATAACCTACGAATGGAATCCATTGTTTTGACAAAGTCTCAGATGAATAGCTCTCAAC
Organism: Podarcis liolepis; assembly: GCF_965112155.1. Classification (NCBI taxonomy): domain Eukaryota; kingdom Metazoa; phylum Chordata; class Lepidosauria; order Squamata; family Lacertidae; genus Podarcis; species Podarcis liolepis. The sequence continues at coordinate 26,410,565 of NC_139570.1, read as the reverse complement.
TTCCTATACATGTTAGAAATAAGCCTGTTTACGCATCAGCATAGTTTTTGAATTCTTACATTTCCAAGTTTCCATTCACGCCAGATGTTCTTGTTTCTAGTAGTTAGCTAGCGATGTCCTACGTCCTACAACAAATTAGCCATTAGCTATCTGTGTTCTGCAGCAACACAGTGATTTGAATATACAAATGAAATAACTGGGCACTATCTCACAGTTAATATGAGGTGATAAAATATCCTCATAATATTTTTGAGCAGCTGGAAATTTCTTGGACCACAGTCTAAAGACTCAGTTCATTTTTTTATATCTGGAGTTGCCAACATGAATGTTGTTGCTCTATTGCTCCCATCAGCTCAGACAACATGGCTATGGCCAGGGGTTACGGAACATATAGTCTAGCAGCATCTAGTGGCACCATATTGGCTGTCCTGGTTTATATGACCAATATAGACCATTTATGTTCTACATTTTCTGGAATGTAATGGGTATACAGAATAATATATACAGCCTCTGGCTTCTTCAGCAGCCTGCCTCATTGCTGCCTCTTGGCCCTCTCCTCTGCAGCCTCCTCTTCTGCCTCTGGTTCTGGACTGCTCTCTGCTCCAGCCTCTTCCTGCTCACTAAACCCTGTTACCTTTTCAGCTTCTGACATCTTCTGCTCCCTTGTCCCCCTCTGACCACTCATCCCACCACCAACTCCTTGGCTCTAAGCTTTCTTCCCTTGGTGGTTGTCAGCTGGTGCCTCCCACCACTCTTGCATCCAGCCAGTCCATAGCAATATATCTGATCCATTTACTGCATGTTTGTTTTCTGATCTCTGGTCATTCCTGGTCCAGATGGAGGACCAGGTGAAGTCACTGCTATTCAAGGCTCATGTGTGAATGCACTCTAATTGCCTGTGCCCCAGAGCATCCTTATTCAACTGTGGGTCTCCAGAGGCTGTTGGATTAACAATGCTTATCATCCCTGGCTATTGGCTAAACTGTTTGAGGATTATGGGGATTGTAGTTCAACAATATCTGGGGGCACAGCGTTGAAAAACTTTGCTGCAGAACCCCTCAAGTAGAAACTAGGAGTTGTATTCAGCTACTCAGAGTAGACCAATGGGTAGGCTGGCCCTGCCTTTGGCATTCATACGGCACTTTTGAATGCTAACACTTTGTGCAGTTTACCTCAGTTTGCACAATTTATTTTAGTAAATCAAATCTAGCAAGATCTAATGTTAGTTAGAACACACTCATTGAAGTAAATGTTGATTTCAATGGCTATACTCTGTGTATGACTAATGTTGGATCTCATCCATCAGCTCCATAATTCAGACATAAAGTTATGTCTAGAAGGCAGGACATTGTCAATGGCCACCTAGAGACTTTGTGGATGTGGTGCAGTGAGATTCAAACCAGGAGTTTCCATGATGGCTGCTTGTAACCATATTTTCTTTCATCGCCCTTTTCCAAACAAAGGAGTGGGGGTGGGGGACAAGGAAATCTCAAGGAACATGGCAGCTATATATATTTAGCCAGATTTAATTGCTCAGGGTAAACATTGACTCTCTGCTACTGCTTGGCGGACAGAGCGTTTCCTTCATTTAGGCCAAGTAATTGGATTCAAGGAACTAAATTTAACCTACCTTTTTATCTAAATGAATTTATTGATGGGAGGGAAATGGCTGCAATTCCAGTGCCTCAGTCACTGGCCATGCCTGAAGTCATTAAGCAATGAGGGCTTCACAAAACCGCCTTTTCCCTCTGCCCAGCGAAAAGTGATGTAATCAGGGACAGCATCATCACTGAGGCCCATTAGTGTCTCAACAAGCATCAGATTATCTTATGTGAGGCTCCAACAAGGCACTAGCTGGGTCCACCCTGGTGGCCCCAGGGCTGACTCTGACTCTGATATTTGACTCTAGAAAAAAAATGCATTTGCAGCCCCCTTAACTGAGAAAATCATGGGAGTAAAGTGACAACAATTGTGAAAGTTATTTTCATGGGGAAATCATGAGGGAATCATGGGGGAACAGAAACACATACATGCAGAAAGTGTTGGGGAGTAGCGATGTTGTCCAATGCAATGTTGTAGTGTCATACCCCCTCCACTTGTGTGAATGAAAATTAGCATGACATGACAGTTTCTCGGCCCCAAAGCCACAGTTCTGTAACAAAGCAAAACTATTACAGTGGTACGTTGCTTCTACTGGCGGAGGAAGAGGAGTGCGGGGGGAGCGCACCACCCCCGGCAGCACGATCCTGGTGGGGTGCCATCACTGCTGCCCCCCTGCTAGCACTGGGCGCCACACCCCCACAGGTGATGTGCCATGCCCCTAGGATGCGCACCATGCCCCTGCAGCCAGTGCCCCCGCCCCCAGGATGCGCACCAGCGCCGCCTCTGCCTGCTCTCTGCCCCCTGGTGCCAGAGCATGAAGCTCCGCCACTGCTTGCTTCTCAACCGCCTTTGTTCTCAAACGCTGAAAACCCTGTAAAAGACAGGTCGGAGTCCTGACTGGTTACTCACGAGCAACCACCATTGCCATCTGACAATTGAGAAATGAGTACACTAACTTATGGGAGGCAGGTCACTGGCTGCTACAACAGCAGGGCTGAGGAACCTGCTGGCTTCCAGTTGCTTTTGGGTGCCAACTCCTATCAGCCTCAATGAGCATGGCCAGTGGTCAAGGATGATGGGTAATGTAGTACAGTAATAGCTGGATGGATTTCACATTCAGAGGTAGTATGCCTTGGAACACCAATTACTGGGCAGCAGCCATATCTTCAGGAGCACTTGACTTCATTATGCACATTATTTATTTATTATTAGTTGCAGTATTTTTATAGGTTTATTGAAACAGATTATGCTTGGATGTTGCTCTTGGCACTGAAAGCCATGTAATACACAAGGAGACCAATGAATGCTGCCAGCACCTCAGTGGAGACCCATGGTCCGCTCCAGGCACCTCGATGATCCACATCGACCGAAAAGAGGGGCTTTTCCTCGTCGCGTCTCACTGGTCGCGATGGCGGGCGCCGGGCTGAGGCTGCTTTGTCTGGCTGCGGCTGTGGCACTGCTGGTGCTGAGCGGGGTGCGAGCTGAAACCTGTACAGACCCAGTCATCTCTCCATCCTACTACACTACCTCAGATGCTGTTGCAGTATTTTTATATCCACAGCATTTATAGACCACTTTTCAGGTGGACCTCACAAAGTGGTTTACATAAGATTATTACAACAACGGGTATAATTTCAGGGTTGTTGTTTTTTTAAAAAAAGTTGCAATAGAATGGAAAGGATAACATGTTTGTTTAGAACAAAAGCTGATACTGCTTCTTCTTCTTCTCCTCTCCCCCGGGGCCACTGCTCTCATCAGGCCAACTGGGCAGCAGCCTAGGATGCAGACCTTTGAGGAGCACAGTTTTATACAGATTAGTTTTTCTTTTACAGTATCTTATTCCAATAATATTTTACTTTTATTATTATATTTTATATTAATGCTTTGAAACCACGGAGATACCATTTTGGTATGTGATGCTTTAATAAAGGTCTTTGATGACACAAGCCTAAAAGGTTTAGCTGGGAGTACTTCCCAAACTGAAGCTAAGGCCCTTTGCTGATGAAATTTGTAAGTTCAAGTTTGTGGTATCCCTTGTTATAAGGTACAACCTCCCTTTGGAAGTCAATCTTACAAGCAAGCTACTGCAGAATAAGGAAACTGATTTATATTCAGCTACAAGCCAATTGGAAGTGACCAATTGGAAGTGACCTTGTGGGCTGTAGGTGTGTTGAGGGTTTTGATAGATGCTACTGCAAAGGAGCTCGAAATTCTACCAGACTTTGGAACATAACAAGTTAGAAAACAGAGAAAGAAACAGCAGTTTGAGAATGAGGCCCAAGAAGAGGCACCACAAGCTTCAAAGCCACAATTCGATATAAGTTTCTACGATGCTGTCTTAGTCATGGGCCATACAATCTGTTCAAGAGAGAGTCCAACAGCTACAATGTAATTTGGCTCCTGCATGATATATAGAGTATCAACAACAACAAACCTACTGAATATATACAGTACTTAAGGCCTGCAAGAATTTAGGAAAACCATTGATGCACAGTGGGAAATAGGATATTGATGCTGAACATCTGTGCTGTGAAGTTACAGCAATAGCTTGAAGACCGACATAGTCTCTGCTACCACAAGGAAAATTTCTCCCCATGCTACAGGAACCCTGCAACTTATGCAGGGGTTAACGTTCTGGGGATCAAAATCATGTATTGTCAAAACAGATTGGGCGCAATGGTGGATGGGATTGCCAAAGTCTTTCCCCCTTGATGCCCCTCCAATGCCCCCCTTTTACTTCTTCTTCTTTTTTAACTCCCCCACCCCAAGCACGGAAAGCTGAATGCACACAAGCTAAATGCATGTAGGTTGTGAGCTTACGGTTCAACAAGAACTCATGTATAATTTGCCTAATGCTTCTGTTCCTCTAAGGATCTTTCTCACACTTCCAGTGTCAGTGACAAGTATTGAATACAGTTTCTCAGAACTCAAACTTATAGAAACTTACATATGCTCAACTGTGTAGTAAAAGAGACTTGCTGGCTTGGCAAATATATTAGGGTTGCCATATTTCAAAAAGTGAAGCAATCCAGACACAAAATCTACACTTCGGACGTGCCATACATCCACCCAGATGCTGTTTAGGAGGGCTGAATACCGGCTATGTCCCGGAAATTCTAGATGTATGGCAACCCTAAACAATATCAATTGAACATGCCAGAGCATCAGCACTTGGCTTGAAGGAATTGGTGACCAAATTTCCAAAGAAAAGGGCATGCAAATTGCAATTCTGGTGTGTCTGAAATTGAAACTTTTAAGAGCCTTGAATTTTAACACCATAATTAACAAGATGATTAAAAGTGATTTGTGTGCTAAAACATTTTCTTTTGTATTCGAGAAAGATAATCCAAGATTGTTTAATTACGTATACTTGGAATTGAAATTTAGACGTCTGTTTTTGAAAACTGAAGTTAGCATTTTGGGGGTGGGGTACAAGTAGTTAGCATCGCCTGGTCAGCTGTGCCTGTGACCATTCAGAAGCAAGCAATGTGACATCACTCACACTTGTAAACAGGGCCTGTCTTGATAGACATTAAGGGGAGGCAGCAAAGGTGGATTTAGGGGTGTCCCCACCCCAGTTCAGTTGTACTGAGAGGTTGCACCGCAGGGGATACCACAACTATTATTTAGGCTGAAGCAACAGAGGTTGGGGGCACCGCATAGGGCACTGTTGAAATTGAGACCTCAAGGTCCACCACTGGCGGTGGGTCCACAATGAAGGCTGAAGCCAATTGAAAGAACACTGGACTGCCCATAGAATAGCCCAGCCTCTTTTCCCCCGGATGCATTTGCAATTCCTATTCGCTCCCATGTACCCAAACAAAGACATGGTATGGGGGTTCCTGAACAGCTGTTGGGACTGAGTAACCATTTCCCTCCCACTTCAGCACACCGTTGGGCAAGACACTTGTGGTTTTTCTGCCTGCAACAGACAGTGTATGGGGTACAGGTTTATTTCTTCAGAGATATGCAATTAATTCAGTGCAATTAGTAGGTCACAAGTGGATTTGCCAGATCATGTAAAACATGATGTAAAAGTAAGAAATTTGGTTGTTCTTATTATTATTTTATTATTCCTGTATTGCAGACTGTTGGACCAGATGATGAGTAGGCAAACTAAGGCCCGGGGGGGGCCGGATCCGGCCCAATCACCTTCTAAATCCAGATGGTCCGGGAATCAGCGTGTTTCAACATGAGTAGAATGTGTGCTTTTATTTAAAATGCATCTCTGGGTTATTTGTGGGGCATAGGAATTCATCCATTCCCCCCCCCCAAAAAAATATAGTCCAGCCCTCCACAAGGTCTGAGGGACAGTGGACCGGCCCCCTGCTGAAAAAGTTTGCTGACCCCTGGACTAGATGACCTGTAGGGGCCCTTACAACTCTACAATTTTATGAATCTATTATTCTAGCCCATGTTTTAAGGTATATACTCAAAGCAGACTTCAAGAAATCAGTACAGCAGCTGCCCCAACCTGTTGCCCTTCAGATGTTTTGGACTACATCCCCCATCAGCTCCAGCCAGCATGGTGGTGCTGGTTGAGGCTGAGGCTAGAGTACAACATTAAAATTTAGGATGACAGTAAAAAACTAAACATCAAAAACAATAAAATAACAGGAGGAACTAAAGCGGTTATTAAATAAAACAAGCATAAATCTGGCTGAATCCAGGTCTTCTTGAATGTTTCCCCAAAGTTTAACATGTGAATTTCCCTGAAGAGGCCATTCCAGAGATACAGAGGCTACCACAGAGAAGGCCCTGTCCTTGGAACTCAATGCTGGTAAAAAGGACTCCTGGACATGGAGGCCTGGAGCGGGGCAGGTGGAAGCAGTGAATGGAGGACTTACCTTAGCAACCATGCAATGCCACAGGGTCTAAGTCATGAGTAGGCAAACTAAGGCTCGGGGTCCAGATCTGGCCTAATCACCTTCTAAATCCCAGGAATCAGCATGTTTTTACATGAGTAGAATGTGTGATTTTATTTAAAATGCATCTCTGGGTTATTTGTGGGGCATAGGAATTCATTCATTCTCCCCCCTTCAAAATATAGTCTGGCCCCCCACATGGTCTGAGGGATAGTGGACTGGCCCCCTGCTGAAAAAGTTTGCTGACCTCTGGTCTAAGTGGAAGTAAGTAAGGAGGGCAAGCTTATCTCAATGAGGTGTGGCTTAGAGGAGCTGATAGTAAGGGATTGAACTCAGAAACAGGGATGGGTTGTCCTAAAACAGGGGTCATCAATATTGGTACCCTTCAGAAATTGTGGACTCCCACATCCATCATTCCTGACTATTGGCTATGCTCGCTAAAGCTGATGGGAGTCACAGTCTAATATCACTAGATTGGGCACCCTTTTGGCTGCTACGCCTGCTCTAAAAGGTGCTGCTGCTGGCAGGTGCCTAAGGCATGCCTTTGCAACCTAAATAGTTAGCTGTACTGTGGGCTTGGGGCTGCTTTTAATCAGGGGAGGCCATCCCATTTCAGATCTATTGTTTATAATGGATGGAGTTGTGGTCTTTAAAAATCATTCCAACAAAGTGCCTCCTTGTTCCCAGCCTTGTGGGCAGATTCTGTTCATGAGTGTGGCTGGGGAGCGTCAGCTTATGCCATCATTTGCTCACAACCTCCCCCTCCTAGTCCACAAGGCAAGTGTGATTTTCAACAGGAATCAGAAATTCAGCCTACAAGACTTAACACCTTCATTGCATCTGCAGATTCGTAGCACTGTGGCATAAATCAAATGTTGGCTGATTCCAGCTGGGTCTGGAAGGTCATTAGGACAAGTAGAGACAATGGGAGGCTTGCCTTGGAACATAGTGAACAATGCAGTCAAGATGTAGCTCACTCAGCCCTCGTCATCTGCTTAAGGAAATGCAATCTGGAATCATGCTCTCTTTCCTCTGTTAAGTTTGGAGAGGGAGAATTTTAGAGAGTCAATCCATCATGAGCAGCAAGCCCACTGACACAAAAATACTTTGCAGAAGGTGTGTGTGTGTGTGTGTGTGTGTGTGTGTGTGTGTGTGTGTGTGACTCAAGGCACTAGGACCTAGGAGGAGTCCTAGCCAAACTGGCAGGAATTTCTTGCTTGGAGCTCAGACAACAAAGACAGAGTGTGGCTGGGTTTCTCTCTCTTAGCATCTCCACCCTGCGAGCTGAAAAACCGGTGAGTAGAGCTTACGCTTTCCCAGGCAGAAAGTAACAGATGCCAGATGCACAAGAGAGGGGGAAAGAAAGACCTCGCATTGCAAGTGAACAATGCCTCCCAACAAAAATCTCTTGACTGCAAAAGTTGTGCTGAGATTGCATTGTTTTCAGAACATCGTTTCTAGACCTGTGAGAGTCTTTAAGTGCTGGCAGGGGGAAGCATTTTCTTAAACTTGGAGAAAGGAAGATAGGCTAGTGGGAATGGAAACTCCTTTTGCTACCCAACAGTGACAATAGGGTCAGAGACAGGTCACCGGCACGGAAGAGAATGAATGAAGGGACAGGGCTTGGCTAGCCGGATGAGAGGCAGAAGGAAAGCAACAGCTTTTTCCAGGATTTGTACCTGATTGCTGAGTCTAGGGCTTTAATCCCATTTCTGTTGTGTGAATCTGTGATGAGAAGATGTGAGCTGCATGTTAATAGCCCTGCATAGCCAAATGGTAGCGGTATAAGGTTTCCAGTCACCCAGAGCTTTCTTTCTGGTTTGGAGTTTTCCATTGCAAGAGGATACACTCTCTTGTGTCTTAGTTCATGCTCGGGATTATTTCTGTCATTCCTCCGCCCGCCCCCCTCTCCGCTCCGCTGCAGAAATTCAATTGACTCTCTTGTCCGCTCCCTCTTCCTATAGTAGTACTACGCCGCAGCCTCTGAACAATGAAAGGTGCGCTTGTAGTGGTGTGATGCACATACCTTCAGCAATTAAAAATGCTTCATTAAGAGGGAAGGCGTGTGGGGGAGGGGATAAAAAACCCCTCTTCCTGATTAGATGATGCAGCAGATTAACTGTGCAGGGGGAAATCTTGCAATTTAACATAAACTTATTCCAATGCCATTTGAATGTCAGGGATTCCCACCCACTGCCTCCCAGATTCTATTATCTGAAACTGATAGCTAGATCAGAGGAGGTCTATGAAGGACTGGTCACAAAGAAGTCTGGATCCTAGCTAGATGTCTTTCTGGTCTATCAGCCATTTCAATTTATAGTCCCCCATTTGACATAGCCCTGTGATTCAGCTTGTCACCCCATCGGTGAATGGGCATGTTGAAAACCATGCAAGTGAAGCTGGTGGTTCAGTCTTTGGGATGCTTAATCCCTCAGGGTTGCTTAGTCTGTCACTTCCTTGTATCCACCTACCAGCCGAAGTTCTTTTTTTCTGCCTTCAGTCTGCAGCCCCAACTACACTGCAGTGAACTTCTGTTCACTGGTCTTTAGTAGTTTGTGGATGGCTTGCATTCTGAAATGGCAACCCTGGACATTTCTGTCCCAGTCTCACCTACTAAGCCAGATATAGCAAGGGATCCTTAGAATCCCTGGGGCCAACTCCATGCAATTGGTTGCCTATTACTAAGTCTGCTCCATTGTATTGCCTAGAGTACACCCACCCTTCCCGGCACTTGAACCACACCCCCACATACAAGGAAGAAACCTTCTATGGTGTTACTCCAGGGGAAGTAAAACATAAGAGCAAAAGTGTGGGTTTCTTTCCACATCCAGGACCACCAATTGCCAGTTATTGGGTTGACTCACTTAATTCCTCCCTTTGCATCTTTCCCTTCTCCTGTTCCTCCTCTGCCTCAGCTTCACACCTCTAGGGCTCACCGAGCTATGGAACTTGATTTTGGACACTTTGACGAAAGAGATAAGGCGTCCAGAAACATGCGAGGCTCCCGTATGAATGGCCTGCCTAGCCCCACTCACAGTGCCCACTGTAGCTTCTACCGGACCAGGACCTTGCAAGCACTGAGCAATGAGAAGAAAGCCAAGAAGGTGCGCTTCTACCGCAACGGGGACCGCTACTTCAAGGGGATTGTGTACGCTGTTTCCGGAGACCGCTTCCGAAGCTTTGACGCCTTGCTTGCTGACCTGACTCGGTCTCTGTCTGATAACATTAACCTGCCTCAGGGAGTTCGCTACATTTACACCATCGATGGCACCAGAAAGATTGGAAGCATGGATGAGCTGGAAGAAGGTAATTAGTAGGAAACAATGCTTGCTTGCTGGTGCAGGGAGGGCATGGGTGTGTGGAAGAGGCATGATCAGCTTAGAAAGCAACGCATAGGAGTCCCACTACTTCAGCCCTCATTAGAGGAGCATGGGTCATGATCCAGTATATGAATGGCAAGGGCCTGGTTCACAGGATTGTTAAAAGAAGCAGCATTTAATCCATGGGTTCTTTTTCATGAATGGCAATACAATTCATTCAGAACCTTGGGTATGGATCCCATGAAGCTGCCTTTATACCAGACTGTTGATCATCTGGCCCAATATCTGATGAGTGGTAGCTTTCCATGGTCTCAGGTGGATGTCTCCCTTCAGCCCCCCATCCTGAGACCACTTCACAGAAGACTGGACACACATGCAAATCATGTGCTCAGTTCCTACAGGGACTGGGAAGAAAAACAGTGCCTATTAAAAGGAGCAAGAAGTTCTCCACTGGTTGTTTAATAAGGACTTTTCTCCCCATCATTTAAATGATGTTCTGGGCAGGGGGGTCCTCAATGCACAGTATATTTGCATGATTTCTGTACAAATTGTGGGCATGTTTCTGTACTATGTCTGTGCTTGGGTGTGCTTGCATGTATATGCATTTGAAGTCGAGTTCATTTGGGGAAGGAGGGGGAAATGTGCCAGGTATTCAAATATATGCATAACAATTTGTATGTTGGTTTTGTCTGTTTGTGGCTTTTGGGTATTATGTTCAGTCTGTCCATAGGGATGTCCTTCTGTGGGTCATTAGTGAGGTTGCCTGAGGGTGGTATGTGTACAGGGCAACTACCATCATATGGAGGGGCATTAAGGACCATGTATGTGTTTAGAGCATGTGTGCACATAAGTAGTCATACCCAGTATATTTGCAGGATGCATGTTCTTGGGCTGGAAATATTACTAGAAAGCATGGTGTTTGTGTTATGCCATTTGGAATTATGTCTGTCTGTGTGCTGATTTGGAGTGGAAAGGAGAAGGCTGTTCTGAGTATTCCCTCAGGACCATGTCTGCAATATCACTCTCCGTGCCGCCTTGTACCCAATGCATCAGTGCTTCTGCTTTGTATTAAAGGGGGTGTGCCCAGGATTTCTGTAGGAGCGAGTGTGAATAAGAATGTGTATCCATGTGGTTGGAGGATTTGTGGAAAGTACTATTCCACATGGGTGTGTCTGGGTGAAGCTGTGTCTCGGTAGGGTGTATGTGAACAATTTGCACTATGTTCTGCAAGGTATATGCATGCATTTATGTTCTGCAAGGTATATACATGCATTTATGTAGCCATACATAGTTGTGCGGAGCATACAGGCATAGTTGTGCGGAGTCGCCGGTCTGTAAATGTGACTCAGTGTCTGCAGCATGCAAAGTCACCAACTCCAAATGCCCAAACCTCACATTGTGAGTCATGCAAAAAACCCAAAGTAGATTGCCTTAAAACTTGTAAGATCATTTAGGATGATTTAGAAAAGCACATTGCTGATGTGATCTTTAGTTTATCATTTGTGCTAAAGGATGCTTTTTTATTGCTCCTCATTACTGCAACAATTTTTTAAAAAATGTTTTATAATACAAGTTGAGCTTTCTCATGCTTCCAGTACCTGTGGCTTTACAAAACGTTTTTTCATGTGGGGTGGGGGGAACAAGGTTGGAGGGGGTGAAAACCACAGGATTTGCCATCCATGTGCATCAGTGTGACTGCAGGGTGTGTCCCTTTGTTTGGGGCGACTGTGTTCAGTGTCTCTGTAAGGTGCATCTGTGGCAGCTCAGAAGGGAAGCTACATGGAGATGCCCCAGGGGGAAGGTGTGTCTGCTGAAGTGAGAGAGGTGTAGCAGATGTGGGTGTGGATCTGTCAAAGGGGGCAGTTGGAGTGTGAAAGGGGGCGGAGGAGGAATGTTTGCAGTGCTATTCCTGTTAAAAGGAGGCAGGAATGGATAGAGAGATGGACTAAAAGAGGGAATTCAGGCATGGTGATGCAGCAGAGTCTGGCATGTCTAATATTTCTCACAGCGTTCCATGGCGAGTTTGGAGATTCCTGCAGAGAGTCGTATTTTGTGATAAAGTGAGGAGTCATCCTTTTTTTAAAAAAAGATCGCCACTCTCCACGGTATATCTGAGAGGCAAATGAAAGGTTTTTTCCTAGTATGTATATCTAAATAAGCATCTTTAAAAGCCTTGATTGTATGGTACCAGTCCTTTCTAAAGGTGGAGATTCTGGATATCTGTGTCTACAGCTGCTACCTTTTTTGTTTGTCAAGGTGGATGCACAAATAGATTTCTGCTCATTGTGTGCCTGGAGATGCAAAGGTTAAATCCCATGTTGCTTCTCATCCCTCTCAGGCAACATTTCCATGTACTCTTAAGTTGCAGAGGTACTCTGCCACTTGTCTTTAAGCCAGTGAGTTGCCATCTTGAATGATGTCATCCCATGGAAATGCTGTCCCTGAAGCTAGGATTTCCAATAATGACATCATGGTGTCAGCAATCAACCAGGCCTGCTTTGTTACCATTTTGCCATGGGCAGGAAACTGATGTGCATTGAACATGAAGGGGGCAACATTCAGTTGCGGTGGCTGCTGATGCTACTGAGCCTGCTGTAAGTCTTCATGCTTTGTTTCAGCACCTGAGTTCCATCTTTAAAGCAGAAATCCAAGTGTTTTCCCCATTCACCTTGCCTCCTGGCTTTTTGTTAACACATATGACTCCTGCTCTGCCTTCCTCTCTTAGGAAGCAACATCTTTGCACTACAGAAAAAGAAAGAAAGAGAATAAACTCAACTGTACATGTACATTTGTGTGTCTTTGAGAGGAGTGGGGATAATGAAGTTTGAAAATAGCTGGAGCAAAGCCACTGCAGTTGTTCCCCTCTATCTTTGTTACCTGTGCCTTATCTGTCTTTTCTTCTCTTCCCTTCCAACTTTATGATTCTATGATTCACTTGATCCTCCCCCCCCCCATATTTTCTAGCGAAATCAAATTGGAATCTACTTGGGGCAGGGAGCTGATGTGTTTGCGTTGCTACTCAGTAAAGTCCCATGTATACTGAAGACACTACTGAGATAATTAAAATCATAATCCTAAAGCCACAAGGATTTACTACTAAAAACTCATATGGGATTTTGGGTGGGTGGAGGAGACAATATGGATTTGCTGCTAGAGTTACAATGGAACAATACCCTCAAACAAGTTCAGGATGAGTTTTTTACCCTTGTAATTATATAATTCATATTTGTCCACATGCACGAGTGCATACACACACGCAGGGGGCATTGTGGCAGAAAGGGTCACTGCATCTGGCTGGTAACCAGGAGGCTGGTGATTTATTTATTTTTAAAAAAATATTTTTATTAAACCATTTTAACAAAACAATTATCAATCATTATTTGTTTTTCTTGGCAGGTCTCGTCCTAAAATCCCTAACTAAAACACTTCTGGCTTCTTTACAAATGTCATTTTAAACATTTTTTTTCAATTCATTATATATCATCTCCCAAAATTTTTTAACTTCTCTACATTCCCACCACATATGATACAAGTTACCTTCTTTTTCTTTACATTTCTAACATATATTTGACCCAGTTTTGTACATTTTTGCCATCTGTACTGGTGTAATATACCATCTATACATCATTTTAATGTAATTTTATTTCAAAAGAGAACAATCTGTAAATTTCAAGTCCACCTTCTACAGCTTTTCCCAATCCTCAAATTGTATATTGTGCCCTATATCTTGTGCCCATTTGAACAGAACTGCTTTGACCTCCTCATCTTTTGTTTCCCATTCTAGCAGAACTCTATATGCTTTCTTCAGCAGCTTCACTACTTCTTCTATAACCTCCTTTTGAAATCTGGAGGTTGTGTAGCTAAACCGGAGGCTGGTGATTTGAGCCTGCCTAGGAATGGCTGTGGGCAGGATTCCTGCATTGCAGGGGGTTGGACTAGATGACCCTCAGGATTCCTTCCAATTCTATTATTCAAATTTTTATTTCCAATCTCTGAAAAGTACTGCTTATGCAGAATACCATACTTTGGCTATGACAGGCTTGTTCATACATCACTCATTTGTTTAGACAAGCCTATACAGACATATAGATGTTGGTGTGCTTTAATCTCTTTTTCCATTAATTTTAATTAATTTTAATTGTTTTTAATTGATTTGAACTGATTTGTAATAATTTTAATATTTATTTCCAAGTGCTTAGTGGCTTTACCACAATCAAGTAATATATAAATTTTGTTAAATCAGTCAAATATATTACACTGGGTGTAGGTGCAAGCTAAGATTACACAGGTTTGTATGAAAGAATGATTGCATGTTGATTTGTACAGTTCAACTATTCTGAGCACAGGTCCACAAACTGTACATTTGTTGAATGTAACATGTGAACACCACTTAAATGTCTACATTTCACTTATCTTTCCTGGTATTTAAATGCAATGAGTTGTTCACACATTATATATCGTGCACAGGTACAAGCTGCCTCTCTACACACGTACAAATGTGTATTCTTATTTATTTGTACAGTTCATCTATTGTGTAACACACAGAATGCCCATACACTTAATGTTACATGTGTAGGAATATACAATTCAAATATTTGTTGAACAGGTACATAGACTGTACACTCATTGAATGCAATGTGCAGATACCCCTATGATGTGCTTGGGAAATCTGGCAAACTGATTTGCCTCTCTTGGTTACTCCAGGCACAGGTCCAGAGGAATTCAATCCAGTCCCAAAACACAGCCCTTCATTAAGCACACACCCTGCTTTCTAACAGCACTTTGCCTGGATCTACTGAAATACAAAAAGCTTTGTCAAAGCCTCATAGAATTGTAGAGTTGGAAGGGACCCCAAGGGCCAACTAGTCCAACCCCCTCAAATGCAGGAACCGGAACCTCTATTACTGTTCACATGAGCAGAAAGAGGGTTAGAGCCCTGTGCTTGTGTCACCATGCGTGGAGGTGTGTCAATAGGTGGAGCTAATATTGAGAAATGTTTGGTTCCAAATATGGCCCCCACCCCCAAAAAACAATAGTTGCTGAACAAGGTTTTGCACCTAGTGGCAAAGGATTCTATAATGAAGGGATTTCCTGCTACAAAATATGTGATGCTGATCACTAGCTAATAATACTCTAAAAGGGATTAGATACATTAATGGAGGAGGGAAGTTTATCAGTAGCTACTTTTTAGGATGGCCCAAATCAGACTTGGGGTGTCTTGGTCCTGCTTTACAGGGGACAGTCCTCTATTTTAGGGGTGGAGAAGCTGTTTCAGAACAAGAGCCACATTACAGAAACCTTTCAGGTGGGCAGTTTATGGAGTAGGGGCTGGTCCAGAAGCAGAAGACCATTGGCTTTGGTTGAGATTACAGTCGTACCTCGGAAGTCAAATGGAATCCATTCTGTAAGTCCGTTTGACTTCCAAAAAGTTTGGAAACCAAGGCATGGCTTCCGATTGGTTGCAGGAAGCTCCTGCAGCCAATCAGAAGCTGCAGAAGCCGCGTCGGACGTTCGGGTTCCGAAGAACATTCGCAAACCAGAACACTCACTTCCAGGTTTGCGGTGTTCGGGAGCCAAAACATTTGACACGCAAGGCATTTGGGATCCAAGGTTCGACTGTACAATAATTCTATGTTCAGCACCCCAGTTGGCATCTGAGTGGGAAGAGACAGATGCCTTTACTCTGAGGGTAAGGAAACCTTTTCAGCCCGAGGATCACATTCTCTCCTGGGGAAACTTTTGGGGATCACATGGAAGTGGTGGGTGTGGCCAGAGGCAAAAGTGGGTGAAGCATCAGATTCAACTCTATCTGAAGGTGTCCTTATTTGAAGGACTGCCTACTCCAAGTCAGGTTTAAGAATAAATATGTAGAAGCAAAGAATAGAGAACAGGAGCTTTGAAGTTACCCATCAATCATTAATACCTGGAGAGCAGACTGAGAAAGCCTATAGGTCACCTGATCTCAATCTCCCCTCCTATGTACTGTACTTCTGCTTAAATTATAATCACTATTTCTAAATTTACACTTGTAATTACGATTCAGCACATGCAAATTTTATGCAAACACATGTGCTTTTTCTGCCCTCTCATTTGACAGTGCAAAAATGGTCACCTTAATAGAACCTCTGAATACTCTTATGTTCTGGCCAGTTTCACAGTCATTGGTCTCCTGAAGAGTTCAGATGGAGCTTGATGGATCAAAGTAAAGCATAATCTGGTTTCTCTGAAAGTTCTGTAAAACTGTAGTTTGAAACATAATTGACATAGCACCTAGTACGTTCAACATTTGTACTGCTAGGTAAAATCTTATGTTCTGCATGCAGACTTTGTAAAAGGTGTTATAAGACTTGACAGTAGGGCTACAGAATGCCCAGAATGACTAGGCCCGTTTGTCATCCTGGTGCCCTCCAGATATTCTGGACTACAACTCCAAAACATCTGGAGGGTGCTAGAATGGCATAGGTAGTTATAGAGAACTCAGTGAAATAATTCTGCTATGACTCTGGGAATGTGAATGCCAATACTATATTTAATGCCTGAAAGGGCTGTCGGCAGCAGAGTGAGCAGCCGTGCTTCCTTGAGTTTGCTGAAGGCCAGCTAGAAATGAAAATAGACATTAATGGGCTATGATCTATGATATATTGCCAGCATTTGCACCTGATGTAGTAGTTATAGCACAATGCATTTCATTTTAGGGAGTGACTTTCTTGCTCATGGTTTGAGGCAAGGTTCATGCATCAGGAATGCTAGAAGAAAACAGGCTTCCATAAGGAAAATGAAGTCCTTTCCAGAGTAGGGTTGACTGTCCTTGCACATTGGTTTATTAGGCTACCTTGTCCCAAACTAAATGGTTTCAAAATGCCAGTGCAATGGGCAATGGTGGAGCTGCTGCATCTCCCATCTGATCCTTCCACTTGCCCTTTTGTACCTCCTGCTTCCTGTAGACAAACCAGATCTCAGTTTCACCTCATGATGAGCAGGGTGGGAGGGTGTATGGAAGGATCATGGAATTGTAGAGTTGGAAGGGACTCTGAAGATCATCTAGTCCAACCCCCCTGCAATGCAGGAATATGCAGTTGTCCATGAAGATGAACAAAGTGAGAAGCTTCATCTGTCTCCACCCTGTAACGTTATAAATTGTAGGCAGAATCTACAACAAGGTTGGGGAACTTTTTTTCTCCTGAAGACTGAATCCCTCAAGTGAAAGAGGTCTGTGGTCTGCTTTGCCAACTCACTGTAGAATGGGAGAAGTGGAGAAGGGGGAGGGGAGGGGATGTGCCTCAGGCGAAATGCATGGGCTTGGTTAACAGGTCTGGTGGGCTGTGATAGGTCTGTTGGCCAGAGGTTCTCTATGTTGGATCTACAGGTTGTGGTCTAGTAGCAACTGAACAGAGTCCATTCATTCATTCATTTTATGACTGACACATTTTATTACTGAAACCTTAAAAAGGACAACAGAACTAGTAAATCATACGACAATAATGCTAAACACAGTGAATTAAAAAACCAAAATCCAATAAAGCAGCCACTGGAATGACTTTGTGGAAAATCAATGTGTAAGCAGATAGCAGAGAGGGAGGCATAAGGAAGCCAGTGAAAAGGAGGACTGTCATCTTGTTAAGCAGCATAGATGCCAACTCCCTGGGGTGCCCGAGCACCCACGAAATTTCCCATGAAGGGGCCAGGCATCCACAAGTTTCGGTGCCAGGGCCAGGCACGCTGCATGCCACCCATGGCTCTAGGCAGAGCCAAGTTGGCACTTAACAGAAGTGGGGTCTGGTGAAGGGGGCAATATATGGATCTATCAGTCAAGCAAAGTCATATGCCATAGGTATTGCCAAATAAAGTCATACTTCACTGGGATAAGTGGCTTCATATGTTGTTTGCTCATGTGCACCACAAGTGCCCTCCAATAGGCAGCAAAGTCCATTGGCTTAGTACTCCCCTTCAAAACCTTAAGATGATGAGTTAATTTTTCTTAAGACAATTCAAACTGAACTGTAGCCAAGCAGTAGGGATGGGTGGACGAGCCAATTTCTATTATCTGTCAATTTTGCATGTCTTCAATCATAGGTCTATTCCATCTTGGTTTTGATTAATTTAAAGGGGGGAAAAACATGCATGTGAAAATTCAGGTGTAAATTGTATGGACTTTAGGCACATTGTTCCCATGCATTTCCCCTTTGATGGACAAACAAGGCAGGCATGTAAATAGGTCTGTAGCTTAGGGCTCAATTTGATCTGATGTTAATTTTGTGTGGATGCACATTTGTTTGGTTATGCAAATAGGATAACCTGAACAGGCGTTATAGGTCATAAGTGGGGCGTTCAACTTCTTCTCATCCTTTCATGGACTTGTGCAGCTCCCCAAAGCTGTTTGCAGACTTCCCTTGAAATGCAAATAGAGAGGTATTTTTGTTTGGATCATGGCAGAGAGAGAGAGAGAGAGAGAGAGAGAGAGAGAGAGAGAGAGACTGAAACTGCTCATCCCCACAGTCCAGAGGCTTCCCCACACATGCCATTTACATAACAAAAGCATACATCCTAATTGCATTGATGCAATTATAGTCACATGTGGCATTGTCTATATAGGAAGCAGTGCTGGTGGTCTCTCCAAAATATCACAGAATCTGACTTCTGTTCTCCTTTGTTTCTATAGTATATTATTAGGGACACCACTTTTCTAAAAGCCAGCATATTCACAAAACATTCCCTTTTTTATCTAGACACACTTCTAGAATCCAGAAATATTAGCTGAATTAGCTTCAGCGTGGTATGGTGCCCCCCTTTCTAACAGCTTGCGTCATTCTGAAAAGGATACAGCCGTGCCCCCTCAGGGGGGATGCCCTCCCTGCTGTGCAGATATTATATTATTTGTTATGCTAGCAGCTGTCCCTGGAGGGTCTGATTGATTTGTACAAACAAGGACAGAGGCTCTAGGAAAGACAAAGCTTGAAATATTTCAAACCTCAATATTTTAGGGGTTTTCAGAGCCTTCTTATGTGGGTTGATTTAAAGTTCAGGTGACAGAGGAAAGGGCAGATGTATAGAAATTCCAAATGGGTTCTAAACATGTGTAATTCCCACTCAAATTGTAAATCCCTATAAAGTGGAAAGCTGAGAAATGCAATCCAAGTATCGCACATAATGGATGATGGGAGAGAGCTCAGCTGACAGTCAGAGAAATTGGCCGTTGCCCTCTGGAGAGTATTCATTCAAATGAGTTTTCATGGCTGAATTTCAAAATGGCCTCAACACGAAGTGTTCATATCCAACTGATTGCCAATGCAGAATCTGATGCTTTTTTGAAGTTTGCAAGCAACATGTTTGAGGTGTAAAATATGTATTTTTATTACAGGAGGTGAAAGTAATCTGTGCATGAGGCAAACACACACGCTTGCAGTTATATGTGTCATGAGGTGAGATTGTCTGTAGCTCCCTGATGTCTGCCTTTTGTTGGAGCTGCATCAGCAGAGATCATTCCATATACAACTAAAGGGTTAATTCTGTTAGTATTCACAAGTGAAGAGGGGGGCAGGTAGAGGTGTTGCTTAGCAACCAAGCAGAGTACCATTATGTTTGCTGCTGAGGTAGCATGTGCTCTGATTGATGAATGAGTTCTTGATCTGCATGTTTGGTTGAGTTTCTCCCTGCTATGTATGAGGCCTGAAGTAAGAAAGACAAAAGCCCTCTCTATATGTCTCCTCCAGTTATATAGTTTATGTTTGGTTTTCCTCAGCAAAGTGTTATCAGCGTTTCTTTCTCTCTTTTGACTCTGTTTCTGTTATTTAAGTGACTCTACTAACACCTTTTCCTCCAGAGGGCTTCTTTCCCTCATAGGCAGCCATTTTGAGGGGCAAGTACCCATGGTGGCTCTTACTTTTCTAAGCCTACCCACAAACCACAGGCTTCTACAGTCACACACATTGCTCCATCCAGGAAAGAAAGCGGTATCACTACGGTTCTCGGACACACTATAGGTGTGCAAAAGTGTGTGAGGAGGGCACAAAGCAGGACTGATGAGGGGTGCGGCCCACGGAGAGTCTGGGGGGCCATATACATACAGGTTTCTTTTTGAACAGAACTCACCGGAACCAAGGATGCCAGTTTGAATAAAATGTTGGAGGGGGGCAGGTAAGCCCCGTCCCGCATAACTGATCACAAGGTGTGGCACATGCACCATTTGAATGGCAATACCTATAAACTTTTGGGGCCCTCAATTATTTTACGGGGGGGTGAGGGCAAAGGGACTTTGTCCCCTAGGAGTTGGCTGAGTTGGAACTAAGTTCTGGCACCTCTCAGAATGCGGTGTGGGGTGTTCATGGTGAGTTCCAGTACCTATTTTTCTAGAAAAATAGCACCGGATATATACATACATAATTTTATAGGTATGCGGCCTTTCCATGGTTAAAGCCATGCTCAATGCAGCTTACCACATGAAAAAATACATAATTAGAAATATAACAAAAGTAGTCATAACCAATGAGTAAAACATCAAAAAGTACACAACCAAATTGATTTTTTTCCTTATAAATCATAACATCTAAAATAAAGATACAAAAATTTAAAATCAATTACAGCAGCAATCCCCACCCCCACCCAAATCTCAGCCCAAGAGTCTGTTTAGCAGCCTCAGCTTTTGTAGCTGGAGTCAGTCCAGGCCTTCCCTTCCCTGATCAGGTGGGAAAAGTCCTGCAAGTCAGGGAGCAGGTTTTCCAGGATTCACAGCAAGAATAATCTTTGGCCTCTTCAGCAGCCTCAGCTTCTATAAAGAGCCCTGGAGGAGCACATTCAAATAGTAAATTCCTGTAAAGTGAAAGCTGAGCCTTGGATTCCCACCTCTGTAATACATCATGGGAAATATGGGTTTGCTATCATGAAATGTTAGTCTGCAACTGTGGTCTCTCAATCTTTTTTGAAAAACTCTTGAACTTTCAGCGCTTTTACATATGTAACAAAATTTATAGGCTACTTAATAAAATAAAACAAAAGTCTGCAATTGGTTTACACGGCACTCACCATGAAGTTGTTACAGTAAGCACCACACTTTTAATATGTGGGTGGGGGGAGGTTCAGTATCCCCAGGAAGAAAAGGACCGGGTTTATATAAAATAGTAAAAAATGTTTACAGGAAAATACCAATAGGATTTACAGACTATCAAAACAAGCAGGTGAGCAAACATAATAAAACTCTCAGTATACTGTGGAACCTCGGTCTCTGAAGCGTCTCTGAAGCTGAATGATTTGGAACACGAAATCATGCCGAAAACCTGGAAGTGAATGCTTCCGTTTTTGAATGCGTCTTGGATGTCAACCAGCTTCTGAAGCGCACTTCTCCATTTTCTCCATTGAAATTGCCAACCGCCCATTGCAACTCAGTTGTCGAATGTTTCGGAAGTTGAAAGGTCTTCCAGAACAGATTACGTTCGACAACCGAGGTTCTACTGCATATATAAAATCAAGAGAGTTTAAGAATGTCTGCCTTGCCTAAACAAAAGCATTTTTAGCAAGCATCAAAAACAACACAACAAAGACATCTGGTTATAGAGCACAGGTGCTATCAGTGTTTAAAAGGGAAGTATGCAACTATGTCATAATCAGAGTGTGCTTTTCCCTTTCAAAAGCTCGAAAATCCTAAGAAAAGATGCAGACCCCGGGTCTGCTCTTTCTTCATCTCCTCCATCTCCCATGGGGCAGAATTAGGTTGAGAGTGGTCTGGAGGCAGTCTAGCACCAACCCAATAGTAGTAATGTTTTGAGTTCTGCCAGGCTCAAATCAGATTTCATTAAGATGAGCCATTTCCCCAGCCAAGATTTAATAAGCTCTAATTCCTCCCAGCCATTATCTTCTAACTCTCTGCTCTCCTTCCTTCCCATCCAGCTGGTGCTTCTCCATTCATTCATTCATTTGTATACCATCCTTCAACCAAACAGGCAGTTCACAACATAAAAATCAAGCGGAGAGAAAAAGGAACAGAATTCTCCTCTGACTTGAATAGAAATACAAGCTGGACAATCATTCCAGAGTCACAGAGCCAATTCAGACCTAATAGGCAACCATGATATTGCAAATGGACCTGTGATAGAATGGTTTGCATGATCCCTCCCACTCCTCTCTTAAAAACCACCAGAAGGAGATCAGAAACTTTAACTTCCACTTTTAAGCAAACCATAGTTTTCCGTTACCTCCAAACTCAGGAATAAGTGATTTGCTTAAACAGTGATTTCAGAACATGCTACAGGTTGATTGCAGCTTCTCCCAAGTTTGGATGTAATGTGGGATGGTGGTTTGTTACTACTACTACTAATAATAATAATAGCAGAATTGAACGTTAAGAAATGTTCTCCTCATCATAGATGTACAAAAAGACGTCAGGTAGGATCATTCATGTAGTGGGGAACTGGTTTTCAGTTGATATCTAAGACAACCAAATACATTTGCCTTGTATTGGAGGTAAGTGTCACAGTCCCCCAAGACTCAGATTTCTGAGCTTGTGGAGGGTGGAGGAGTTTTGGTAATATCTCTTGGGAGCGCCCTCCCTGTGCAACACCCTCCCATCAGATGTCAAGGAGATTAAGAACTACACAACTTTTTGAAGACACCTGAAGGCAGCCCTGTATCGGGAAGTTTTTAACGTGGCTGGGGAAACCTAGCCAGATGGACAGGGTATAAATAATAACCTTCTTCTTCTTCTTCTTCTTCTTCTTCTTCTTCTTCTTCTTCTTCTTCTTCTTCACCACCAGACAAGCAGTCTGGTTGTCTGAGTGGTTAGCTACATACAAGCTAGGAACAAAACAAAGCAAATAGGGAGCCCTGCTGGATCAGCCAATGGTCCATATATAGTGGTACCTCTGGTTACAAACTTAATTCATTCCGGAGGTCCGTTCTTAACCTGAAACCGTTCTTAACTTGAGGTACCACTTTAGCTAATGGGGCCTCCTGCTGCTGCCGCACCGCCGGCGTGTGATTTCTGTTCTCATCCTGAAGTAAAGTTCTTAACCCGAGGTACTACTTCTGGGTTAGCGGAGTCTGTAACCTGAAGTGTTTATAACCTGAGGTGTTTGTAACCCAAGGTACCACTGTAGTCCAACATCCTGTTTTCACAATGTCCAACCAGATGCCTACATCATAAGCCCACAAACAGAATCTGAACACAGCAGCACTCTTCTCACCTGTGATTCTCAGCAACTGGTACTCAGAAGCATAATGTTTATGGCATTGCAATTAATATTCAGGGTGTGTTTCTTGAATCGCGGTACAGCCACTTAAAGTTGTCAAAGCCAGACTTGCCTGTTACACTTCTGGTATTGCACTGAGTAGTAAAAGAATTTCAGCATCTTGAATGGTGTTGCATATGGTCCGTGGATAGGATTACGTCTCTGCTGTAAATATCATTGGGTGGGCGGGGGAAAGTTGACACATATTTCCCACTCCCCTTCAAGGGTATTTTTGTCACTCATTCTCACCAATCCACTTGATTCCCAGTTCTCCTGAACTGACAATTTGCATACCATTAGGGTATTCTAGTACCATGTGCTGATTGATTGATTGCCTTGATCCATCGACTCCCTGTTCAAGAAAATTTACAAGTAGAAGTGATTTAAAATATATGCAATTTAGTTCCATAAAATTCCATTTGTAAAATCCAAGCAGAAACAACAGTGACTCAATTAAAGCAACAATAAAATGTTCATTATGGAAAGCCTAGCAGCTTGGCAGAGATGTTGAACAGATTTTACCCCCTCCAAGGAGAAAGGGAGAAGGAAGGTTTGCTTGATTGAAGATGGAGTAAAACACACACACACGAACATGACTAAATATATAAATGCATTTCCTCCACACTGGCTCACCTATGCTGTTGTATGAGCATTAGTGCTGTAGAAACAATAGAATAAGTAAGTGCTATTCATTCATTTGCTTTAAGCTTATTAGAGGCTTCCTTGTGCTATAAACCTTGCCATATGCTGAGTGAAATGAGCTTCTCCTACTCAGCATCCTGAGCTTTCTGTAAACACCTAAGGACATGCAAGGACACAGGCTCTTGGGGAGGGTGCTTTGAGGAAACAGTGAAGAAAAAAGAAGTCAGCATTAATTAGTGACCCTCAATAAGGAGAATTGTAGTCCAAAATATCAGGAGGGAACCAGGCTGATGAAGACTTGTCTGGACCTAGTGCAGAAGTGAATGCATTCCTTATCCAGTGACACCTGCTCATCTTTTGCTGTGGAAGATGGACTTCTTTTTCCTTCTGAAGATCATGATGCGAATCAGCATTTGGGGTTCACAGAAGGGATGTACAAAAGGGCCTTAATTGATTTTGACATTCACTCAGGTTTTCATCTGATATTTTCCTTTCTGCTGCAATTGGTTTATTTTACACAAGTTGTCTTCTATTTCATCCTCTGCTGATGTGAAAACATACATATTCTTTTAATGTATTTCTTAGCACACAATAGACCTGCATGGTGCTATTTTTCTAGAAAAAGAGGTGCTGGAACTCACCATGAACACCTCCCTTGTTCTTTTAAAATGATAATGGTGTCCACCTGAGAGGGGCCAGAATTGAGTTCCAGCAAGATGTCCTGGACCTGCAGATCTCAGCCATCAACAGATATTAAGATATCAGTTACATTCCCTAGATGTTCCCTTTCAAAGTTAATGAGATTCCAGAGGTCTGAAATTCCCTGCTGGTCTGCTATGGCAAAAAACCCTCCAAAGAGTCTTGTGACACCTGAAATACAAAGTTAATGAACTGGCTAAAGGTCCATCACAAATCCATCTTTAGCTACAATTCCAGCAGTGGCTCCAGGAGGTTAATCTGGACAGCCTAGAAGCCTCCCTTCAACTCTTAATATTCTATGAAATAGATTCTTGCCTTAATCCACCCGTTGTGTATGACAGGAGTGGGGAAAACCTGAGGTCCTGCCTAAGGTGGGTGGGGCCAGAGGGAAAAGTAGGCAGAGCAATGTAGGCACTTACCTCTGCACAGCCAGGCAAAAGGCAGAGGTTCTGCACACTCACATCTCTTTATCCCAGCAAGCAGGAGGCATTACAAAGGTTCAGTGACAGATTCCAGCCAGGCAAAAGCTCTCACTTAAGTAGAGCACAGAGCAGAGAAGATTGAGGGAGGTGGCATGGGGAAGAGCCCTAAGGGATGAATAGAGGTCTACATACACCCCCTAGGACTGATGTTCCCTACTCTTCTCTATGACAAAAATACTTGAATGTAGGCCACTTGCTCTGTGATGAGGAGAGATCCAGGGGCCAGGGCAGGGCAAGGTTCATTCTAGATGCAAGATTCAAGGAGCACAGAGTTCTGACATTGCTTCAGCAAAAAACATCCCAATTGTTTCCCCACTTGCACTAGAAGGTTCTCCTTTAATTAAAGGGGCCTAGCCCTCTCCTGTAGTCTCCTACTAAGGCAGAAATGTAGGGGTCTCTGGTCCTGGTGGCTTGTCTCTAATGGAGTAATCCAAGTCTGAGGCCATTAGTGCCACATTCTTGGGCTGGAGGGACACTGACCCCAGAGGCTTATCATGTAGCAGCATGCCTTTATCCTTCTGGTTCAGACTGTGGCTCTATGATCTGGAGAAGACTCTGACTCCTGGTTACCAATGGTAGGGGCAGAAAGAGTTTTGGTTGAAGTCTTCCTTCAACCAGGGTGTTTCTGTGCTTTGGCCTCTATATATTCCTGCATTGTGTCCTCCAGATTTAGGGTTGCAATCCAGCAACATCTGGAAGGCACCAGTGGAAACCGTGCCTGGTTATACATGTGAAAAATCATTTGGGATTCTTCTGAGAACAAAATTCAGCAGTGATGAAAAACATACTAGGCATCCTAATCTGGTGTTTGTTTACTCAGAAGTAAGGCCCAAATAAATTAATGTGCATAGGATTGTTGCTATAGTCAGTAATATGATCACAGCTCTTAAACTGGCAGGCTGAAATTAATTTTAAATTATTGATTTTTATTCTAGCTTGTCTGTTGACTTTGGGCATGGTCTAATTTTTCCCATGTGATGAGTGAGCATAAGGTGTTGGTTTGTTAGATATGTTGCAATGTAGAGAAGTAATTATATCATTGACAGCCGTAGTATTAGTTGACAGGTTGTTTGATTGCAGTTGCCTCAAGGTCATATCTCTTTCAGTAAATTCAACAGTGTAGCAGAGACATCTTTCTATGGCTCCAGTTTTCATCGGAATAGCTGTTCCTGCAAGAAGCAAATCAGAGAGACAGATTCTCTCCCTTTATGTATATAAGAATTTCTTATTGTACATGATAACAAGTGTCTCATTTTTGATCTGGGATAGTATCCTCTTGGCAACTATTCTGTTGGTTGTAATCCTTTGAGGAATGTTTTGAAAGTAGTTTCTTACTAAAATATGGATAACAGCTCCTTTTTTGTTGAAATACTGTTCCTCTTTATAGTTACATTAAATGCACTCAGCAATTAGGAAAATGAGTCTGGAACAGACCCCCACAAGAGGTGATGGACTCTTCTTCCTTGGAGGCTTTTAAGCAGAGGTTGGCTGGCCATCTGTCATATATGATCTAATTGAGATTCTTGCATTGCAGGGGGTTGGATTATATGACCCTCGGGGTCCTTCCAGCTCTATAACTCTATTATTCTGTAAATATGTGTGTTTAAATAAAAGCCTTTTCCTTAGCACTTCAGATGTTTATGAATGTTCCGTGACATCACAACCACCTCAGACAATCAAACAATGTTCCTCCCCTGGTCTTGACTGTTTGTCCCATTGTGTATGAGACTGAATGTCTCATATCACCTTAACTCTAATAGTATTCTAAACTCGTTCTTTGGGGGAAGGTTTTTTTTTGGCATAAATGGTTGCTCTCTTTTGGAACTGCTTTTAATTGCTGTAGTTAACTTTTTTTTTTGGTTGCTGCATTTTTAAAACCTTTCTCGCGCTGCTGTTTCAGTGTTTAATGGCTGCTTAATCAGTGTTATATTGTGCTTAAAATGGTGAAGTGTGCATTAAGTTTAAATTGGTGTCAATGAAAGTTGTTTGTTAAACCTAATTATAATCTGAAAGCAATTTTGGGTGAGTGTGGGGGTCATAGCTGTCAACTTTCCCCTTTTTTAAAGGGAAAATCCTATTCGGAATAAGGGAATTTCCCTTAAAAAAAGGGAAACGTTGACAGCTATGGTGGGGGTTGCAGTTGGGAAGGAGAGTGTTAATCTTCTTAATATACTTACACACACATACACTGCATCCACTGAACAACTATTAGTTTTATATATTTTTACGTATGTCCCATTGGAAACTGTCTTCTAAGTCCAAATGGGGAGACTAGGGAGGGGACAAAGAGGGGTGAAGAGAGGGGAAAGGAAATAAAGTGAAAAGGCAGAATGAGGGGGAGGGAATGGATGGTGTATCAGAGCCCTGCTCTTACCTGCTGCTCCACACCTGGGCTGCATTCATTTGGCAGTTTATTCCATTTCCCTGATGCTTCTCTGTTCTTTTCCACATTATTTTTGAGCTTTCACATCACCTAATAGCCACTTCCAGAAAACTAATGGAACACAGAGCATACTCAAAGCTCATTTCCATGCTATTTGATTCCAAGGGGGGTGGGGGTGGGTGGAATGTTTTTGCAGGAAGGTTGGAGCCCTCTTTACCTGGAAAATCACAGAAGTAAAGTGAACAAATCTGGAGCGGTATGCCAGCGTGCAGATCTTTCCTGCAGTTTTCATGGCGGAATCATGAGGGCACAGAAGCACCCATGTGCAGAATGGGTTGTTGGGGAGCAGTGAAAATGACATTCATTGTTGTTGTACCTAAGGGTTGGCTAAGCTGGTGGGGGGTGGGGTGCAAAAATCACTCCTCTCTTGGTGCCTCAACAGAGGAATCTGAATTCTGGTGTGGGCCATCACAGCAGCAATTGCAAGGGAGGGTGGGTGGGCTGGTCAGCCAAATTTCATCCATGGGCCAAACATTCCCCACCTCTGGAATAGAATGTGTGTCTGTGAGTGTGTGAGAGAGAGGAAGGAGGGAGGTATTTCTGGTACTACTGAAGGGGACGGTGAATTTTGCCCACCTCTGCTCCTGCTACTACAGCCTTTAAAATTACATAAATACTGGGCCCTCTCCTGGAATAACTGTTGCTGTATCAGGAAGGTTGATAAATTGATAATGCCCAGTGGGCACTTCCCACTGTTTTAGAACTCCATCTGTGTTTAAGAAATGTGATTACAGGAGGAACTTCTCTTCCTCTGGCTCTAATTTTATTTGAAATACCCCACTGCTATATTGTCAATGTTGTTTTCTAACCCCTTCTCTCTTTTCCGTTCTCAAAAGGCGAAAGTTACGTATGTTCATCTGACAACTTTTTTAAGAAAGTGGAGTATACCAAGAATGTCAACCCCAACTGGTCTGTCAATGTGAAAACCTCCGCCAACATGAAAGCGCCTCAGTCCCTGGCCAGTAGCAACAGTGGCCAGGCCAGGGAGAACAAGGATTTCGTGCGCCCCAAGCTGGTGACCATCATTCGGAGTGGGGTGAAACCCAGGAAGGCTGTCCGTGTGCTGCTGAATAAGAAGACGGCACATTCCTTTGAGCAAGTTCTCACCGATATCACAGAAGCCATAAAGCTGGAGACAGGAGTCGTCAAAAAGCTGTACACGCTGGATGGAAAGCAGGTAAGACCATTTTGTTCAAATGCCCCCAGACCTCCAAAGTTTCACAACAGTACAAAGAGTGGAAGGAAATACACACGTAGAATTGTGTGGCATTTGCTCCAAATATTTTTCGCTCTATAAGATGCACCAGACCACAAGACGCACCTAGTTTTTGGAGGAGGAAAACAAGAAAAAAAATATTCTGAATCTCAGAAGCCAGAACAACAAGAGGGATCGCTACGCAGTGAAAGCAGCAATCCCTCTTGCTGTTCTGGCTTCTGGGATAGCTGCGCAGCCTGCATTCGCCCCATAAGACGCACACACATTTCCCCTTACTTTTTAGGAGGGAAAAAGTGAGTCTTATAGAGCAAAAAATACGGTACTTAAAAACACCATCAAATTCTTAACCAGCGAGCCTCAGAATGGGAGACCTGTTACAACACTGGTGTCTTCTCCTCTCCCACATGCTATCTGGAGTCTTCAGTCAGTTTAGAAGCCAGGATTGGAACTCCTTCCTAAATTGAGACAGTGTCCTGTTTGGAGGGTCTCATTTTCTATCCCACATCCACTCCTGCCACTTGATCATAAGCAAGCCCTACTCACATGATGGGTGTGCAGGTAAGCTGACTTGGTCACATGATGCTTGTGTCTACACTGAAGCTGTGTATACACTAATATCAGTCCAAAATAATTCATGTTTTTCCTTAACATGCTGCTTTCAATCTAGATTGATTCTAGGTCCTGCCATCTTCAAGGGTGGGTGTGGCTACTTGTCACTTGTTTGAAAACTCGCCCCTTGATTATGTTATCCTTGCCTTTTGCACCCTGCACATCTCCCAGGTGAATGAAGTAGGAAGTGGGGTTTGTAGTATTGGTGTACAACCACCCAGTGTCATTGGATATACTCTTGTGCACACACACACACTTTGCCGGGACATCCTACATCTGTTTTCAAATTACAGTGCAGCATAATGCAGAATCAGTTTGCAAGAAGTTTTGTTTTTTAAATGAAACCAGTTTCTTGAACTGTTTTTCAGGCGCAATTCAGCAAATAAATAAATAAAATTATGCAATATATGTAGATTTAGTGTAGGCTACATCGAAAAAGCAAGTACTGAGTCTCCAATTTGTTCTAGAATAAAATGCCACGTGTACACAGTCTGAGTGGCATAAGTTAGCTTCCTTCACAACTGCGTCACAGGTGGTTCTAGGGAAGGGTCCTAGCTCACTGGTAGAGTACCTGCTTGGCATAAGAACATAAGGAGAGCTCTGCGGGATCAAGCCAAAGGATTATCTAGTCCAGCATCCTATTCTCACAGAGGCCAAGCAGATGCCCATAGGAAACCTGCAAGCGGGACCTAAGTGCAACAGTGTTCTTCCAACTTGTGATTCCAATCAGCTGGTTTTTAGAGGCATATTGACAGCCTTCTCCGCTCCGCATTTATCTAATTCTCCTTAAAGTCATCCACGCTGGTAGTCATCATTACATCCTGTGCAAGCAAATCAGGTCCCAGCTTCAATCACCAGTTAGATATGGGATCCATCCCTGTCTGAAATCACTGTTGTGAGCACTGGCGGAGGAACAGGGGTGCGGGGGGAGCGTACCACCCCCGGCAGCACAATCCCGATGGGGTGCCATCGAAACCTGCCCCCCCATGCTGGGCACCACACCCTCAGGCAGCGTGCCATGCCCCCAGGACATGTGCCATGCCCCTTTGGGCAGCGTGCCACACTCCCAGGATGCGTGCCATGCCCCTGCAGGCAGTGCACCACATCCCAGGATGCCATGCCCCCAGGAAGCGTGCCAGCCACACCTCCGCCTGCTCACCGCCCCCCCCCACGCCAGAGCTTGAAGCTCCGCCACTGGTTGTGAGACAGCATAATACTGACCTAGGTGAACAGTGGTCTGAATCAGTATAAAACTTCCTTCCTTTCTCCCACATACATATTCAGCCTTCCCCACCTTATGCCTGAACATGCTGGCTGATGCTGAAAGAAAACTGTTCTTCACCCAAAGGGTACCATGTTGGAGAAAGCTGTCAGAAAATCACGTTAACCTCCTTTTGAAACCTCCTTATTTGTCCCTGGGAAAAAGAATGAGTGAATCTAGTATGTAGATATACCCGTCAACCCAGTATGTTCAATATATGGGCAGCTAAGGGGGGTGGGGTAGGGGCAGCTACCCCCCCCAAATCAAGTAAATCAATAAAAATATTTAACTAACTGAGATTCTGCACCCCCAACATAAAGCCACCCCCAAACACAAAGCCTGGCTATGTCCATGGTTCAATATGCTAACTACATTTAAATGTAGTTGATGAAAAACTGGGAATCCTTAGCTGAACATCCTTCAAATATTTGAAAGCTGCAGAGTGCAATCCTAAGCATATTTCCTCAGAAGTAACTCTCGCTGTGTTTCATCAGAATTATTCCCTAGTCAGCAGGCACAGGATTGCAGCCTTAGCCGCTTCACACTCTACAATTTTATAATCTGTTGCAATATCCTCTTCTCGTTTCCCTTACCCATGTTTTTCCATATTCCTTCTCTGATACTAAAGCCATGCTGACTAAGTGAACATCTACTGAAGCCTAAAATTAACCTGCCAAAGTGGCCACCATCTGTTCCTATAGAAGCCAGATTTTTCATGCCAGTGGTTATGTTACTAAATTGTCACTGGTATTAGTATCAGGCGGGAGAATGCAGCCAACCATTGGAGGAAAACAGATGCACCAACACCACTGTCCTGAGCACCACTGAACTGTGAATATTCTCCAAAGGATTCTCCCTCCGCTGCTGCTGCTGCTGCCACCACACACTTTGAAATAAACAATGCAGGCAGATTGTACCAGAGTATTATTTTGGCTTTAGGGTACAGTCTCAACAGTTCTCAGGCTTCACACTAGTCAGAACGTTTTAAAGCAAAATGGGTTGCTGTCTGTCTAGAAACAAAGTGAGTTGGAGGAATGGGTAGAGATCATTTGGGGTGAACAGATTCCCCAGCATATTGCATCCCATTATTGCTGTGGAGGAGTCAGCTGAAAATGTCATGCTCCTCTTTCCTTTGGGTTTATTACTGATATTTTCCAAAAGTACGTCTGGAATTGGCACATGGACAGTTTCCTGAAGGTTTAAAGTGTCCTGCTGTTCATTGGTTATCTCTCTCTCTGTCTCTCTCTCTCTCTCTCTCTCTCTCACTCCTCAGCCCCACCCTGCTGCTTCTAGTGCGTGCAGATAAATTAGAGTGCAAAAAGGAATGTGGATGCAATTCCTTTTGCTCTGTACTTCATTGGTAACTGAAGGCTAATCCACACTTCCTCTGGTCCCACTGCTTTTCCCTGGGGATAACTGCTCTTTAGTGTTCAATCCAGTTTCACCCGGGTTGCCATTTATTCCAATCTATCACTAAAGAGCAGATTTTTCCTTGGAAAGCAGAGGGCAACAAGCTGATGTGTGGATGAGCCCTTAGACTGAACACACACAAGGGACTGAGAACGCACATGTTCAGCAATCTGAATGAAGTCCAGAAATAAAATTTTAAAACAGAGCATAGGAAGCTGCCTTATATTGACTCATACCATTGGTCCATCTAGGTCAGTATTGTCTACGCTGACTGACAGCAGTACTCCAGTACTGCTGGAATCTTTTTCAGCCCTACCTGGAGATGCCAGCAGTGGCGTAGCGTGGGTTGTCAGCACCCGGGGCAAGGCAAGTAATTTGCGCCCCCTAACCCGTGGATTTTGCACCCCCTAACCCGTGGAGCGCGGCCCCCCAGATGTTGCGCCCGGTGTGGCCGGCCCAGCCTGCACCCCCACGCTACGCCACTGTAGCACAGAACACCATCCCTAATCCTGCAACTGCAAAAAGTTCTGCAACACAGCACAACAGACCGTGCAAAAGGATCGTTGTTGATGCTTTTATTTAAAAAATGTAAACAACAGCCATCTTTATTTACACTATGAGCTAACTGTCTGAGATGGGTAAAACCAATCCCAAAGGGCCCTTACAAACAGTAGGTTATGCTACATTTTCCTTGTTGAAATCCACAATGTTTTGGTTTTTTTAAATGCACTCTACCTCCCCACCCTTATACCCTTTCCACCCAAGACGTACACCTGATGCCTTTGTCACACATTACATGCACCCAACCCCTTCCCTGCAGTCAGCTAGATTTCCCTCGCAATAAACGTGGGTGGGTAGGTACCGGAGAAGGGAAACCTGAAAAGAGGAAGCTGCTGCTTTCCTGCATTCTGCCTCAGGGTCTTACTGCCCACCCTGCTCTGTTTCGTTGCTGTGTTTGCTCAAACGGAACAAAGAGCAGGGAAAGCCCCTCCCCTCCAGGCAGAGAGCGAGAGAGAGAGAGAGGCGCCCTCCACGAGTTGTCGAGCTTGGGCAACGGCTGCGCCGCCGACGGCGAGGCGCTAAGGCGCCGGCTCCCCAGGCTGCAGCGCTTGGCCAGGCGCTGCGCTTGCATGCCTGGCCGCGCCCAGCTCGCCTCAGCGCAGCGGAAAACAGAAGCAGTGGCGGAGACGACGACCCCCCACCCCAACCAAGCCTCGATTGCTTGTCCCTTCCCTCTGGACTCGCGCCCCCCCAGGTGTTGCGCCCGGTGCGGCTGGCACCCCTGGCACCCCCCACGCTACGCCACTGGATGCCAGGGTTTGAACCTGGGGTTTTCTGCTTTCAAAGTGGAATCTCTAGTGCTGAACTGTGGCCCTTCTCCATAATGCGAATGCCAAACTCTCTATCTAGCTAGCTATATACATGCATTCAAATAAACTGCGCCTTTCTTTAGGGTAGTTTTCAAAATGAGGAAAAGGACTTCGAGGTGAGCTGATCTAGGACCCTCTGGACTCCCTGCCCTTTGACTTCCCTACCTCCTAGGTCCTCTTCCCCGTCCACATCTGTTCCACAAAACTTCTCCTTCCGACAAAACTTCCCCTGCCCACAAAACTTCTGCTCAGCCAAACTGACAATGTTGCCTTCCCTCACAGACTTTGGAGTACAAATATTTTTACAGCTTTGTTTCGACTTGTGTGCAACGGAGGGCAAGGGGAGTCAACTAGGGACTAAAGTGACATAAAGCTCACAGAGCCAATGTCCTAATTGCTCACATTAGTGATCAGGCCTGACGTGGGCTTTTTTTTAAAGGGCATCAAAAGAGTTCCACATGACCAACTGGTTTACTGGCATCATTGGAGACCTGAAGGAGCGTCTCCAACCCCTTCGTTCAGCCCAGACACTGAGATCCAGCTCCAAGGGCCTTCTGGTGGTTCCCTCACTGCAGGAAGTGAAGTAACAGGGAACCAGGCAGAGGGCCTTCTCGGTAGTGGTGCCCGCCCTGTGGAATGCCTTCCTGTCAGATGTCAAGGAAATAAACAACTATCTGACTTTTAGAAGACATCTGAAGGCAGCCCTGCTTAGGGAAGTCTTTAATGTTTGATGTTTTATGGTATTTTTTATATTTTGTTGGAAGCCGCCCAGAGTGGCTGGGGAAACCCAGCCAGATGGGCGGGGTATGAAAAAAAATTATTATTATTATTATTATTATTATTATTATTATTATTATTATTAGCTTCAAGAAATCTCCCTAAAGTTGCATTCTTTTTCCTAACCTCTGACAGCCTGAACGTCTCAGGTTCTTGACTTGCTCATCAATTGAATGGTTCCATTGGGTTATAAGTAATGGCTTGAGAATGTACAGCATGCACTCAGGATGTGCATGTTGTGCAGGGCCTGCTGGAGATTATGCATAATAACCAGAGACTGGACAAAATTCCACATATATATCCACATTCCCCAAGGCCATGGTCAGATGCAGTAACACCTCTGAATACTGACTGTTTGACACCACAGGAGAGGAAGATGCTTGATTCCTACTTGAGGGTTTCCCATGCACATCTAGGTGGTCACTGTGAGAACAGAATGCTGGACTAGATAGGCTATCAGCCTGGTCTAGCAGGCTCTTTTCATCTGTGAAACGTGCTTAATTCTCTCTTAATGGACAGGTTATTTGCTCCTTCTGCACATTTAAGATCCATATTTGGGGTAAGGTTATCATATGCACAAAAACAAAAGGGGGAGGAGGAACATTGGCCTGTTGTTCCATAGCTTTTATTTTCCCAAGTCTTTAGCTAAGTGCTGCTGCTGCTTCTAAATGTTACCTGTCTTTTCCAATGAAGTTATATTCATGTGTAAGGACATTTGTGGTTTTACACACCAGAGAATTCCTAGCCCTGTTAGAATGTTTCCCTCTAGCAGTCTTTGCCTCTACAAGGATGTAATGTGGCAGGTGATAGGTGAACTCCAGATACCTGCTGGAGAAGCAGATGCAAATGTGTACCAAGGCTAGGTCACTGCTAGATTCTGCAGAGCTCTCTGAATTTGCCACCTTTGCTTAGATGATGCATGAAGTGAGATAGTTCAAGCAGTGGAAGAAGAAGAAAAGTTAGTGAACAGCCGTTTCCACAGAAAGTACAAATACAAATGAAACCATTCTTTCAAGAGCTATGGTGGTGCCATTCTTCAAGAAACAACGCCTAACATGATTGCTTCAGACCCATAACATTGGCTACACATTGGCATGCGGGTATTCAGTACTTCAGGGGCAGCTAACCTGGTCCCCTCAAGGTGTTGTTGGACAACAACTCCCATAAGCCTCCACTAGCATAACCAATGGTCAGGGATGATGGCCATTTCTGCTAGCTCATACTGATGAGGGGACCAAATGTTGCATCCTTGAAAGTAGGCAAGGTCCCCAAATCCAGAGAGAAATATGGGCTTGGCCAGAGAATCATAGGGATCATATGGAAGGTTGGATTGGCCAGGTTTGGTATCTAATATATTAGGAGTCTGTTGTTTTTCAGCTCAAGCCACTGATATCAGGGATAATATCGATTGTAAAATGGTGTAGAGAGATTTAAAATGGCACCACCAGGGAGCAGATATTTTTCAATGAATCATGACTTTTCTATTATATCCTACTTTGCAAAATGGAAGATAATTTAAAACCAGTTTGAGGGGGGACAGTTTATATTACATACACAGAGGAATACACACACACACACACACACACACACACACACACACGGAGTGCAAATATACAGCAGCTGGAGCAGTGCAGAAGGTCACAGCTTTTGCAGCTCTGCTCCATGAAGAACAATGGAAATAATAAGTGGTATTGACTCCACAGGAATAATTATGCAGCCAGTCTGCCTCCAGGGCAGCAGGGGAGAACAGGACGGTGAGGTCCTTCGTTTCTATCCCCATCCCTCGCCATCTGTTCTCTGCCACTTAGCTGATATCTGGTCCACTGGCAGGGCCTGAAAAAGCTTGTCCTTCTCTTGGCAATCTACAGACATCAGTCCGTACCATGTGCTGATGGGCTTGAAGGCTCAAGAGCCTGTTAGAGGGACTTGACCTCAGATACCATGTCTGGTAGAAGGGCAAATGGCACAGTCTTTCCATCCCTTCTCCTTTTCGACTAACTTATGTAAATAAAAGTATTTGCTTGGACAGTGAAATATACATCTTTTTTAAAAAAGCTGGCTGGAACGCTTGGTGTAATTCTATGTTCCCTATTTCTAAGCTATGTGAATACAAATAAATGTATTCGTACTGTCCTCCAACATTTCATGGCTCCACGAAGAGGATTCTTATGCACTTGGTGAATTTCTGGGGTGCACATTCTTTTACTTTTTTGCATTAGGCTTTCTTGATCTTGGTCTAAGAACTTATGGAAGCTTCTACTGATCTGATCTTTTTATATTTTGATTTACTGCATGCTCTAGGTTGCTTTGTTGGCTGTTTGTCAAAAAGTCAAGACATGCGCAAAAAATGAAAAGCCAATCAACCAAACAAAAAACCTGGTTGGAACAGTAAATAAGGGTGGGGTCAATTATTTATTTACTTCCAATATTTACAGACTGCTTTTCACCATAAATGGTCTTGAAGCAACCAGTTTTTAAAACGTCCACCATCTTGGCTAGTAACTATTATCCTACTTACCTTCCATGAATTTCTCCAACCCTCTTTAAAGCTACCCAAATGTGTAGCCATCACTAACTCTTGTGGGAGCTAATTCCAGGGTTTAACTATGTGCTGTGTGAAGAAGTGTCTCCTTTTATCTGTTCTGATTCTTCCAGAATTCAGTTTCATTGGGTAACCCCATCAGATTCTAATATTATGAGAGATGGGGGTGGGGGACCTCTCTCTGTCCACTTTCTCCAAGCTTGAGGTTTCCAGGCCTGAGGGGACCCTGAGCAAAGTGTCCTCTGGTGGGTCTCTTTCTCCATCAATGGGCCCTGGGGGGCTTACCTAGAGAAAGAGAGCAACAGTCCACTGTGTATTACAAGATGGCTTAGCTGCCATTTTAATTTCACATGGTGTCCTGAGACAATGTCCCACTTTCCCATTATGGGAAATTTAAATTGCAGTAGACTTAAAAGGGGCCATGTCAGGCAGCTGCCCTGGGCCATACCAGGATGCTGGGCGACGGCAACTGCCCTGGGACACCAGGTGCTGATGCTGACCCAGATTAAAAATTACTTGAGTATATACTGAAAGATTTGTGAACTTCTTAAACCTGAAAAGCTTTCCTGGAGAGTTCATTTCTGGACAACTCAGCTGTAATGGGACTGAAACACTCCCTCTCGCCTTCCTAATGCAGCCATATCAGAAACCTTATCAACTGCTGGCAGACTGCAGGATTACATGTAAATGAAGTATCAAAGGCTAGAATTAGAATATTAGCTATGATGAATATGACTTTTGCATGCTCAAGTGGGCTTCACAGTGGATTAAAAGCATCCTAGCCTACATCTCTTAATTCTTGCTGAAAGTTTAAGGCACTGTTTTCACTGAATTTTAATATGGTGTTATTACTTTCTATGATACTATGGATTTTCTATTATTTTAGACAACTGCAGTCACTGAGGTTTACATCTGGACAAGCATATGTCAGGATGAAATGAAAGCAATGAGACTATTATAGCCAAACATGCCAGTCAACAAACTGCTTCATTGCCTGTGTAGGGAATTTTTATTTTTAACTTTTTGGCATCATTTGTTTTTCAAAATTTGAAATGGAGTTTTGCTGATGCTGCTAGCCTAGATCTTTAATCCTTGTTTTTCGGTGTGATTAAGGACTTGCCATCAAATCACCCATAATCACCAATGATTGCATGTTCTCTGCATATTTTTTTAAGCAGCAAAGCAAACTCTCAGCTGTGCATAATAGCAAGGATTTGGACACCTCTTAATTACTAATGTTAAGTATTCAATTGGCAAATCATCCTCATTGCATGCTAATTAGTGTCACGGTCCAAGGAAGAGATGGGCACAATATAGACTATAAGCGCTATGAGGTCCAAGATGCCTGTTTTAGAAACTGTATTCGTGCAGTCAGTGTGGTGTCCTCCAGATCTTTATTGGAATACAACTTTCATCATTCCTGATCTGATGGGTGTTGGTCAAGAGCTGACAGTGCCCACTTTGCTGCCACCACTGCTGTAAACAACTGCAAATATATATATAATCTATAGGCAAACATGAGTACCAAGACAGTACGACTGACTGGAGAAAATATTACACAGCTCTCATGAAGAATTCCAACCATAATGTCTTCCTCAGGGTCTTGGTCTCAGTGCTGCCTTTGTAGAACTCAGTAAGGAAAAGGAATGGTGACAAAACTCAACCTATTGCCCACTGGGAATGATAAGGGGGAAGGCAAGGAGCCCAACAGTAAGTGGAGACAAAGCCCTTGACAGGCAAAGCCAGAGCAAAATAGCACTCAGCACCAACCAATTTTAGTTCCTCTGCCCCTGTCTTGGACAATCACTGGACTGCTTGTAAATACAGTGGTACCTCGGGTTACATACGCTTCAGGTTAGAGACGCTTCAGGTTACAGACTTTGCTAACCCAGAACTTTGCTTTAGGATGAGAACAGAAATTGTGCTTCGGCGGTGCGGCGGCAGCGGGAGGCCCCATTAGCTAAAGTGGTGCTTCAGGTTAAGAACAGTTTCAGGTTAAGAACGGACCTCCGGAACGAATTAAGTACTTAACCCGAGGTACCACTGTAAGAAGATAAGCAGGTGGGAGCTTGCTAAGGGCAGGCTGTTTAGTGAGGCAGTGCTCCATTTGCCTTTATGGGTTAGCCTCCTTTGACAGCCGCATTTGTGCTAGAGCTAATAAATAAAGAATAATAAAAACCCAGAGTCTCATCCTGCAAAGCCACAGGTGTTTTGAAGGCCCACCCTCAGCACGAGAGGCTATCCAAGGGCAATATTTAGGCCATAGGACAAAAACCTTCTTGATTCAATGTCTCCCACCTTCCCTTCTTCACGTGCTTCCTTCCCATAACTCATGGCTTTGACTGGTGTGTGTATTCCCATTCCCCCAACCTCCCATTGTGTAGTCTGGCAGCTGCAAGGACCAGTTGCTAGGTGACAGCCTCTGCAGCACAAAGCGCTCCGGCTGGGCAGGTCAGTCCTGCCATTTTCAGACAGCTGTGCATAATTTCTATTTGCCTTTCTCTCACTGTCGCTAAATCACAGGGCGCCGAATCGGCATAAAACATCTAATGGAGATTAAAGGGCTGCACTTATTCTCATTGCTTTATGCTTCTTTAAAAACACTTCTTTGGTGAAAAGAGATTGCACATGGGTAGGCTTGTCTGACTAGAGCCAGAGCAGTGGGGTTAAAAATTAATGTCAGGCCAGAGTATTTTTTTTGGCATTTAGGGTGTGTGCACGTGTGTGTGTGTGCGCGCGCGTAAATACACTCAAAAGATTGGAATACTCATTGTGGACAGGCAAAATCAAATAACAGGTGGGGTAAGATTACCTTTGAAGGAGAAAGAGCTGTAGCCTGTAGCTCAGTGGCAGAGTACTTGGTTTGATGCCCAGAATCTCTAGTTTGGGCTGGGAATGTCCCCTGCCTGAGATCCTGGACAGCTTCTGCTGGTTAGTGAACAGTTATTGCGCTGTATGGGCCAGTGGTCTGACTCTATAAAAGGCAACTTCCTGTATTTCTGCAAGGAGGCTATGAACTTAACTTCCTTTTCTTTGTTAATAGGGAAAAAAGCTTTTCTGCCACTTCAGGGAGCCAGTTGGCTGACCTCAGTAATCCAAGGGTGTTCCCTTTATAATTGAAGAACCTTTGGCCCTCCAGATGTTGCTGAACTGGAACTTGCATCACTCCCATTGCCTGGGGCTAATGGGAGTTGTAGTTCGGCAACATCCGGAGGGCCGAATGTTCCTTGCACCTGGTATAGAAGGCCATTCCTAGGCAGGTTCTTGGGAAGGTGGAGGAGATGACTGCTCTAATTGAAACAGAGTTCGCCAGCATGCAAAGTTGAGAGCCATTCCAGAGACATATTTTGTCTCTGTGCACTGCTAGAAGATCAGATCCAGATTCCTTAGATGGCATCATTGTAATCAATGTTAGTCCTACTCAAAATAGACCCACTGAATCAATGGGATCCAATGGCTGTGTGTCTGTAAGTGTGATGACTACAGAGAGTGAAAAGTCTTATCTTCTATGGGCAGGGAGCAGGGGAAGGTGGAACCCTGATCATCAAATGTTGATTTTCAGAGTTGAATGAAATTGTAAATGGAGATAGATAAACAGATGGTACCTGAACATGAGCACATGAGTGGGTGGGCCATTTGGAACTAGGATGATCTTCATTCTAATCCTCTTTCACTCAGCTAACCCTGTTCCATCTATTATTATAATGCTCACACACCTTGACTGAATTTCTAGGAAATGAGTTCATTGGCTAGATACAGACTACAGCTGGATCTGCTGGGCTTTTGTCTCCTTAACAGTAGGGTTGCCATATTTCAAAAAGTAAAAAAGAGGACACCCCGAAAGTTGCTGAGCTTTTTTTAAAGGAAACACCCAAAATTGTTGAGCTGAAAAAAAAGTGACTTTTCGGTTGACTTTCCTAGGATCCAGGACAAAGCACTGCCTTTTGGAAATCCCTCCCCTCCAGACATCAATTTGGAACACAGGTTGACATATGTCTGTCTCTGGAGACAATAGAAGAGTGTGCATTTGGGGGTGAAGTCAAATGGTTGGAGAGTTACAGCACCTGCTGTGGCTGTAGAGACCAATATGTCTTATTGCAAGTGGGGCAGATGAAGTTGTGTTGCTCCGCTACTGGAGAGGAGGAAACATCTCTTAATTGTGGGTTTTGGCCTACTTGTCAAATGCCACCCACATCACAAAAACAGAGTAGTCACAGCGGTGCTGCATTCTTGCCCGTCTGTGCATTGGGAGGAAGGATTTGTGTATCTGGCTCTGCTAGAAGTAAGAAGATTAAATCCTTCAATTAGCATAGGATTTGACACAGCAGATAAGACCACAGGGCCCACTGAGGTTTCTGCCTCTTTTTGATTTCCTATCAGGCAGCTCAGATGCACCAGTGCTAATCAAGATGCCGTATGCTTGCTCAGACCTTAGCTTTTGCAGGGGCTTAAACTCAGAATCTGTTTTAATGGAAGAGGCCATAGCACAGTAATAGAGCATATATTTTGCATGTATAGCATTCATGATCCAAGGGGAAGGCCACCAACAAGGAGGGGTGGTAGCCAAGATGAGGCAAGGTAAAGGTCAGTGGGAGTTCAAGGTGGAGAGAGTTCAAGGTATTGGTTCAGGACCAAGCACAGTGTTCCTGCCACTGAGGCTGGACATCCAAGTTGTCTCGCCTAAGTTCTGGAGCATCTGACTGAGTTTCAAAGCAGTACTAGATGATTATTAGTCAGAGGGCAGTTGCCAGTTCCTTCCTCTGTAAACAATAACTTATTTGTGGCAGCTGTGGGGATGTCTGCTTAGGGTTCCCTTGGGGCACTGAAGAGTCAGTAGACCAGCCGTCAGAGTCTGGCAGCTGAAGTGTCTCCTGAGGGCCCAGGGGACTAGAGCTCTATTGCCAGCAGATCCACAGAGCATGGATCCATCCAAGCTTCAGTTGCCAAAGAACTCTGTCTCCAAGGAAACTTTATCTGGGGTCATGGTACCAGATCCCAAGTATCTCCAGTTAAAAGGTGGAAAGGCTAGGAACATCCTCTGCCTGAAGCCTTGGAGTACTATCAGCATAGATAACACTGAGCAAGATGGGTCATTGGTTTGATGTAGTGCAAGCCACTTAGGAGGGGGGCAAGTAGTTTGTCTGCATCTGGCTAGCTGAAGCTTTCCCACCCCTGCCTTGAGCACAAACACATGAAGTTTCATTATACTGAGAGGGGTCACTGTTCCATCTAGCTGAGTACTGTCTGCAATGACTGGCAGTGACCCCCTGGGTTTCAGGTAGGGATCTTGCCCCAGCCAAGTCCAGTAGCTTACCAGAGTATTCAGACTCTGGGGTCATATGTGTCACGTTCCAAATACAGTCATACCTCATGTTACGTTCTTTCAGGTTACATCCCATGGCAACCCGGAAGTACCAGAAAGGGTTACTTCTGGGTTTCACCGCTCGCGCATGCGCAGACACGCAAAATGATGTCACACGCATGCGCAGAAGCAGCAAATCACAATTCACATGTGCGCAGATGTTCTGTTGCAGGTTGCGCTCTTTTCATGTTATGAACGGGCCTCCGGAACGGATCCCGTTCACAACCAGAGGTACCACTGTAGTATTTATAGACCACATGGGGTATGGATGATGATCAGAACATGTACCCTCCAAAGCCTAAACTGGAGGCACATTACATGTGGTTCCTTTTTGTATGTGCTAAGCTGCATCTACAAAGACAGGACTGAGGCTTTTCCTCTGAACTGGTACATCCCGTCAACGTAGCTTTGCCAGTCTCTGTGGCTGGCTGGTCCTTTGGAAGGAATGCTGGATGCATGTGGCTTATTAATTCCGCTGCCAAGTCTTTTCCCAAGCTGGCCTTTTGTTGTAGCTTATTTCTCACCGCAGAGCTCTTTTGATTCCCAGCCCCCTCCTCTCACTGGAGCTTCAGTTCCTCTTGGCTGCTTCTTGCTCACCCCATTGTTACTCCATTTTCAGCCTGGAACTGCATCTCCCCAACATGCACGTCCAGACTATTAGCAAAGTTGGTCCTTTCTCTCTTTTTCTCCCAAGTTCATGTGACCTGTGCCTTTCTTGGATCCAAATACTCCCGTGCATTGACTCAACTCATGTAAAAGAGACAAAAGAATCAGCAAAACATAAGCTGGGCTCACCAGAGCCAGCTGGCAGTTCTCTCTCTCTCTCTCTCTCGTGTGTGTGTATACACACGTGCGTGCGTGCGTACAGAGGGGGAAAGGTGGGTCACCAAACTGTTACAAATGCTTGTTTTGACCTTTAAAAAATGAACTAGAGTTCTCAGAAACAGTTGTGGTTTTCCTTAGGAATTATACTGCTATGTCATAAAGTCCTGTGGAGTGGGGGCTGGCACATCCACATTCTGAAAACTGTAATTTAAAAACCATCTGAGTGTGACTGAACATGCCCTGAATGATACATTCAGCAGAATCAAAGGATGCATGCTTTTCCTAGAGTTACATGCCTAAATGCTTTACGTATACACCCATACATACATACACCCACCCACCCCTTTCTGTCTATAGCTGAGATGGAAGTTCAACCTAGCTTTCTCCCATGCATGAAACCATGGCTCAAGACTCCATCCCACTCCTATCAGACTCAGAAGAAACAGAGGATTTGCATGTGAACCAAAAAGCAGCTGCCCTCTTAGAGAATTTTGATATTACTTTCCTTTCAGAAATAGCATTTAACAGTACATTTTTATAGGGACATTACTGTCTTTTCCGAAGATTAATGTTTGTTCTGATTCAGCAGTAAACAGTAGGTTTTCCTGGGGAAAGCGGTGAGAAAAATTAAAAAGCTCTCAGACTTATGCCTAGTAATCACACAACAAACCGAAGTGTGAATGAGCCCTTACCCTTATGTTCAGCGATCAGGGAGCAGCTCATTTGGTTAGAGCATGATGCAGATAACACCAAGGTTGCAGGTTCAATCCCTGTATGGGACAGCTGCATATTCCTGCATTCCAGGGTTTTGCGACTAGATGATCCTCAGGGTCCCTACCAACTGTGCAGTTCTATGGTTCTACAAAACACTTTTTATCCGAGAAAATCTGTTCATGGTGCTGAATGCAGGTTCCATTATCAAAACAACTCTGGGCAATGGAAAGGGAAATAAACTAGGAAGACCCTTGATATCACATCCTCTTGCAAGACCTAGTTTAATTATTTGATCATCCTGATAGCCATACAAACTAACAAACCAATTATGAAATGTTTATGTTTTGGCATATAGTCATGTCACTTTGCTGAAGAAAAGAGAGGAGTTTATCCTGATGTTAAGTAATATTTACATTAATATTCACTATGCATAGAACAATCGGCCAGAAAAGGGAAGAAAGCAGGAAGGTTTGACACTGTAGGTTCTTTTTGTCTATATTTGCACTACAATTTAAATTTAAACTAATATTCAACTTCCTCCTCTAAGTGTTTTTTTAAATAGATGTTTCACACAGCACAGGATGACATGCATGCACCCCCCCCCCAATTTTATCCTCATAGCAACTGTGAAGGAGGTAGGCTAGGCTGAGAGACATACACGAACTTGCAAAAGCCAGCCAGCTGGTTTTGTTAGGATTTGAACCCAGGGCTCCTTGGTCCCAGTCCAATGGTCTAGCCAGTATACCACACTGGCTTTCAATATGTTAAGTATTGAACTGTTTCCCCTTTTGGCTGATGAGATGTCATTATGTTTACACACGTATGCTTAGTTTCTAAAACCCCATCACAAGGTTTTCTTAATATATCCAAAGCATACAGTTGCACTGTGGACAAATTTCATTTCATCTATATGCTTCTTTTCATTTTGAGTTTGGACCATTAAAAACATGTGAGATCAACTGCTGGTGCATGTTCATAAGCGTACTTACTTACTTACCGTAGATTCCGGCGTATAAGATGACTTTTTAACCCCAGAAAAGAGGTTAAAAAGTCGGGGGTCATCTTATACGCCGGGTATGGCTGCAGTGGGCGGCAGGCTCCGCTCCGCGCCAGGAGGAAGTTGCCTGAGGAAGCTGCCCAGTGATGCTAAGCCGGCTTTGCTGGGTGGCTTCCTCCCAGCTC
This sequence comes from Podarcis liolepis, assembly GCF_965112155.1. Taxonomy (NCBI): domain Eukaryota; kingdom Metazoa; phylum Chordata; class Lepidosauria; order Squamata; family Lacertidae; genus Podarcis; species Podarcis liolepis. Next base: position 26,366,027 of record NC_139570.1, on the reverse strand, counting down.
GGAGCCCGCCGCCCACTACCCCTGCCCAGCAAAGCTGCTGAAGCATATAAGACGACCCCCCAAATTGGCAGCGCCAATTACCCAGTCGCCTATTACGCCGGAATCTACGGTACTTTAAATTGTTATATATCCACAAGAGTTCATACAGTACAAACATGGAAAGCTGTCTTATACTGAGTGTGGTCATAACCTTATGTAGCATAATATTGTCAACACCGACCAACAGTGATTCTCCAAGGTTTCAGAATAGGGCCACTCCCAGACCCACTTGTGCTCTAGCACTGAGGAATAGTCCTTCAGACATATTCTTATTTATTGAATTTATATATCGCCCTATACCCGGAGGTCTCAGGGCAGTTCACAGGACAAAAACAAAATATAAAGCCACATATATAATCAAAATAACAACAACAACCCAATGCCCCCCCCCAAGAGCCACATTTTAAAAGGGCACAGGATGTCAATCAAATCAACCAAAGGCTTGGTTAAAAAGGAATATTTTTGCCTGGTGCCTAAAGGTGTATAATGAAGGTGCCAGGCGAACTTCCCTGGGGAGAGCATTCCACAGACAGGGAGCCACAGCAGAGAAGACCCGTTCTCGTGTTGCCGCCCTCCGGACCTCTAGAAGAAGAGGCACACAAAGAAGGGCCTCAGAAGATGATCTCAGGGTCCGGGGAGGCAGTGGCAGAGCAACATGCTGCAGACCCCGGAGTGGAGAACAGACGGGGGCATGGTTGTTACGTGTCCCAGGGGCATGACGCATCGCCCGTGGGGGCATGGCACACGTCCTGGGGGCATGGCGCATTTCCCACGTGGGTGTGGCACGTGTCCCAGGGTTGCATGTGCTGGGGGTGCAGCTGTGATGGCACCATTTCCCCAAATGGTACCCAGTGCGGCGCGCTCCCCTGCCCCCCTTAATACGCCAGTGCGGGTAGGTTCATATGGAAACAGGCAGTTCTTGAGGTATTGCGGTCCTGAGCCATTTAAGGCTTTATAGGTCGAAACCAGCACTTTGAAGTGGGCCAAACGGGCTCCACAACGTGGAAGAGGACACTCGGGTGATTGTGTCAATACCTGAACCCATTTGGGTGTTCCAGAGGTCAGCTAGGGCTTCGACAGGGGCATCAGCTGAACCCACCCCCCACAGCCATTTGGAATCCCACTGGATCCATCAGCCTCCAAGAGCAGACCTTCCTAATAGGTCCCCCGCCTGTGTGGAGGGGAAAAGGTCTGACAGCCTAAATCTCAACAGGAAGTGATCTGCCCATGGCAAGGGACTAATGTTGATGTCCCCCAACTTCAAATCACCCGCTTCCTGCCTACTCGAGAAAACAAGGTCCAGATAGTGCCCTGCCAGACTGTGCATTGGGCTGGTGACATTTTGGGACAGCCCCATGGTTGCCTTGACAACCATGAAGTACTGAGCTAGCCCGCTGCCTTGGCATGGATGTTGAAGTCTCCCAGAACCAGCAGTCTAGGAGTCCTCTGAGACCAGCTCTGTCAGCTCAGGCAGGGAGACTGCTGGGCACCGGGGCAGGCAGTAAACCAGCAGAATCCCTAATCTGTCCTGATTGCCCAATGCCAGAAAACACTCTAGACCCCCCCCCAACTGTACAGAGAGCCTGAAGATAAGAGAAAGAATCTCTATAAACCACAGCAACTCTCCCTCTCTGACCCTCAAGTCTGGCCTGACCTGATGCTGCACTGAGTACCCAGGTGGGCACAGCTGGTTAAGACCAGCTCCACCCTGTTCACCCACCCAGGCCAGGTTTCAGTGATACATGCCAGATCAACCTCCTCATGCAAAATCAGATCATGGATGAGGGAGATTTTATTCTGGGCTGACCTGGCATTCAACAGCAACAGTCGCAGACCCGAGGGATGGCTGATATGACAACCACAATGCCCCAGGTTGGAGTAGGAGCTGGCACACAGCACAGTCACTAACTGCCTGGGCCATATGCCCCTTACTCAGCCTGCCCCTCCTCCCATGCAAGACCTCCCCCTCCCTAGAACCACTGTAATTGTGCCTCCCCCTGCTCTCCCCCGCTCCTTTCCTCCAGGAACATCCCACCAAATGCCCTTACATATCTAACTGACCAAGTGGCTAGAGGCAGGAGTACGCCCCCCAGGCTCTCAGCAGGGTGGTCCCCGCTGTGCAACAGCAGCAGGGACCACCTGGGCCAGGTGGATAGAGGCACAAGAACGGCCCCCAGCAGGTGGTCCCTGCTGTGCAACGGCAGCAGTCCTTATGAAACCTGTCAGGCCCTGCCCTGGGCCAGGTGGATAGAGGCACAAGGATGGCCCCCAGGCTCTCAGCAGGTGGTCCCCAATGTGCAACAGCAGCAGTCCTTATGAAGCCTGTCAGGCCCTGCCCTGGGCCAGGTGGATAGAGGCACAAGGATGGCCCCCAGGCTCTCAGCAGGTGGTCCCCAATGTGCAACAGCAGCAGTCCTTATGAAGCCTGTCAGGCCCTGCCCTGGGCTAGGTGGGTATAGGCAGGAGCATGGTCCTCAGGTACTCTCTGGAAATGAAGTGATGAAGAGACAATGATGCCCAGGAGCTGAGGGAATCTCTGGGGCTGAATCATTGGCATCAGAGGATGTCAGCAGGGAAACATTTTCAAAAATGAATGATGTGGGAAGCACAATCCATGGAAGTTCTCCTCAGTAACCTCTGGCAGAGATCTCTGCAGAACATAGTTCTCTAGCAGCTGCTTCCTATGATCCAGAGAAAGATTTTTTACCAGTATTGGGCTCTCTGGTGGCTCAGGATTCCTCCTCTATGGCTGAAGCTCCCAAGGTGTCTGGCTCAGTCATTCCGTAGCTGACCTTGGTGGTTTGCCATGAGGTTAAGTGGTAGAACAAATAATGTGGGCAAATGTGGGCAGACAGGAAGGGATGTCAATGACTGAGGCTCTGCCACTAATCCTTTCTCTGTGGTGGATTGGACTCTCTTCCCTAGTCCAATTCAGGCAAGCTCCGCCCCTCCAACAAGCATGCAGTGCTGGCAGAGGGATAGGACATTCAAGGAAGGTGACATGGCCACCCACCATGTCACACCTTGTGTGGGACCATAGCCAGCAACACCATAGCCAGCCACTCCTTCCCTCTTGGCACTGGGCACAATGAGGCCCTGTGCTATGGAAGCCAGGCCAATCGGAAGTGAGTAGGATATAAGCTGCAAAGAATACAGAGTCAAATCTATACTAAGCATCTGTTAGTTATTAGCATCTAGCGATGCAATCCTTCTGACTTAATTCTCTTTAGCTTCAGCCTTTGCAGTTCTGCAGTATGTTTGACCCAAATATCCCCATTGTGGTTTTCATATTTTTACACTTCCATTCACATAAGTCGAAAGGGCTTCTCCTGATTCTGTTGCAGGAGTTGGTTTAGAGAGCCAGTTCATGGCTCCTTATCAAATTATTGCCAGAACCCCAAAGGCTCTCTGAAAACACCCTCAAAAACATTCTCCATAGACCCGTCCCATTGCGTCTTCTGCTTATCTCCACTGCTTAAGTACTTACACTTTCAAATTCATTTAGACACAGGGCTTCGGGGAATTTTTATCCTCATACTGATAATAGGAGCATTGTTTGATTTGTTTCAGCCATTATCCTTTTCTTTTGGTAGGATAAAAAAGAGAGTGCATTGTATCCACTTAGGTACCCCATTATTTTCTGGTGAAAGTATGTAGTGATTCTGCTGCTGCCCAATGAAAATGCTGCCACCCAGTATGGCTGAGGTTGGAAGAAAGGATGGGAGGAGAGGAACCATGATCTAAAGCTGTAAAGATTCTGCCGCACCAGCATAGATGTCTTTTAAAGGGGCCAGGTAAACGCATGGATAAGCCAATGTGATGTAGTGGTTAGATTGCCAGATTGGCACCTGGAAGATCAGGGTTCAAATCCCCACTCAGCCATGAAGCTCCCTGGGTGACCTCTGGCAGTCTCTGTCTCTCAGCCTAACCTACTTCACATGGTTGCCATGAGGAGGATGGACCATGGGATCCTAGCAGTTCAAAAGCATGTCAAGTGCAATAGATAAATAGGTACTGCTCTGGCGGGAAGGTAAATGGCATTTCCGTGTGCTGCTCTGGCTTGCCAGAAGCGGCTTAGTCATGCTGTCCTCATGACCCAGAAGCTGTCTGCGGACAATCGCCGGCTCCCTTGGCCTATAGAGCGAGATGAGCGCGCAACTCCAGAGTTGTCCACAACTGGACCTAATGGTCAGGGGTACCTTTACCTTTAACTGTATATTAAATGCTCCTATGTGCTGCTATACACATATATTCTGGCATCTGGAGTTAGTAACTATGAAGTTTATCAGAGGCTACCAGGCAAATTTATTTGTTAGAAACCATTGGCCATCACAATGCAAACAGTATAGAAATTTATTTTAGAATAGGTGGTCCCCAGCACATGAGACCCTATGTTGTGCAATGAAATTTTGGGCTGTTGGGCTGCTAAGGTGAACTGTAGGTGTACCACATTTATTCCCATCCATCAGCAAGTAGCAGCTACCTATTCCTTGGAGAACTAATACAAGGAGCAACGCAGTACATAATGAACAATATTTCCCACCTCTTCGTGGAACAGGTATGCAAATGACATTTTGCAGGTATCCTGGCATATCTCCCATCCAAATATGCTGTGGGCATAGTTTTAAATCTCAACGCTATAATTGCCTTCCTCAGCATATGAATTGATGATTCAAATGAAGCTGGAAGTTGGAAGAATTAGGGCAGACAAAAGAAGAGCAGTGCATAGTTAAAACTGTGGAATTTGCTCCCACAAGTGGTAGTAATGGCCTCAATTTTGGATGACTTTTAAAAAAAAGAATTAGACAAATTCATGGGTGATTAACCTATTGATGGCTACTAGCTATGATGGCTTTGTGCTGCTTCCATTGTTGGAAGCAGTATGTCCCTGACTACCAGTTGCTGGGTATCATAAGTGGGGAGAGCACTGTTGCACTAAAGTCCTGCTTGTAGGCTTCCCATTGGGGCATCTGGGTGGCCACTGTGAGAACAGGATGCAGGACTGGATAGGCCTTTGGCTTGACCCAGCAGGGCTCTTCCTATGTTCTTATGCTCCATTTAAGCAGCAGCGTGATGGTCCTGAACCAGTTTCCTTCCCAAAGCAGCTGTTTGTTGCCTGCAAGGAGACGTTCAACAATTGTGTTGGAATGGTAATCGAACATCTTTTCCAGCTGTGAGCCTGAGCTGCTGCTGCTGCTGCTGCCATAACCAAGTTGCCCATAAACTCTTTGTTTCGGCAACTGCTGCAATGCAGAAAAAAAAGCAGAACAGGCTGGTCTGTAGCCAACCTTCTGGATTGGTTAATAGGGAAAGATGTCCAAAGGGAAAACTTTTGTCAATATGGCCTTCCCTTCGCTTTGCTTATTTGTTTTGTAAGGTGAGAAAGACCCCCATCTTTTCATTTAAAAAATAATTTATTTCCTTGTTGCTTGGCAGCAATCCGTGGTTTCAAACATTCATGGTACAAATTTAAATAGTATCAGCAATCCTGGGGAGCTACTGATCAGCAGCAAATCTACATTGCTAGCAGTGCTTCTGAAATTCTCCTCCCCTTAATGTCTCACTGGATTTCAAAGCTCTGAATTACTTAGTCTTCTTTCCACAGTGGAGTGAACGTATTATGAATTCTCCACCATTCCATGATTTTTTTTTCCAAATTAAATTTTCTTCAAAGCGTGGTGCTGCAGCTTCCAGTCCTTGTAATTTATTTGCATCTTGCCATTCTACTCTCTGCATTGCCAAAGCAACCCAAGCACTACCTGCACAACCAGCATGCCAATTTATTGCACTCTTATCACAATGACTTTACATATGAAGTTGCCTTTACATAGAAAGTTGCCATTGGCCAATTTAGCTCAGCACTGTCCACCCTGACTAGGAGCAGTGATTCAAAATTCCAGACAGCCCCACCTGGTGATGCCAGGGACTGAAGCTGGAGCCTTCTGCATGCAAAGCAGATGCTCTTATCACTGAGCTTAAGCCCTTCTCCCCCTAGTCAGGGATTGCTCTACCTCCGTACCTCTGCCTCTTGGATCACTCTGGCTCCTTAGGATGGCCATTGTCAAATTCCATTGGGATCTTCATTCTTGTATGAGTTAAACAGATGGGAGAATATCACCAGCTCTGTATTTCCTGTCATACTGATGAAATGAAGGAAGTAGCCACACTTGGCATATCCCCCACCCCCATTTTACAACTCTTGAAGGTACATTTGTGAGCCATGGGCTAGCAATATCAGCAAGTCTCTGGTTTTGCAGGCCAGAAATATGAATCTTGGGGGCTTATAACACGTATTGCAAATAAAGGAAATATAATGACAACCAGATTGTTCCACGGCTTAGATTCAGACCAAAGTCAGAGAATACTTCTTTTCCCACCCCCATCCATTCAGTCAGCTCCTAAATACCCTCTCGTGCATCCATTCATCCAACCAACCAAACCCCAAGCTCCACCAACCCGCCAGTGATTCTCCAACCCACCTTCCATCTCACCCCACTTAGCTGAGGGTAGGGGAATCAATGGCAATAGTAGGGATTGATTTGGATTGAATGAGAAAGGTTTCAGGATTGGTTAAGGGTTGAGGAAGAGGCTGAACAATGTTGCTCCCCTGACAAGTCCGTATTGGTTTGGAATGGCTCAGAATAAACTGCGCCAAAATTACCTATTTTTTTCTAAAGCTGGAGGTGGGGGCTCAGCTCTCTCTAACATGGGCTGCTCTTTAACCCTCTCAACTACTTTACTCCAATTGCTGAATGACCACTGAGAAGTAAACACACATTCACACCCACCCACCACCCCACACTCATAAGGAAAGAAGAGCTGCATTGAAATGGTATGAGGAACATGACAGATGGTGGGTAATGATGACAGATTGATTCTAGATTGACATTGATAGAATTTTGCCCTTTGGCTCTTGAGTACCTAATGCATTCCATTTTTTGCTGTAGCACCTTCAAGATACAAATGTTTTTATTTGCATCTTTCTCGTTTGCCTGCCAAATAAAAGTGAAGACTCTTCAAGTTCTACATTTTGTCAAAACATAGCTCTGTTGATTTGCTTCTGCCTATATGCAGAGAAGGTCCAGGTCCCCAGAAAATCTGAGGACTATATTTATATTGAGTTACCAAATCCAGCCCTTAGCCTGACCTAGCCAAATGAGAGCAGAAGGGGTCTAAATCATTTCCCTGAAGACTGCAAAGGGATTTTCTATGGACATAGAAGGCAGCAGGGAGCTGATGAGCCTTTGCATATGGTTCGGCCATGTGGCAGAAGGAATGTGACATGTCCAAATAGCTAGGGCCTTGAAGAGGTCTCAAATACCATAATCACAGGTGCAAAAGTGGACGGATTATCTTTGATGCAGAAATCACTGTCATAGGCCATCTGAACATTTTCTATTACTGCCTGGCAAGGTGTGTAAGTAGATAAATGAAGCAAAAGCAGAGTGAAGGGACGAGGTAAGCAAAATCCTGGATTGGCACATTTGGAACTTATGCAGTGGGGTGCAGAAAAGACAAGTAGTATGAAGAAGATACCTGAGTTTTAATTTCTTTTTGAAAATTATTTTAAAATAAATTATTATTACTATTATTAACCATTATTCATCACTTACTACATAACTTGTCTCAAAGCAACTTACAGTTGCTTAAAAAAAGAAACAGCAACCCCATAATGATGCAAATATAAAACAACATAGAGAGAATGATATGCTTACTAAAACTGCAATATTATCCTGCAATATGATAAGATGACAACTTCTAATCCAACCCATTTCAATGCAAAGCAAATGCAAAGCAATTGTGGGGAGGATAATCAATTAAGTATCATCTCCAGACTGAAAGTAACAGCAAATACTGATAATATTTGCTGGATTTATTTTTGCTCCAGACATGGGACAAATAAGTGCTCAACCGCCATTTCCCCTCCCATTTCCACTTCCGGCAAAAAACCTAATATCCCTACTTCATAGTGTCTAATGCTTCCTCCAAAATGTGCTTCACAATGTATCATTTAAAGCACCAATGGATCCAGCTTGTGGGCCAGATCCTTACCTCCCTCAACTCCCCACAGGTCAACTTTGACAGGTGTTTGGGGCCATCCACCTGTCAGTCACTTTGCACAATTAGGAGGCCAGGTGATGACTTCAAAGGGGCTCCCTTTAGTAGCATTTGGGTCAGAGGTAGAGTGAGCTCCTTTGAAGGTGGGCAGCTAGCCAGTGGCAATCAGGAAGAGCAACACTCCCATGCAACAGGTGATGATAGTGATGGTGGTGTAAAAGGTAAATTGGGGTGACCTCAAGCCTATCTCCCCCAACCCCAACCTTTGAAACTGTTGGGATATTCAGACCAGACAAAAGAAAGAACTTCAGTCAGTGCGTAGTTAAAACCATGGAACTCACTCCTACAGGAAGGAGTGATAGCCACCAACCTGGTTGACTTTAAAAGATTAAACAAATTAATGGATGATAAGGCTATCAAAGTCTACTAGCCGTGATGGCTTAACTTTGCCTCCAGTCAGAGGTAGGAATGCTTCTGAACATCAGTTGCTGGAAACCAGGAGAGGAGAATATTGTTGTGCTTAAGCTTGCTAGCTTCCCATGGGCATCTAGTTGGCCATTGTGAGAACATGATGCAGGACTAGATGGGTGACCAGCCTGATCCAGCAGGTTCTTCTTATATTCTTATGTTTTGGCTTACATTCCTATGATGCCACTTGCATGGTAGGGATACGCATGGAAATATAGTGATAAAGGTAGGTTATGAATGGGTGGATGAATATTAGCTGCAATTTCCCTTCTCTTCCTTTCCCTCTGCCTCTGCTGCTTTTGATGTAAGCTCCCAGGTGATACCTCTTCCACCTGCACCAGCCAAGCGGTCCAGAAGGAGAAACTGGATGAGAGCTGGTGGATATTATTATATAAAATCTCTCTACTCAAATGTCATTTCCAGAATCTCATAGCTGGAGGTCTGGCCCCAAACTTGGTTAGCAAAAGTGTAGCCAAAGAAAAATGCTGGTGGGTTATATCCAAATAAGACACTGAAATTCATATATCTAAGTTAGTAATGTTCATTATTTTCAATAGGTCTACTATGAAAAGGAATAACATTGGTTACAAGCTGATGCTTCCTCAGTGCACTTTTTAAAAAATCCATTATAATGTAGTTAAAAGTGCATCTGCTATAGGGTAAGATAGATATGTAAAGCTAAAATATAGATATTCAAGATACACATTTTTTCAACATGATTCTTTTATCTGGGAAAATCTGATTCCACAAAATAATGCATCATAGGAGGCAGGGGGGAAGGATAAATTTCATCTGATAAATAATTACAGGAGCATAAATAAAACATAATTTATTCTTTTAAAAATATCCCTCGGGTTTGGCACTTCTCCAGAGCTCTTTAAAACATAACATGAGTCATGGAAACCAATGATGATTTCTCCAGACAACCACAAACTCAGCTAATTTGATATTGAAACGGCTGTGATAGATGATTTAAGCAGTGATCTTTCAAGAATTGAAATGCAAGCCAGCATTTTGCAATCACATTGAAGATACTGTCTTAGAGCTCAATAAATCATGTGTTGGAAAACTTGTTGGTTGCTTATTTCCTGGGTATGCCCTTCCATTTTACCACAGCTCAGTATCACATCCTTTGCATATAAAAGGTCCCTGTTTTAGTCTCCTGAGACTTTACTTAAAGGGTGTTTGGTGTGAAGGCTGTAGAAATATCTGGAGAGCTGCTGTCAGTCATAGTAGACAAGGGATGGGGAACCCATGACTCTCCATATGTCATTGGACTGCAGCTCCCATTGTTCCTGACTATTGGCCCAACTGAGGACTCGTCCACATTTCCATGTGTTCTGGGATTTCTAGGCACGGTTCTGAGAGGTTTTTCTTTCCCTAAGAAAACCCACTGTTTACTGCTGAATTCGAACAAACATCAACCACAGAAAACCTGATTGGAATTGGAACAAACATCAGTCGGGTTTTCTGCAGGTTGACATTAGTTCTGATTCAGCAGTAAACAGCAGGTTTTCTCAGGGAAAGTGACGAGACAAAAGAAAAACCTCTCAGACCCATGCCTAGAAATCAGAGGACAACCGGAAGTGTGGACAAGCCTGACTGGGGCTGATGGGAACTGGAGTACAGCAACATCTGAAGGGACACAGATGGTCAGGGATGATGGGAATTGTAGTCCAAAAACAACTGGAGACCCAAGTTTGGGAAATGCTGTCCTAGACCAAACGGAACCCTGGCAAAAAGCATACTATTATTATATATTAAATTTCTACACTGCCCTTCAACTGAGGCTCATAGGGCAGTTTACAATATAAAGGCACAAAAATACATACCATAGTAACAGACAAAAAAAAACACCTAACACCCAAGCCATTGATTCAGCTTTTGTATACCATTTCATTGTGTTTCTATCATTTCGGGACTTTGATTCGGATGTTTATGCAAGATTTATCCCTGCCATAAATTTGCATGGATCACAGCCTCAGTCAGTCACAATAATACACACACAATTTGTTGATTGAGCACTGGTGTACATTTCCCCATGTTTTACACCCCTCCTGCAAAAGTTAACACAGTGTTGGCCATATGAGGCTTTATTACCATCCTTATAGATTAATTGCTTGCACAATTTTTATATTAGTAGTTGAGTGGCTGGATGGATCAGCAGTTTGACAATGAATAAAACAGCTTCATGTGCCATTACTAAATAAGAAAGCAAGGCTCATGGCTAATGTGGGGTGAGGAGGAAGTGGAAGATCATGAAGTGAAGGATCTGTCATGTGTTGCTTGCACACTAGTGAATTATCCAATTCCTGCCCAAGCTAGGGATGCCTGAGTAATTTATTTTTGGGGATTCTGATGCAAACTGATCTGATGTGAACCTCCTGGACCAAAGCGCAGATCAGAATATATTGGTTCTTTGGATTTCACACTTCTCTGACTTTTGTTAGAGAAGTCATTTAGAAATGTGTATTCATTCATTTATTTTTTAAAAAGGGGGTTCAAAAGTACAGATTAATATATGTATCTAAAATATTGGTGGGTGGGTGGGTGGGTGGGTGGATGTGTTTATAGGGATTAATCCAGAGGTGGAGCAGATATGAAGCAGAAATAGACTGCTCCATCCACACCAAGAAAACCTCCTTTCCATGTGCTTTCCAAATTCTGCCACTCATTATGCACCACTGGAGAGGGTAGTGAGATGCAGAAGCGATCAGCACAAAGTGTAAACAGAATGAAATATGCATCAGAAGAATTAAATATGTATTGGGTTGGATTCTACAACTGTAAACCTGATCCTTGGTGGGAAAAGAGCTCACTGTCTCTGACTCCATTCATTTCTACAGATGTTTCCCAACTGTGCTCCAGAGAGAACACTGGAGATGTTCAGTGGTAGTCTAGGCATGACTGATAAATTTATCTACAATGCATAGTGATTTAATGGTAGATACATCAGGGTGTTTTAGAAGACAAATCACAGTGCAGAAAGCATTCATTGAAGATGGGGAGCTTGAAAAATACCATCACTACTAGTGATGAAGATTAAGCTTCAGTTTGGGGGCACCAGAGATGGGTAAAAAAACAACCAAGGGAGGGGTTCACTGCCATCACTGGAATTCCCAGTGGTTGCCATTCTGTCCCCACCCCTGCAAAGACACAGAGCCATGCTATCCATGAAATATCATTACTCTGATCATTATCCTGGGGTGGCATCTCTCAATCACTGCATTCATTTAATATAAATAGAAACAGGAAGGCAGATAATAAGCTCAATGGCTTGGATATACCTTTGCTGCAATAGTTGGGGATCTTTTTCCTGACTAGGGACCACATTCCCTCCTGGGGAACTTGAGGGTGTATGTCAATGGTGAGTGGAGCTAGAGTTAATTTGACATAGCTATAATTAAACCATACAATTGTCTATAACTATATGCAACTCCAGGCAAATTTCCCACTCCTGTTACTTCTTTCCCAGTAAGCAAAGGAGACACCAAAGAGATTTCATTACATTTAATTTCTGTCCTTCCACAGCACTGCTACATGTATGTAAATTTCGGACTCCTCATCGCTATCCAGAGTTTATTTTCCCATTGCCTCATTCTCAGAGTCTCCTTGCCCCACCCTACTTGAAGCCCTGAAATTGAAGTTGAATCCTGACAAGACAGAAGTACTGTTTTTTGGGACACAGGGGGCGGGCTGGTGTGGAGGACTCCCTGGTCCTGAATGGGGTAACTGTGCCCCTGAAGGACCAGGTGCGCAGCCTGGGAGCCATTTTGGACTCACAGCTGTCCATAGAGGCGCAGGTCAATTCTGTATCCAGGGCAGCTATCTACCAACTCCACCTGGTACCTAGGCTGAGACCCTACCTGCCCGCGGACTGTCTCGCCAGAGTGGTGCATGCTCTGGTTATCTCCCGCTTGGATTACTGCAATGCGCTCTACGTGGGGCTACCTTTGAAGGTGACTCGGAAACTACAGTGGTGCCTCGCAAGACGAAATTAATTCGTTCCGCAATTCTCTTCGTCTTGCGGTTTTTTCGTCTTGCGATGCACGGTTTCCCATAGGAATGCATTGAAAATCAATTAATGCGTTCCTAGGGAAACCACCTTCAGACCAGGTCCGGGGACAGTCTGTCCCCGGACCTCTTCTGAAGGCTGGGGGGACGGGACAAGGGCTTTTCTTCCCACCCCCAGCATTTTAAAAAACCCCAGGACAGCGGAGGACTTCTCCGCTGTGCGGGGCTATCTTAAAATGCTGGCGAGCGGCATTTTAAAATCGCTCCGGACAGCGGAGGACTTCTCCGCTGTCCGGGGCGATTTAAAAGCCCCTGGGAAGGCAGGCAGGGGGAACAAAGACTTTCGCCCCCTGCCCGCCTTCAGAAGGTGTCCCCGCCCCCTGCCCCACTTCGGAACAGCTTTCCGAAGTGGGGCGGCGGGGCCAGGTGTCCCCGCCTGCCCGCCCCACTTCGGAACAGCTTTCCGAAGTGGGGCGGCGGGGCCAGGTGTCCCCGCCTGCCCGCCCCACTTCGGAACAGCTTTCCGAAGTGGGGCGGCGGGGCCAGGTGTCCCCGCCTGCCCGCCCCACTTCGGAACAGCTTTCCGAAGTGGGGCGGTGGGGGCGGGTGTCCCCGCCTGCCCGCCCCACTTCGGAACAGCTTTCCGAAGTGGGGCGGCGGGGCCTGGTGTCCCCGCCTGCCCGCCCCACTTCGGAACAGCTTTCCGAAGTGGGGCGGCGGGGGCGGGTGTCCCCGCCTGCCCGCCCCACTTCGGAACAGCTTTCCGAAGTGGGGCGGCGGGGCCAGGTGTCCCCGCCTGCCCGCCCCACTTCGGAACAGCTTTCCGAAGTGGGGCGGCGGGGGCGGGTGTCCCCGCCTGCCCGCCCCACTTCGGAACAGCTTTCCGAAGTGGGGCGGCGGGGCCGGGTGTCCCCGCCTGCCCGCCCCACTTCGGAACAGCTTTCCGAAGTGGGGCGGTGGGGGCGGGTGTCCCCGCCTGCCCGCCCCACTTCGGAACAGCTTTCCGAAGTGGGGCGGCGGGGCCGGGTGTCCCCGCCTGCCCGCCCCACTTCGGAACAGCTTTCCGAAGTGGGGCGGCGGGGCCAGGTGTCCCCGCCTGCCCGCCCCACTTCGGAACAGCTTTCCGAAGTGGGGCGGCGGGGCCAGGTGTCCCCGCCTGCCCGCCCCACTTCGGAACAGCTTTCCGAAGTGGGGCGGCGGGGGCGGGTGTCCCCGCCTGCCCGCCCCACTTCGGAACAGCTTTCCGAAGTGGGGCGGCGGGGCCTGGTGTCCCCGCCTGCCCGCCCCACTTCGGAACAGCTTTCCGAAGTGGGGCGGTGGGGGCGGGTGTCCCCGCCTGCCCGCCCCACTTCGGAACAGCTTTCCGAAGTGGGGCGGCGGGGGCGGGTGTCCCCGCCTGCCCGCCCCACTTCGGAACAGCTTTCCGAAGTGGGGCGGCGGGGCCGGGTGTCCCCGCCTGCCCGCCCCACTTCGGAACAGCTTTCCGAAGTGGGGCGGTGGGGGCGGGTGTCCCCGCCTGCCCGCCCCACTTCGGAACAGCTTTCCGAAGTGGGGCGGTGGGGGCGGGTGTCCCCGCCTGCCCGCCCCACTTCGGAACAGCTTTCCGAAGTGGGGCGGCGGGGCCAGGTGTCCCCGCCTGCCCGCCCCACTTCGGAACAGCTTTCTGAAGTGGGGCGGCGGGGGCAGGTGTTCCCCCGAGCGCTTCTAAAGGCGGGCGGCTGGGAGGGAATCCCTTGGCCCCCCGCTGGACTTCCCGAAGCTCTTTTGAAGTCCGGCGGGGGTCCAAGGGATTCCTTCCCAGCCGCCCACGTTTAAAAGCACTCCGGGGAAAGCAGCGCACTTCGCTGCTTTGCCCGGAATGCTTTTAAATGCGGGCGGCTGGGAGGGAATCCCTTGGCCCCCCGCTGGACTTCCCGAAGCTCTTTTGAAGTCCGGCGGGGGTCCAAGGGATTCCTTCCCAGCGGATCTCTCTGCCAGCAGCGGCAGCTCTGCCGCTGCTGGCGGAGACTTGCCGGCATCCCGAAGCCTGTGCGCAGCGCGCCCAGGCTTCGCGGATCTCTCTGCCAGCAGCGGCAGCTCTGCCGCTGCTGGCGGAGACTTGCCGGCATGCCGAAGCCTGTGCGCAGCGCGCCCAGGCTTCGCGGATCTCTCTGCCAGCAGCGGCAGCTCTGCCGCTGCTGGCGGAGACTTGCCGGCATCCCGAAGCCTGCGCGCAGCGCGCCCAGGCTTCGCGGATCTCTCTGCCAGCAGCGGCAGCTCTGCCGCTGCTGGCGGAGACTTGCCGGCATCCCGAAGCCTGCGCGCAGCGCGCCCAGGCTTCGCGGATCTCTCTGCCAGCAGCGGCAGCTCTGCCGCTGCTGGCGGAGACTTGCCGGCATCCCGAAGCCTGCGCGCAGCGCGCCCAGGCTTCGCGGATCTCTCTGCCAGCAGCGGCAGCTCTGCCGCTGCTGGCGGAGACTTGCCGGCATCCCGGAGACTTCGCGGATCTCTCTGCCAGCAGCGGCAGCTCTGCCGCTCCTGGCGGAGACTTGCCGGCATCCCGAAGCCTGCGCGCAGCGCGCCCAGGCTTCGCGGATCTCTCTGCCAGCAGCGGCAGCTCTGCCGCTGCTGGCGGAGACTTGCCGGCATCCCGAAGCCTGCGCGCAGCGCGCCCAGGCTTCGCGGATCTCTCTGCCAGCAGCGGCAGCTCTGCCGCTGCTGGCGGAGACTTGCCGGCATCCCGAAGCCTGCGCGCAGCGCGCCCAGGCTTCGCGGATCTCTCTGCCAGCAGCGGCAGCTCTGCCGCTGCTGGCGGAGACTTGCCGGCATCCCGAAGCCTGTGCGCAGCGCGCCCAGGCTTCGCGGATCTCTCCTGCCTTCAAAAGCCGTCCGGGATAGCAGGAAGCGCTTCCCTGCTATCCCGGACTGCTTTTAAAATGCTGGCCCTGGGGAGCAAAGCCTTTTGGCCCCCGCCAGCCTTCCTGGACCTCTTCTGAAGGCCGGAGGGGGGGGGAAAGGCTTTGCTCCCCACCTCTAGCATTTAAAAGAGGTCCCCGGAGATTTCCCTATGGGCTTTCGTCTTGCGATGCAAGCCCATAGGGGAATTCGTCTTGCGAGGCAAATCGCGGACGAAAAAACCTTTCGTCTAGCGAGTTTTTTGTCTTGCGAGGCATTCGTCTTGCGGGGCACTACTGTACAACTAATCCAGAATGCGGCAGCTATACTGGTGACTGGGGGCAGCCGCCGAGACCACATAACACCGGTCTTGAAAGACCTACATTGGCTCCCAGTACGTTTCTGAGCACAATTCAAAGTGCTGGTGTTGACCTTTAAAGCCCTAAACGGCCTCGGCCCAGTATACCTGAAGGAGTGTCTCCACCCCCATCGTTCTACCTGGACACTGAGGTCCAGCACCGAGGGCCTTCTGGCAGTTCCCTCATTGCGAGAAGCAAAGCTACAGGGAACCAGGCAGAGGGCCTTCTCGGTAGTGGCGCCTGCCCTGTGGAACGCCCTTCCAGCAGATGTCAAAGCGATAAATAACTACCTGACATTCAGAAGACATCTTAAGGCAGCCCTGTTCAGGGAAGTCTTTAATGTGTGATATTTTAGTGTATTTTTGGTTTCTATGGAAGCTGCCCAGAGTGGCTGGGGAAACCCAGTCAGATGGGCGGGGTACAAATAATAAATTATTATTATTGTTATTATAAAATCCTAGCAGCTGCCAATAAATTATAAATAAACTCAGTTTCCTATTTGAATTGAAATGCTTTCAGATGAACTAATACTGCAGTTTCTGGGCCCATTGGAATAATTTTGGCTATCTTTTAAAAGGTGCTGTGCATTTATTATTTATTTCTCGAAATATTTTTAAACTATCCTTCAGCAATTGGATATCGGGGCAGAGTACAGAATAAGACCAAATAGGCCATACAACTATAAAAACCACAATCGTTAATATATAAACCATAAAATACAACTAAAAGAATGTTAAAAGGTTTAGTTTAGTTTCCAGTACTGTTGTCCTGGATTGCTACCATATGCATTTGCTGTCAGCCTTTGTCTGTTGAGTTAGTTATGACAGCGATCATTTTGCGTGGGCGTTCTGTTCCTGGATCCCA
Source organism: Podarcis liolepis (assembly GCF_965112155.1). Taxonomy (NCBI): domain Eukaryota; kingdom Metazoa; phylum Chordata; class Lepidosauria; order Squamata; family Lacertidae; genus Podarcis; species Podarcis liolepis. Next base: position 26,349,351 of record NC_139570.1, on the reverse strand, counting down.
AGCATGTTGGTGGCATACACATAAACCTGCTCTGCTCCACCCCGTCCCCTTTCTGCCCTGTTCTGGGCCCAAAAGGACCTGGACATCAGCTGGCCCACGCAAAATGGTCGCCACCTGTATTTATTATTTGTACCTAGAGCCCTCTCTTCACCCATATGCTCCCAGTTAACAGAGGTACAAATGATAGTAAGATCATTGATGTGTTTTAACTGTTTTTGTGGAATGCTCAATCCAAAAAGAAAACTCTCTCAGCAATTTACCCCAAAAGAAATGTAAAAATTGAGATAAAATAAGATAAAAAAAGAAGTACACAGGATAAAACCATCAAAAATACAGATTCAACCAACATAATCTAAAAGCAAGTACACTGTAATGTTCCTGGAATTCAGTTTGTGTTTTATGCCGTCTGGTTCACCAGAGTCCTGAAAAATTTCTGTCCAGTGTTGACACAAAACTCAAGGGGAGGGGCCTGTAGAGACTTGGCTGTGCTGCACAGAGCTGAGAGGCAATTCAAAACCTGAGGCCTTTATTCCACAGCAGAACATGGTTCCCTGACATCTTCCCCATGGCCCGTTTCAGGCTGGCTGGAACCCTGAAAGCCAGAGCTCTCTGGCTAGGGACTGGGAAAGCGGCGCAACGTTTTGTTTCTGGTTCCCCCTTGTTCCCTCTAATGCCAAACAGAGCGGCTGTGTGCCCGCTACTAAGGTAGTAAACTGCCCACCAACCCTCCATGAACTCCCTCTCCCTACTTTGTAAACTTTGAATTGCACCGCATGCTGGAGACTCACAGCTTAAAAGAGCCCTACTTGTAAATAGATAATATTTGCCAGAATAAAAAATAACTCATGATCTGAAGGAAATATTTGGTCTCCAATCTGTCAAAAGGGTGATGTAAGCAGCATGAAACCCCTTTTTCCTGTGTCAGCACTTACAACCTCAATGCTTAACCAATAATTGCCATCAGCTTTGCCATGACAAAGTACAAATCTGTTTTGCACAGAGGTTAAGAGCATCTGTACACTGTCTCTGCAGCAGCTAAGGGCAGCTTAATTTGTAATTAAAGTCTTTAATTTCAGATAATCTTCATTAAGAATATAATATTTCCTCGTATCCAAATTCTTTCAGGCTTGATTGTCACAGATGTAAAACAGCAAGTCTTTTTTTGCATCAAGTACTTCTTTGGAGGACAAGCTGAATGCAAAACCACCAGTTAGATTTCTTACAGCAAAGGAAGACTGAGGGTTCAATAGGTATTGTTGCACACCACCCCAATCTCTGACCAGTGCAGGATTCCAGGGGTTCCAGGCACTTAGCCAGGGTTCAATTTCCTCAGAATGAGGCACAGCAGAAACTGTGGCATCTTTAGGATATATGGTTTGCTTACACACATATAAAACCTTAGCGTCTGATGGAGAGTGTTATGTAGTGTACTCACAACTTAACAGAGAGGCTCATAGCATTCACACAATCAGGTCTTACTTCTCCCATAGCCACAGCCTTGGATCCCAGCAGAAATATGTCATGGCTTTGTCTCTGCAGTTGCTGCCTACTTCTAGCCCAGCCCTTTCACACAATTCTGCACTGGCTTTTGACCTCATAAGGGCCAGACTATTGAGGGCGGGTCCCATTTGTCCTCTGTTACCACTTCCTCTGTTACCTTAACATCTCATACTTTGGGGCCATTAGCAAGAAGCTGGGCTGGTTATTCCAGCAACTGAATCCTTGCTGGATCCAGGAATGTGACGGTGTAGCACCCTGCTTGTGGTTAACGCTTAGCTGGAATGAAATATTCAACGCAGCAATAGAGAATTTAAAATAATTATTTATTTGTCAGACAAATAAATGAGAGGCACAGTGGTATATGGTTACCAAGCTCTGGCCTGGCCTCCTGCCATTATGGCCAGCACTTATATTCCCTTAATCCAGCCCCCTTTGCTCCTCCTTGGGCTGCCTCTGTCCAATCAGCCTGGTTGGATTTCCTATTGGCTGATTGCTATAACCAATCACAAAAAGATACACCCATATCCTTCTGTCCTTATAAGGAACACAAACAGCTATATATTGTTACATCTATAAATGACAAATAAGTAGTAATATATCTTACATGTGTCTCAACAAGGAATCTTAATTACCAGCTCACCTCTTGCCCTCCCTGCCCTATTGCCTTCTAAAACAAATGGTTAATCTTAAATTTTTATCTTAAACATATGTCAAGGATCTTGAGTTTCACATCAACATTGAAAGATATCCTTCATTTGAAGGTTTCTAAACAAATGTCTGGCAGCTAATATATCAGGACAGCATTTGATGGCGTCTTCTTGTCTGGCAAGAGGCTGGACTGGTGGCTGACTTAATTTCAAGATAAATACAACTCTTCTAGCATTTGTTCAATCCTTTGCATAATTACATTTAAGCCAACATATTTAATACACAACACAGATAGCCTCTTAAAAGGAATAAGGCCTTTTTAAAGTAGAGAGAGAAAGAAAGAAAAGGACTCAGTTTAAAACAGTTTCAAAAGAAGGCTCTTCAGTTCACATCCCCCCCCTTTAGCAAGCTGCTTTTCCCATTATCTGTTTAAGGAAGAAACAGCTTTAAAAAGACTTCCCAGCTAGATGCTTTAAAAAGACTTCCCAGCTAGATGTTTTTTCTCCCATTTACCTCTGGCCTTAGAAAATACAGCTCAAGGTTTTAAGAGAGGCCCATGGTATCATTTTACTATTTGCCCATTCCTAATTATATTTATCTCTGCCTTTGTTATCTTCTGTAACATGTAGGGTCAATGTCCTGCTTTTAGTCTGTTATTTCAGCTTTTATGACTTTGAGAATTGTTTTCTGCTATCAATCAAAAAGGGGGCCCCTTGTCTTAGGAGAATGGCCAAGGTTTTCTCTGCCTGGCATTGAAACATTTGAAAATCTTTTAGGCTCTCTCTAATATACAAGTCCTGATCAAACATTAATAAAATGCAGGCTTATGCCTGATGCCTCATTCCCCCCTTTCAAGCTCAAGGACCTTCGTCCCAAGTGTCCTTGATAGCTTGACCTTCATCATATTCCTGAGGTAAAGCTCTGTATAGGGCCATGATATGAGGTAGAGTTTCATTTGAAACCATCTTGCTAATTGTACTTCTAAAACATGAAATGATACATGGCATCATACATAAAACCATTACCACTACTGTCAAGAAAAACAAGCAAGACAATAGTATCCCTTTGAGTCCTGTGACATTAGGTAACCAATTGGTGAGCCATCCCATATCCCATCCTTCCCATGTTTGTACTGGGACATGTGCTATATTCTCCATTTTTGTGGCCAACACACGGATTGCCTCACCATTATCTGAAATGTTAAAGCAACAGGCATTCCCTGTCAAGTTCAAGACTCCACATAGGCCTCCCTGCTTGGCAAGTACATAATCCATTCCCATTTTCAGCTGCAAAATGGCGGCTCTACTTTCATCCAATTGTTGTGCAATAAGTCTCAAACTCCGGGCCGTTGCATTGGTTACAAGTTCCACTACTGCTTGCAATCGAATTATTCTGTTTAGATTATAAATAGGATCCCGTGCCCCTTGTATGAGCTCACCAGGATTCCAGGAGGCAGGATCATAATAGGCTATAATGCGCTCTGGTGGCCAATCATCAGTACCGCTCCAACTTTGGGTACTTCCTCCTGCTATATGAGAAATATCAGCGTTTCTTCGTGTACGCTTGGGCAAATTAGTAGGCATAATCCACATTGGTGGTAATACCCATCCCAGGAAACAAGTCCCACTCCATTTGGAGGGGAGTTTCTTGTATGCCCATTCTCCACATATCCACCACAACCATCGTGTCTGAGGTCTTTGGTACGTGGAGTACAGAAGGCGAAATAGCAAAAGAGGTAGAGAGTTCACAGTGCAGTATGTTAGATTGCCTTTTTCTGTCACAGTTATGTTCCATACCACTTTCCATGCATGAATAAAAGGAGGTGCACAGGGCAAGGCATCCCGAGTTCGATAGGTAGTATCGTGTGCCCAGGTATTCTTAATATTATCCCAAGTATAGTGACAATGAGAAGAGCCTATCATGGTAGAATCAGCTGCATCTGATGATTTATGTACACAGAATTCCCCTTGTACAGGTATAACTCGTAATGGTTTAGTTGAGTTCCATCCGGGGAAATTCTGTACTTCTGTTTGGTGTGGTATTTCGCTTACCATACCAATGGCATCTAATGGTATCGGTAATAAGGGCATACCTCCCTCTGAATCATCTGGCCCAAGAGAGCAAACAAGGCAATTGGTCCTATTTGCAACATTGGCTACCATTTCAGCTAAACCTACCCACATATTGTGGTCATGGTGGAATCCATATTTAGTCAATTTGGCCAGATTCAAGGACCCTTCCCCTTCCCAAGGGATCAGGATTAATAATAGAATCATGTTGATGTCTAGCATATGCATTCCTTCCACAAAAGATTACCTTATAGTGATAGCAAATAAATATTAGTCCCAATATAATTCCCCCAGTGACAGAAATGGGGAACCACCAAGACCAAAACATATATCCCGAGGATCCCCAATGAGTAATATCTCTGATAATTGTTCCACAAGGGGGTGGGCAGTCAATTAATTGTATAAGAGAATCTTTCCTTTCACAATCGCTGGTTCAGATGCTCCTCAAGCTTCAGGCGTGCGCAGGTCAGCCAGCTTCCAGGTTGTGGCTGCAGCAGGCCGGTCGTCTAATGTTGCCCGTGACCTAGCCCGTTCCCGGTAGGGCTAGATACAGGGGTTTTTGGAGAGAGTCAGTTTAAGAGGATTAGAGGGGTCACCTTTGCACGTCCAACTGCCTTCGGACTTCTTCAAACGGGAGTGATGAATCCAGGGGGTCACCTCAGCTACCTTCACCGCTGTTGGAGTAGAGAGCAAGACGGTGTAAGGTCCACGCCACTTAGGTGCAAGTGGATCACGTTTCCACTCTTTCACCCATACGCTATCGCCAGCCTGGAACTGATGAATCGGCTCGGCAATGCTGCACGGCGTGCGCTCGAGGACCCACCTGTTAAGAGAAACAAAAACACGGGAGAGAGATTGCACTTGTCCCTGTGTCACATGGTCTCCTATTTGTTTAAGATCAGCTGGAATATCCTGAACAAAGGAGGGCGGTCTCCCATACAGGAGCTCAAAAGGTGACAACTTAAGTCTTTTTGTGGGTGCACACCGAACACGAAACAGTGTTATGGGTAACACATCTACCCATCCCAATCCCGTTTCCTGGGTTAATTTTGCCAATTGGGTTTTCAGAGTCCGATTCATTCTTTCAGTTTTCCCTGAACTCTGAGGCCTATAGGCTGCATGCAGTCTCCATTTCACTTGTAGGACTCGACATACTTCTTGTACTACTTGATCAATGAACGCTGGCCCATTGTCACTTCCAATGCATCTAGGTAATCCAAACCTCGGGATCAATTCAGTGAGGAGTCTCTTAGTTACCTCTCGTGCCTTTTCAGTTCGGGTGGGAAAAGCTTCAACCCATCCGGTAAGAGTATCTACAAACACAAGGAGATACTTGAATCCCTTAGAAGGGACCAGCTCTGTGAAGTCCACAATTAGGCTTTCCATGGGGACATATCCCACATGTTGGATTCCAGGAGGTTGTACCGGTCCCTGCCTGGGATTGTTTTTAGCACAAAGAACACATTTCTGTGAAATGCAAGTTGCTAATTGTGATAGGTTAATAATATACAACTTCCGACTGAGACTTTCTCTGGTTGCAGTACCGCCAAGGTGAGTAGATTCATGATAATTTCTTACAATTGTGCCTGCTAGATGATGAGGTACATAAATCCTATTGTCTGGCAGGATCATCCAACCGTCCTTCACAACTGCTCCTTCCTGTTCAGCCCACTTCCTCTCTTCTGGGGTATAGTGAGGTTTAACTTCTTCTGGAGCTACCTCTGGTATGAGGGCTGCTATAAATCCTCCCACAGGCTTTTGGGCTGCCTCTCGGGCTGCTTTGTCAGCAGCATGATTTCCTCTGGTTATTGGATCCCTTCCTCGTCCATGACCTTTGCAGTGCATTACAGCAATCTGTTCTGGAGCCCATACTGCTTCTAACAGGATTTCTACTTCAGGTCCATATTTCAAGGCCTTCCCGTGGGCTCCTATTAGACCTCTTTCTTTCCATAGAGCACCATGTGCATGCAGGGTTAAGAAGGCATATTTAGAATCAGTATAGATGTTTGCCTTACATCCGGCTGCCAATTGCAGAGCTCTAGTTAAACCTATAAGTTCAGCTTTTTGTGCTGAGGTGCCAGCAGGCAAAGCTTCAGCTTCCACAACTTCCTCATTGGTGACCACAGCATATCCTGCTCGTCTGGCACCTTCATGCAGGTAACTGCTACCATCAGTATAATATACAACATCTGGATTTTTCAATGGTTCATCTTTCAGATCGGGTCTACTGGAATAAACTTCATCCATTATTTGGAGACAATCATGTGATTCTTCATCATCTACCTCTGGTAGGGGCAGCAAAGTCGCTGGATTGAGCATATTCACTACTCGTAGATGAATCCTGGGATTTTCACACAATAGGCCTTGGTACCTAGCCATCCTTGGGTTCGTTAGCCAATAACTACCCTTATATTCCATGAGTGTCAGAACAGCATGAGGTACATTCACATACATCGTCTGGCCGAAGGTAAATTTATCAGCTTCTTTGACAAGGCTTGCAGTGGCCGCTACTGCCCTTAGGCATGGAGGCCATCCTTTTGCTACTGAGTCCAATTGTTTTGACAAATAAGCTACTGGACGGTTCCAACTTCCTAATCTCTGGGTCAGGACTGCCGCTGCAATCCCATTCTGTTCATGTACATACAGCTGAAAGGGTTTTTCCGAATTAGGCAGTCCAAGGGCTGGGGCCTCCATAAGTCGTTGTTTGATAACTAAAAAGGCTTGTTGCTGCTCAGGTCCCCATACAAATGGGTCCTTTTCTGCACCTCGAGTGCTTTCATGTAAGGGTTTGGCCAGACTGCTGAAATCAGGTATCCATAGTCTACAAAACCCTGCTGTTCCCAGGAATCCTCTGAGTTGTTTCCTTGTGGTAGGTTCCTTGATAAGGCAAATAGCTTCTTTCCTCTCTGGCCTCAATGCTCGTTGTTGGTGTGAGATGTCAAAGCCCAAATATTTGACCTTTTCTAAACATAACTGTGCCTTTTTCTGGGAAACTCGGTAGCCAGCTTGCCAGAGCAAGTGGAGCAGTTCCTCTGTACCTTCTTTACAGGTATCAAAATCCTTTGCTGCTAGTATAAGGTCATCTACATATTGCAGAACCACCTTTTCTCCAGGTATTGAGGGGTAACTTGTTAGATCCTTCGCCAAGGCAGTGCCAAATAAAGTTGGGGAATTTTTGAATCCCTGGGGCAATCTCGTCCAAGTTAGCTGGCCTTTTGTTCCTGTTAAAGGGTCTTCCCACTGGAAGGCAAATATAGGTTGGCTCTGTGGTGCCAGCCGGCAACAGAAGAATGCATCTTTCAAGTCCAATACAGTAAAAAATGTTGCTTCTGGTGGGATCAAACTCAGCAGGGTGTATGGGTTTGGTACATTTGGGTGCAAGGTCTCGATAGCCTGGTTTACGAGCCTCAAGTCCTGCACTGGCCTGTATTCATCTGTCCCAGGTTTTCGAACAGGCAAAAGGGGTGTGTTCCATTCTGATTGGCAGGGCTTAAGCAGACCATATTTTAATAGGCGGTCCAAATGTTTCTGGATGCCCTCTGCTGCTCGCCGGGGTAAAGGATATTGCTTTACAGATACAGGGGTAGCCATAGGTTTTAAGGTTACTACAATTGGAGCTATATTCTTGGCCATTCCTGGTGGGCTATTTTCGGCCCATACTCCTGGTGGCACCTGTAGAGTTCGGAGGAGCTTGTTTAACTCTGTATCCAATGTAGGTTGGACTTGCAGGGCTGACATTAGGCGCCATGATTGTTCCTTAGGTACTGAGAGGGAAATTATTCCTGCTGCCTTTGATGGCAGTTTCATTTCTGGACCTCGAGGAGTGAAGGTGATTTGGGCCTGCAATTTGGACAGCATATCTCTACCTAAGAGAGGTATTGGACACTCAGGTATATACAAAAACTGATGGGTTAAACGATGTCCCCCAATCTGGCATTCCAAAGGTTGGAGGAAAGACCTCTTAGCTGACTGACCAGTGGCACTTTTAATGACTACACTTTTGGATGCCTTTTTCTGCAATAGTTCTGGGAGTACTGAGTATTCAGCCCCAGTATCAATCATAAAGTCTATTAAATGGCTTCCTAATTGGATCGTGACCGTGGGCTCCTGGAAGCCTAACTTTATGGAGTCCGGTCTTTCCTAGTCTTGGGTAAAATCCTCCTCTGCCAGTCCAATGACATTGTCCCTACTCCGTCCTTGTCCAGGTCTCTGATATCTTCCATCTCGAATCATTCCCCGTCCCCGTCCCTGGTTTCTTGGGCCGGAGCCTGGGCCTGGGCCTGGGCCTGGGCGTACTTCTTCCAACCTCAGGGGTTCAGGACACTCCCGCTTCCAATGACCCTCCTTCTTGCAATTTGCACATTGATTCCTTCCCAGTGGTGGATTCCTTCCCCGCCCTCTTCCTCCATTTAAGGGGCGGTAGTCTTGCTTTACTGCTGTGGCTAGCATTACCATCTTTTCCTTCTGCCACTTCTTCTTCTCTTGTTTCTCAGCCTCATCCCTATTCCGATAAACTCGGCGTGCAATGGCCATAATTTGGCTCATCAGCATCCCTTCCCATCCTTCTGATTTCTGAATTTTCTTACGAATGTCAGAAGCGCACTGGGCCACAAATGTAGCAGTAATCATTCTGCTGTTTTCAGGGGCTTCAGGGTCAAAAGGAGTCCATATACGATAGGCTTCTTGCAGCCTCTCTAAAAAGTCTCCTGGACTCTCATTTGGTTTCTGTTCTACTTCTGAGACTTTAGACATATTAGTGGGCTTCTGGCATGCCCTGCGGATACCTTGCACAAGCGTCTGGCGGTAGGTGGTAAGTCTGGCCAGGTGAATTACATTGTTTGGATCCCAATTAGGATCTTCCAAGGGAAAGTTGTCTTGGAGATGACGGTCAATATTAAAAATATTTCCCACTCTGGCCTGCTCACGCAAATATATCTGTGCCTTTTCAATTATGTCTCTCCTTTCCTCAGTGGTGAACAGAGTATTCAGGAGCTGGCGGCAATCTGTCCAAGTAGGACTATGAGTATTTATTATTGAAGTCACCAAGTCCATCATAGCCTGAGGTTTTTCTGCGAAAGATGGGGTGTGTGTTTTCCAATTCATCAGATCTGTAGTCGTGAATGGAATATATTGCAGGGTCGAAGTTCGAGGTGGCCTTGGTCCAGGTAGCCCGTTAACCAGCACAGGCTCCTCAAGTGCATCAAATACTCTTCTGAGAGGGGCTACTACGTGATCTTTCTCTTCGCTTTGCTCTAGGGGCCTCAAATCATAGGGGATGGTATTTGTCCCAAGGCGTTCTTTTAGCAGCTTTATACGCCTGGCTGTATTGCTTGCTGACCGATTAAGGTCTCCCTGTAACTTCTGTAATAATTCTCTAGGACTTGGATGTACAGGAGTTTGGGGTAGGCAATCAGTTGTTTCACTAAAAGAGACTGTAGATGGAGTTCTACTGGGACTCACAGATGGAATAACCACTTCTGCTTGGGCTTTATTATAGGCCTCCAATGCCTCCTGAAGATATTTATCATAATCTATCAAGGAATCAAGTTCTGTGACTCCAGCCCCATTATTCATTCCACTTTCTTGCCTTGGGGTTACAACTGGTGGAGTGTTTGGATTAGGCTCCCTTCGATGTGGAGCATAGGGTGGAGGTGGAAGCAGCTCTTCCTCTGGTCCCTCAAAAATGGGTTTGAGTTTATTTGGCAAGATTCCTTTCCTGGCTTCGGCTTTTACAGCCAATAATTTGCATCGTTGGACTTTGCATTCCCTTATCCATGGAGGATTTTTATTTAATGTGCTCAGCCAGGAATCTATATATGAAAATTGTTCTGGGCACCCTCCAATTTCTTTGGCGATGTTAGACCAAAGTTTGCTTACTAAATTTATATCAAAAGTTCCCTGAGATGGCCATCCAGTATTTTGCTTTGGCCACTCTAATTCACATAACGTTCTCAGGCGCTCTGGCGTCATTTTGACTCCATACGCCCCTGAGAAGGCTTTCTTAAAATTATTTAACATACATTCAAGAGGTGTATTTTCCCCTTTTGAACCCCCAACTCCCATTGTATGGCCCTGTGAAGTATCCACTCAGTCACTCACACACACGCTTCGTGGGGTTTCTTGCCCAGATGGAGTCGCCTCACTGGGAACCGAAGTACTACCCACTCCACACTCAGGTCAGCTACAGATTGCTCTGTACTTTCTCACACATACAATGCGCTGGATACTTCACCACACACTACCTCCCAACTTCCCCTTTTCCCCCACCAGACCACCATCTGATATACCCAACCACCTAGCGTACTCAGTTCCCACTTACTGAGACGCAGAAGTTTGATCAAGACTTCTCTTCCTCCCAATTAATTGGAGGGCCAAAAATCCCTTTGTGCACTTACCCCTGGTTGGTTCCGTTTCCCCCCGGTCCGTCGCCGCCAGTGAGCAGGGTATCAGACAGACGAGACTTCTGCGTTCCCCCTGGAAAAATTTACCAGTGCGCGCTTGGGTAAGCAGTTTAGAGATCCTCTCTCTTGTACCCTGCTCAGTAGAGCGAAGGGGCTGCGTTCCAGCAGACCACTTATCCGAGTCACAGGGCACCATAAAATGTAGCACCCTGCTTGTGGTTAACGCTTAGCTGGAATGAAATATTCAACGCAGCAATAGAGAATTTAAAATAATTATTTATTTGTCAGACAAATAAATGAGAGGCACAGTGGTATATGGTTACCAAGCTCTGGCCTGGCCTCCTGCCATTATGGCCAGCACTTATATTCCCTTAATCCAGCCCCCTTTGCTCCTCCTTGGGCTGCCTCTGTCCAATCAGCCTGGTTGGATTTCCTATTGGCTGATTGCTATAACCAATCACAAAAAGATACACCCATATCCTTCTGTCCTTATAAGGAACACAAACAGCTATATATTGTTACATCTATAAATGACAAATAAGTAGTAATATATCTTACATGTGTCTCAACAAGGAATCTTAATTACCAGCTCACCTCTTGCCCTCCCTGCCCTATTGCCTTCTAAAACAAATGGTTAATCTTAAATTTTTATCTTAAACATATGTCAAGGATCTTGAGTTTCACATCAACATTGAAAGATATCCTTCATTTGAAGGTTTCTAAACAAATGTCTGGCAGCTAATATATCAGGACAGCATTTGATGGCGTCTTCTTGTCTGGCAAGAGGCTGGACTGGTGGCTGACTTAATTTCAAGATAAATACAACTCTTCTAGCATTTGTTCAATCCTTTGCATAATTACATTTAAGCCAACATATTTAATACACAACACAGATAGCCTCTTAAAAGGAATAAGGCCTTTTTAAAGTAGAGAGAGAAAGAAAGAAAAGGACTCAGTTTAAAACAGTTTCAAAAGAAGGCTCTTCAGTTCACATCCCCCCCCTTTAGCAAGCTGCTTTTCCCATTATCTGTTTAAGGAAGAAACAGCTTTAAAAAGACTTCCCAGCTAGATGCTTTAAAAAGACTTCCCAGCTAGATGTTTTTTCTCCCATTTACCTCTGGCCTTAGAAAATACAGCTCAAGGTTTTAAGAGAGGCCCATGGTATCATTTTACTATTTGCCCATTCCTAATTATATTTATCTCTGCCTTTGTTATCTTCTGTAACATGTAGGGTCAATGTCCTGCTTTTAGTCTGTTATTTCAGCTTTTATGACTTTGAGAATTGTTTTCTGCTATCAATCAAAAAGGGGGCCCCTTGTCTTAGGAGAATGGCCAAGGTTTTCTCTGCCTGGCATTGAAACATTTGAAAATCTTTTAGGCTCTCTCTAATATACAAGTCCTGATCAAACATTAATAAAATGCAGGCTTATGCCTGATGCCTCAACGGGACTCAGACATACAGCCTAACTCCTGCCCAACTCACAAAAGCATATTCACACATTTACAGTATGAATAATGGGGCTTTTTCACTGGATAATTAAGATGTGTTAAATCCCTCTTTATGGAAAGGTCAACAACTCTACTCCATATTTTTAGGGAAGATCTGTAAACCTAACAAATAGTTATATATGGTGCAGCCTTGACAAGCACATGCATATTAGGAGAGATTCACACTGAAACGCTGCTACATTTTCATGTGATTTTTTTAAACTGAACTAATGTGAGGAATTGAATTTAAGGTGGAGGGAAATGAGAAACTGGAATCGTCATATTTACCCATTTCTATCAGCCTGCTTCAGTTCCCCGCCCCTACCATAGAAGGCAGGCAGGCGGAGCAGCCATTTTACATTTATATTCACCACAAGTCTGTGAAGTCAGCCATTAATGTTCCAATCCTGTGGATAGTTTAAAAGAAAATGACTTGCTGTTTTAAAAAAACATATCAGGGTATAGACAGTGCTGCCATGGTATCCTTGACACAGGTATTATCTTTTCCTAATCCTGTTTAAAGCTTATGTATGAATGTTTTCCATCTTTTACTCTCTCAAATGCGGCGTGCTGCATCCTGATTTCGGACAGTGATCCCTGCAAACAAATGAAATGTGTATATTGCAAGGCATTCATACAAAGTGTCGGCAAAGCATGAAATTTTTAGTACAAGAGTGCGTTAGGAGAGTGGTGAAAATTTCACGCTCAACTATGCACAATGATCTGAATGGATTACATTGGGGAAAGTTTGCCAGCAATGATTTGCAGTGTGTTTTATTCAACACTGATAATGTCTCCATTTCCTCTGAGTCAAATGTGTTAGCCAGAGTTATTTCATTATTTACTAGATATTTTAAAATGTGTAATGGCCATCAACTTGAATAGCTTTAAAAGAGGAGTGGACAAATAAAAAGGCTACTAGCTCCATGCACAAAGCGTTGCAAGTTCAGTGCTATGCCTTTGCCTACAGTTTGATTTCAAACTGTATGGGTATAAATAGGATGTCATGGGATGGTCAGGGGGTGGGGGGCTTATTCCTAGGTAAGTGAGGTTAGGATTGCAGTCTCAACCAAGTAATTGTCATGCATTTTTAGGGCTGCCAAATGTCTGGAATTTTCTGAACATAGCTGGGATTCGTCCTTCAGAAATGGCGCCTGGACAGAATTTTTAGAAACCGGTTAAAATGTCTGGGAAAATCCGGGCATATGGCAACCCATGTTGGAAGTTTAAAGTTTTGGCAAATTTCCCAAAAAAAATTGAAAAAATAGCTTTAAAACTTTGCCAAGAAAAGCTCAACAACCTTTGTGTTCGGATTTTCACTTCTTGAAATATGACATCCCTGTGCAGTTATTTGTATCCTGTTTCTTTCAGTTGTTTAATCAAGATGGCTGCTAGTCCATTTATGCACTAGAGAGTAACCTGCATTGAACACAATGGAAAATATTTCTGAGCAGGCCCCTGCAGGTGGGGGGCAAGCAGATGCACTTGCCCCAGGCCTCAGAGGGCTGAGCTGGCCCAGGCCCCCACCAGGGACCTGCTGCCTTTTTTTAGAATTTATAAGTTTCTTCTAACAACGCTCCCTCCCAGGGCCTCAAACAAACTCAGCACAGGCCTGCTCCTGAGTAAACATGCATAGGCTTCCTCCATTAATCAGTTCAAATTAAGGCCATTGGTTGACTTTAATCAAATTATATAACGTTAATAAATCATCATCATCAGATAGGTGTAATATTTTCTTTGTGTGTGTAATTAGTTAAGGTAGATAAAAACAGCAACTTTTAATTAGCTGACAGTTCTAGGAAAAGGTCTCTTTCATTTTAGAACTGATTTCAATGAAATAAACTAACGGAGAACTTACTGGTAGGCAGCAACAAGATATGTGCAGCTGAAATAAGTGGTGCGCCTTTGCAATTAATTCTGCATGCCTGAGTCCAGGGTAATGTAGCAAATGGAAAACACTTGTTAAATCATTCTAGTGTGCTGATATTATACTGTATTCCATGTCCTAGGCATAGGGCATACTTGCATGTAATTGTGAGGACATTATTATTATTATTATTATTATTATTATTATTATTATTATTTTATGAATGTGATCCAGTAGGGTTCTTCTTAGGTTCCCATGCACAACAAGCCTCAGAATCCTCTGTAGCAAGCTGGAGTCAGCGGATGCACTCAGGAGCCCATCAACAGGTCAGTTGATGTGGAAAGAATACCTTTAAGGTACAGGTTGGACAATCACCTTAGCTGCTTTCAGACCTTCAGTGAGCGTGGAGCGTGAATGGGCAGCAGGTTTCTGTGTGCTGTGCTTGCCCCCAATTGATGCCAATTCACTTGAACATCTGCATAGAGTTTACACGTGTGCAACAGATATCTGTGGAGGGTTGTCTCCTTAAAAACTGGGACCTTGCCTTTTCTGAGATGCCTGACTACATGGATAAAAGTGTCCACATGCAGAGGGAAGGTTAGGAATAAGACTGGGGTCTGCTGACTTTATTCATTTTCCCCACCCAACTCATGTTCTGAATGTCAGAGAAAGACTCTTGTGTCATCATGTTATGTGAAATATTACAGCTTTTGCCAAAACAATAGTGTGTGAGAGAGAGTTTTCTTGATTTTTAACCAAACATGGACAGAACATTAAGTTTCCCCCAATTCCCCCCTACCCCCCAGAACAGAAGATTAGTATGCCTGATTTTGCCATAAGCCTGTGTGCACAGTTGATGGTACCAGTCTTCTGAGTGTTCAATCAATCTGGACTTTGCAACTTAAAAGTAATTCCAGTAAAACCTGTGGCTTTACAAAGCCCAGAACATTGTAAGAAAAGAAAAAAAGAACACAACTGTAAATGTGAGGAAGGGCTGTGAGATCCATATAATCTCAGCCTAGCAACAGTGGAAACCTGCTATATTATGTAAAAAAAATAAAAATGCCTAGACCATGATAACTATAAAGAGCTGAGTATAGAACCATAGAACTTCAGTATTGGAAGGGACCCAAGGACCATCTAGTCCAACCCTCCACAATGCAAGAATATGCAGCTGTTCCATATGGGGATCAAACCTTCAACCTTGGCACTAGCAGCACCACTCTCTAACCAACTGAGCTATCCAAGCTGACAAAGTAAGAGCTGAGTAGATGCTCGTGGATTCCATATCAACTCACATAATACATTTCTTAGGGAAACTGTTATTCATGTGTAGGATTTGGGTGTCAAGGAGGAGATAAAGCCAAGACTTGGTATGAAGTGTTTCGATAATAAAGAAATGTCTACAGTTATTGTGATGAAAACAAATGGATTGGTGTGAGGCTGGTTCATGTGATAAATTTCCTTGTACTTTTCATGATGATCACTTGGGCATAGGCTGCACATGCAAATATTTTTGTACTGGTCCTTCATTTTTAATTGGAATGTATATTATAGTAAAGGCCAATTGAATTCTCAAAGGCCAGTATCCCATCCCATCCTATGTATAACTTGACATCTTTTCCCTTGAAGGACTGGCATCTTAGAGCTAAACTCATTATTAGGTTTCAGCTACATAGCCACAATGGCAATAGCCTAGCCTTTGATAGCCTTGCAAATACACTATTTGCAAAGTAAAGTGATTTTCCCCAACACAGTGCATTTTTGTATTATATGTTCATCGATATTTTGCATATTTAACCCCAATAAATGCAGTTTTGTACACATTACTTGGCCAGAAATCTGCATCACAAAATTTAGAACATGTGAATTTTGAAGGGTAGCTATGTTTCACTTTGTGTATTGTTTTGGAAAGTAGCTTCACCTTTAAGTGTGAACTGAATCAACCCTAATTATGACAGATAAAGGTGCATTGTTGTTATTGTTGTTTTGAGTATTATAACCAGGATTATTTATTTCTGTGCAAATCAGGATTATTTATTTTATTATTTATTTATTACTTATTTCAAGTTACATTTTCTACAGATCAGTTTCATTTGTTGAGACATTAGTGTTACATTAGGAAGAAAGGGGGGGAGAGGGAGAAAGAGGTGGTGGGGGGAGTGGTGAGTGGGGTGCAGTTGGGTGGCAATACTTCTATTCTACTTAATGTATGTGTGGGGTTTTGTGTCAGTGTCACTTCTGTGGGTACTCTTTACTATTCGCTTGTATTCTTTTGCTGGTGAGAGAGGTAAGGTGCATTGTTAACTGAGACCAGGGGTTGTCAACCTGATTCCTACCACCCACTAGTGGGTGTTTCAGGATTCTAGGTGGGCGGTAGGGGGTTCTACGGAACAAGCTGAATCCTCCTTTCATCGAGCACTGGTGGGTGCTAAGGAAATATTACCATCAAGAAAGATGCATTAGTGGGCGGGCGGTATGAAAAGGTTGACTACCCCTGTGTGAGACTAATGATCTGTCCATGTCACTGGAATTTGGAATGGAGACTTCATCTTAGGATCAGGCTAAAAGCTTTTGGTGGTGGTGGTGGTGTTAATAGTAATACTTTAATTGCCATAATTAATAATAAATTAGTAATTATTTATCTTGCGATTTTGAATCTCGGTTGAGATGAAAAAAAATTGAGTTTCTGGAACTGTTAGACAATAAGTAGCCTTGAGAAAGTGAAATTGTGTGCCTTTGGGGAGATGGGGAATTGCTGTTTAAGATTTAACGCTGCCTATCTGCGAATTTGCTATTTCTCCCGCACCTTGCTCAAGTTGCACATTTGTAAATAAAAAAAAGTATGAAGTCAGAAAGTGTAGATTAACTGCCTGAAATTTGACTTGTGTCTTAGTAGCAATCCAAAATTTTTTTCATTTGCTAAAAAAACTAAAAACCATTGGTGTTTTTGAGATCCTGGGGGAAAAAACCATGAATTATACTAAATATTGCATCACATTTCTCCTTGCCCTGTGCTATCCTTGGGATAAGAGAAGCAGTAGATCCATTCTTAAAACCATCTGCCTCCACTGTTTCCCCCTGGGCTGTTAGTTGGATGTTCGGATCCTCTTCAAATGAATTTTTCCTGATTCCCAGGAGCAAGTGAACTTGATAGGATTATAAATCAGGACTCTCTCTCACTGTAGAAATATTTGTACTCACTCCAATTATGCAGCCTCCTATTTTAACACTCCATCTATTTCAGTCTTACTGCATCACTTACTCAATTCATGTAGTAACCAGAGACTAGATTGGAGCTTGTTTCTGGTCCAATGGAGGTATCAGGGTGTATATACAGTATGTTATATATGTATTTAAATTGGGCTGTGGGCCTCTACACACTTCACTTTCTAAGGGGTGCACCTAAAAACAGCCAGAGGAGCTGTTCTCCATCATGTCACTGAGAACTTGATGCCATCTATGCTGTTGGGAACAGACTTATTCCCCACCCCCAGGAAAGCACTTACCTCCAAGCACACCAGTCTCATGAGGAGAAAGAGTATTGAGAATGAGCATGCCACATCGCACCTTTAAAGCTGGCGGGAGGGGCATGATGGTTTGTTGAGATATCTTCTCAGCTTTAATCTGGTTTTGGACTCCTGATTTTGCTCTGGAACTCTCTAGTCATGCCTTTGGCGATCTGCACCTGTAGCCTGACCTGTACCGTTGAAAGCCTCAAATAAATCAGTATTTCTTTCTTCAGATGTAAGAGCTGCTGTTGTAGTTTTTGAGACAGGAGCCAAGACCAGGAGTTCTCCTGTGCGAAGATATTTGTGCTGGTAGAACACATTGGTTGATTGGGGTAGATCTTGAAAACACAACTGCAAAACAGAGGATCGAATCTGGTTGAGGAAGATTCCACAACTGTCCCTACTTGTGATACCATGAAAACAAGCATTTCAGTTTAAAGTGCTTTTACTTGTTGTATGTATGGTTTAAGAGAAATCAAGGGGAAACAAGGCAACACAACGCTTAAATGCTGTGCCACTTTACAAAACAATGAAGGTTTTCGTATCTTTAAGGAAGCTACTTACATTTGCTGAAACCTTAAAGCATCATTGTAAGGCAATAGCTGCCATTCCTGTTTTTCAGTATAGCCTCTGGTGCAATTTAGTTGTTAAGCAACTCTGTTTTTAGCCTTTTGCTAATCTCTAAAACTGATAGTCTAATACAGACCTGTGTGAAAACTGAGATTTAGCCAGTCAAAGACTCTTCTCAGCCCCTTTCAGAATAGCTTGGCAAGTGACTTTCTCCCTAATACCTTGCAGCTAAGGAGGTTTGGGAGGAAGGCAGTGAAACCAGAATGTCTTAATTAGGGTGCTCTGCTGGCTGAATCTTTATCTCATATTTAAAGACTTGCTGACAGGAGGTGGTGAATTCAAGGATATTTATAGCCTAGGTTAAAATTCAGGAAGATTAAAAGTTTGGGAATTAACTTGTTCCTTTCTTATAAAACAGAGCCCTACACTTAGTTCTCTTTCAGCTTACATATGAAAAGCAACAGTCACCATTATCTACCTGTAAATTCCACTGGAGCAACACTGGAGTTCTGAATAGAGAGGGACAAATATGACAATTTCAGTTTCTCGGTTCCTTATATTTCCAGTCTTAATTTCAGCTCTCCACATTTGCACATCACATTTGGGGCTCAGGATCTAATTCCATCAAAGCCTTAGAAATACAGTAAAGTTAAAGGTACCCCTGCCCGTACGGGCCAGTCGTGTCCGACTCTAGGGTTGTGCGCCCATCCCACTCTAGAGGCCGGGGGCCAGCGCTGTCCAGAGACACTTCCGGGTCATGTGGCCAGCGTGACGAAGCTGCTCTGGCGAGCCAGCACCAGCGCAGCACACGGAAACGCCGTTTACCTTCCCGCTATAAAGCGGTACCTATTTATCTGCTTGCACTTAAGGGTACTTTCGAACTGCTAGGTGGGCAGCAGCTGGGATTGAACGACGGGAGCTCACCCCACCGCGGGGATTCGAACCGCTGACCATACGATCGGCAAGCCCTAGGCACTGAGGTTTTACCCACAGCGCCACCCGCATCCCACATTGAAATACAGTAGTGCAGAATAAATTTCTTCAGAAACTTTTCTTTCAGAAACTTCTTTCAGAAATTTCTTTCAGAAATTTCTTTCAGAAACTTCTTTCAGAAATTTCTTTCAGAAACTTCTTTCAGAAACTTCAGAAATACAGTAGTGCAGAATAAATTTCTTCAGAAACTTTTAGTCCCTCCCTTCAGGAACCTCTGGAGCTCTCTTATGTACAGAATTGGGGTAGCCAACAATCAAGGCAAGAGCTGACAGCACCCAGCTGAACTGCAAGCCTGTCAGCCAAACGTTTTCCTGTGTTATTTGGAATGGGGTAATAACCAATAATGGAAGTTTATAAGACAAAACCTTATAGATAGTTATTACTTCTCATAGTTGAATTCTACACTTAAAATGAATAAGAGACAACTTTGGGAATGATTCAAGAAGGCATTGGCATTTAATTTGGCATTCCAAAGTTCCCATTTCTTGTTAATGTGCCCTTTATATAGGAATCCAACAGACTGATTCCCGAAACCTTTGCTAATTCCTGGAAGCAGAATTACTATAGCAGAAACGGTTCCCTTTCCTTTGAGTGACACTAACAGAATTGTTGCACATAAAGTAGCACTTTATGTTCTGGCTGCAAGAAAGATAAGAAAGAGATAGACGATATCACAAGTTGCACAAGAGATTTGGAGTTCTAATGGAAGTTAAGATCGGTATGAGTTAGCAGGTGATACTTATGAACTCTGCTGTCCTCTCTTTAAACCCTTGATGCCTTTTATTATGTAATCATCTTATGCAGTCGGGCATGGTTTGCATTTTGGCAAATTGAAATGAAATTTTAATGGTCTTTGTTTAATTAAAATATTTGATAATGGTCACAGTAAAATTATTTGGTGATGATATTACCACATCAGTTTGTGATTTCTTTTTAAGTCCTCATGGAAATTCATTACCATGTTGGTGTACCTTTCTCCTTATATACCAATTGACTTCTGCTTCAAAGCAGTAAACAGTGGGTTTTCCCAGAGGAGGCAGTGTGAGAAAAGAACCTGTCAGGCTCGTGCGTAGAAATCATGGGACAAGTGGCAAGGGCAGAGGCAAAAGGGGGGCAGAGCAATGAATGTAAACTTCACCTTTGTACAGTGGACTAGTTTCTATATAGAATCACAACCCCTCTCAGTCCTCCATCCTGGCAAAGAGGCATTATCAGGCCCAGTATCCCTGAAGGAGCGTCTCCACTCCCATCGTTCTACCCGGACACTGAGCTCCAGTGCCGAGGGCCTTCTGGCAGTTCCCTCACTGCAAGAAGCAAAGCTACAGGGAACCAGGCAGAGGGCCTTCTTGGTAGTGGCACCCGCCCTGTGGAATGCCCTCCCATCAGATGTCAAAGAGATAAACAACTACCTGACATTCAGAAGACATCTGAAGGCAGCCCTGTTCAGGGAAGTTTTTAATGTGTGACATTTTAATGTCTTTTTAATCTTTGTTGGAAGCCACCCAGTGTGGTGGGGAAAACCCAGCCAGATGGACGGGGTACACATTATTATTATTATTATTATTATTATTATTATTATTATTATTATTATTATTATTATACCAGAGTTCAAGGACACCTTCAGGTCAAAGAAAAATGCTTGGGTTTAAAGCAGGACCAATGAGGAGACATGGTCTGGGGAGAATTCTAAGCTAGAGAGGCCTAGAGGGTCACCCAACCCTGAAGTACAGTTGGGTTTTGCATTTAAAATGCAAAATAAAAGAAGAGATGGCTTACCTTACAAATACTGCAAAAACTACAAGAGGATGGGTTTGTTTCTTTATTAAGCTAGCCAAATGTTTTACAGGAGAGCATAGCTGTCAATGTTTCCCTATTTTAAAGGGAAATTCCCTTATTCCGAATAGGATTGCTCGCAAGAAAAGGGAAAAGCTATTGCCAGCTATGCAGGAGAGACCCATACATTACGGGTGACTAAAATGATAGTACTGTATAGAGATAAGAAATAGCAAAAAGGACTGAAGGCTCCGTAAGAAGATTTATCTTTTAGGGAAAGCTATAAGCAACTGACCTCTCCTAATATATGAAGATAAATTGGAAAGGCCTTCTCCAGGGGAACAAGACATTCTCCAGCCGTTTCTTGGAAGGGAGGGGGCAAAACATTAGCAATGGTCATAGCACAGCTTCTTTGACTTTTCCTAACGAGTTTTGTTGGGGTGGGGGCTGCTGCTTCTGCTGCTGCTGCAAATGACAGCAGCAGCAACTGTGTTGACAGCCCAGCCACCATTTTGCATCATCCATAGTGTCATTCCAGGGAAAATGGCAGCCCACACAGACAGGCACACAGAGAATATTCAGATATGTTTCTGCAAAATCGTCCTTTTTTCAGGGGTTGAGAAAAAAGAAAAATATTTTCTGTCTGTCACATTCTGAAGCATATGCTTGTGCTAGGTTTATGATGTAGAAGATAGAGAGGCAGTCCTTTTTGTAGAAGAAATGAGCTGATAGTGGGATTTATACATTAGATTAGTTAACAGGATTGGATAGAGGATTCTTGTCATTGCTGTTTTATTGCACCTCCCTGCAAATGCTGAGTATGTGTTTTCAATTACTGCACCTTTCTGTGGTACATCAGCTCTCAGTGCTCAGGCATTTCCTAAATTGTCAGAGGGAATTAATTTTTATAAATGCATATTGCAATGTTTTAAAGTGGATGCTCGAATGGACTAGTGATTTTGCCTCCATCTGTGCTACATATTTAAAGCAGTATCGTGCCATTTTAAGCAACCATGATGTAGGTATGTCCTGTGTTGTCACATTACTGGGCAGAAATTGTTGACGGCATTAAGAACAAAAGAACATAAGAGCCTGCTGGGTCAGGGCAATGGTATATCTAGCCCACCATGCTGATCTCACAGTGGTCAAACAGATGACTGTAGGAAACCTGCAAGCAGAATTTGAAAACAAGAGCGCTCTTCCGTCCTGTGGTTTCCAGCAACTGGAAGTCAGAAGGGAGGACGAGCAAAGCCATTGTAACTAGAAGCCAGTGATAGCCCTGTTTTCCATGAATTTGTCCAGTCCCCTTTGAAAGCCATCCAATTAAATTGGTGCTGGATTGCAGCCTAGCCTTTGGTCAGCTGTGGAGGGTGGGTGTGATTAAAACTTCCTTTTGCATTGTGAAGGAATTAAAGGTGCTGCTCCAAGGGGAGAATTTTAGGCTGGTCCTCCATGGTGGCAGAGCCTGGGCTCCTCTGGGAGGCCAGAGATACCAGAATATTCAAGGAATCCAACATCTTTACAATGGATTGTAAAGTTCTTGAAGTTAGTACACACGATTCTGCAAGCAGTTCTGCATAATGCACATTAGAGAATAAATTTTCCTCTAATGGAGTTTCTGCAGATCTCTCTGGTAGGGTGCCCCCAACAGTGGCTTTCTTCTGGGCCTCCTCCATGGCCCCTGTTTCAGGCTGGCTGGAACCCTGAAAGCCAGAGCCCTCTGGCTAGGGACTGGGAAAGCGGCGCAACGTTTTGTTTCTGGTTCCCCCTTGTTCCCTCTAATGCCAAACAGAGTGGCTGTGTGCCCGCTACTAAGGTAGTAAACTGCCCACCAACCCTCCATGAACTCCCTCTCCCTACTTTGTAAACTTTGAATTGCACTGCATGCTGGAGACTCACAGCTTAAAAGAGCCCAACTTGCAAATACCGTATTTTTCGCTCTATAAGACGCACCAGACCACAAGACGCACCTAGTTTTTGGAGGAGGAAAACAAGAAAAAAAATATTCTGAATCTCAGAAGCCAGAACAGCAAGAGGGATTGCTGTGCAGTGAAAGCAGCAATCCCTCTTGCTGTTCTGGCTTCTGGGATAGCTGCGCAGCCTGCATTCGCTCCATAAGACGCACACACATTTCCCCTTACTTTTTAGGAGGGAAAAAGTGAGTCTTATAGAGCAAAAAATACAGTAAATAATATTTGCCAGAATAAAAAATAAGTCAGAATCTGAAGGAAAGTTTTGGTCTCCAATCTGTCAAAAGGGTGATGTAAGCAGCATGAAACCCCTTTTTCCTGTGTCAGCACTTACAATCTCAGTGCTTAACCAATAATTGCCATCAGCTTTGCCATGACAAAGTACAAATCTGATTTGCACAGAGGTTAAGAACATCTGTACACTGTCTCTGCAGTAGCTAAGGGCAGCTTAATTTGTAATTAAAGTCTTTAATTTCAGATAATCTTCATTAAGAATATAATATTTCCTCGTATCCAAATTCTTTCAGGGTTGATTGTCACAGATGTAAAACAGCAAGTCTTTTTTTGCATCAAGTACTTCTTTGGAGGACAAGCTGAATGCAAAACCACCAGTTAGATTTCTTACAACAAAGGAAGACTGAGAGTTCAATAGGTATTGTTGCACACCACCCCAATCTCTGACCAGTGCAGGATTCCAGGGGTTCCAGGCACTTAGCCAGGGTTCAGTTTCCTCAGAATGAGGTACAGCAGAGACTGTGGCATCTTTAGGATATATGGTTTGTTTACACATATATACAACCTGAGCGTCTGATGGAGAGGTTCATAGCATTCACACAATCCGGTCTTCTCCCATAGCCACAGCCTTGGATCCCAGCAGAAATATGTCATGGCTCTGTCTCTGCAGTTGCTGCCTACTTCTGTTGTTGTTGTTTAGTCGTTTAGTCGTGTCCGACTCTTCGTGACCCCATGGACCAGAGCACGCCAGGCACTTCTGACCTCCACTGCCTCCCGCAGTTTGATCAAGCTCATGCTAGTAGCTTCAAGAACACCATCCAACCATCTCATTCTCTGTCGTCCCCTTCTCCTTGTGCCCTCCATCTTTCCCAACATCAGGGTCTTTTCCAGGGAGTCTTCTCTTCTCATGAGGTGGCCAAAGTATTGGAGCCTCAGCTTCACGATCTGTCCTTCCAGTGAGCACTCAGGGCTGATTTCCTTCAGAATGGAGAGGTTTGATCTTCTTGCAGTCCATGGGACTCTCAAGAGTCTCCTCCAGCACCATAATTCAAAAGCATCAATTCTTCGGCGATCAGCCTTCTTTATAGTCCAGCTCTCACTTCCATACATCACTACTGGGAAAACCATGGCTTTTACTATACGGACCTTTGTTGGCAAGGTGATGTCTCTGCTTTTTAAGATGTTGTCTAGGTTTGCCATCGCCTTTCTCCCAAGGAGCAGGCGTCTTTTAATTTCGTGACTGCTGTCACCATCTGCACTGATCATGGAGCCCAAGAAAGTAAAATCTCTCACTGCCTCCATTTCTTCCCCATCTATTTGCCAGGAGGTGATGGGCCCAGTGGCCATGATCTTCGTTTTTTTGATGTTGAGCTTCAGACCATATTTTGCGCTCTCCTCTTTCACCCTCATTAAAAGGTTCTTTAATTCCTCTTCACTTTCTGCCATCAAGGTTGTGTCATCTGCATATCTGAGGTTGTTGATATTTCTTCCGGCAATCTTAATTCCAGCTTGGGATTCATCCAGCCCAGCCTTTCGCATGATGAATTCTGCATATAAGTTAAATAAGCAGGGAGACAATATACAGCCTTGCCGTACTCCTTTCCCAATTTGGAACCAATCAGTTGTTCCATATCCAGTTCTAACTGTAGCTTCTTGTCCCACATAGAGATTTCGCAGGAGACAGATGAGGTGATCAGGCACTCCCATTTCTTTAAGAACTTGCCATAGTTTGCTGTGGTCAACACAGTCAAAGGCTTTTGCATAGTCAATGAAGCAGAAGTAGATGTCTTTCTGGAACTCTCTAGCTTTCTCCATAATCCAGCGCATGTTTGCAATTTGGTCTCTGGTTCCTCTGCCTCTTCTAAATCCAGCTTGCACTTCTGGGAGTTCTCGGTCCACATACTGCTTGAGCCTTCCTTGTAGAATTTTAAGCATAACCTTGCTAGCATGTGAAATGAGTGAAATTGTGCGGTAGTTGGAGCATTCTTTGGCACTGCCCTTCTTTGGGATTGGAATGTAGACTGATCTTCTCCAATCCTCTGGCCACTGCTGAGTTTTCCAAACTTGCTGGCATATTGAGTGTAGCACCTTAACAGCATCATCTTTTAAAATTTTAAACAGTTCAGCTGGAATACCATCACTTCCACTGGCCTTGTTATTTGCAGTGCTTTCTAAGGCCCATTTGACTTCACTCTCCAGGATGTCTGGCTCAAGGTCAGCAACCACACTACCTGGGTTGTACGAGACATCTATATCTTTCTGGTATAATTCCTCTGTGTATTCTTGCCACCTCTTCTTGATGTCTTCTGCTTCAGTTAGATCTTTACCACTTTTGGCCTTTATTATGGTAATCTTTGTACGAAATGTTCCTTTCATATTTCCGATTTTCTTGAACAGATCTCTGGTTCTCCCCATTCTGTTGCTTTCCTCTATTTCTTTGCATTGCTCGTTTAAGAAGGCCTTCTTGTCTCTCCTTGCTGTTCTTTGGAAATCTGCATTCAGTTTCCTGTATCTTTCACTATCTCCCTCGCATTTTGCTTGCCTTCTCTCCCCCGCTATTTGTAAGGCCTCGTTGGACAGCCACTTTGCTTTCTTGCATTTCTTTTTCATTGGGATGGTTTTAGTTGCTGCCTCCTGTATAATGTTGCGAGCCTCCATCCATAGTTCTTCAGGCACTCTGTCCAGCAAATCTAAATCCTTAAACCTGTTCCTCACTTCCACTGTGTATTCATAAGGGATTTGGTTTAGATTGTATCTTACCTGTCCAGTGGTTTTTCCTACTTTCTTCAGTTTAAGCTTGAATTTTGCTATAAGAAGCTGATGATCTGAGCCACAGTCAGCTCCAGGTCTTGTTTTTGCTGACTGTATAGAGCTTCTCCATCTTTGGCTGCAGAGAATATAATCAATCTGATTTCGATGTTGCCCATCTGGGGATGTCCATGTGTAGAGTCGTCTCTTGTGTTGTTGGAAAAGCGTGTTTGTGATGACCAGCTTGTTCTCTTGACAGAACTCTATTAGCCTTTGCCCTGCTTCGTTTTGATCTCCAAGGCCAAACTTGCCAGTTGTTCCTTTTATCTCTTGATTCCCTACTTTAGCATTCCAATCCCCTATAATGAGCAGAACATCCTTCTTTGGTGTCACTTCGATAAGGTCTTGTAAGTCTTCATAGAACTGGTCAATTTCAGTTTCTTCAGCACTAGTAGTTGGTGCATAAACTTGGATTACTGTGATGTTAAAAGGTCTGCCTTGGATTCGTATCGAGATCATTCTATCATTTTTGAGACTGCATCCCAGTACAGCTTTCGCCACTCTTTTGTTGACTATGAGGGCCACTCCATTTCTCTTACGGGTTTCTTGCCCACAGTAGTAGATATGATAGTCATCCGAACTGAATTCGCCCATTCCCGTCCATTTTAGCTCACTGATGCCCAGGATGTCAATATTTATTCTTGCCATCTCATTTTTGACCACATCCAACTTACCCAGGTTCATGGTTCTTACATTCCAGGTTCCTATGCAATATTTTTCTTTACAGCATTGGACTTTCCTTTCGCTTCCATGCATATCCACAACTGAGCGTCCTTTCGGCTTTGGCCCAGCCGCTTCATCAGCTCTGGATCTACTTGTACTTGTCCTCCGCTCTTCCCCAGTAGCATGTTGGACACCTTCCGACCTGAGGGGCTCATCTTCCAGTGTCATAACTTTTATATGCCTGTTGTCTTTGTCCATGGAGTTTTCTTGGCAGGGATACTGGAGTGGCTTGCCGGTTCCTACTCCAGGTGGATCACGTTTGGTCAAAACTCTCCACTATGACCTGTTCATCTTGGGTGCCCTGCTCGGCGTAGTTCATAGCTTCTCTGAGTTCTTCAAGCCCCTTCGCCACGGCAAGGCAGTGATCCATGAAGGGGTGCCTACTTCTAGCCCAGCCCTTTCACACAATTCTGCACTGGCTTTTGATCTCATAAGGACCAGACCAGGGGCCAGCAAACTTTTGCAGCAGGGGGTGGTCCACTGTCCCTCAGACCTTGTGGGGGGCAGGACTATATTTTTGAAAAGAAAGAAAAGAATGAATTCCTATGTCCTGCAAATATCCCAGAGATGCATTTTAAATAAAAGGACACATTCTACTCATGTAAAAACATGCTGATTTCTGGACCGTCCACAGGCCAGATTTAGAAGGCGATTGGGCCGGATTCAGCCCCCGGACCTTAGTTTGCCTACTCATGGACCAGACTATTGGGGGCAGGACCCATTTATCCTCTGTTACCTTAATATCTCATACATAGGGACGATTATCAAGAAGCTGGCCTGGTTATTCCAACAATTGAATTCATCCACGTGTTAGTGAACCTTTTTTTCTAATATACCAAATTATGTTTGCTCAGCTGAAACAGGGAGCCTCTTTTACACCTTCCTCTCCAGGGGGATCCAATGGATTGCTTGAGTGAATGGAATCAGTTCAGTGATGGAAAGTTCTTCAGTGGGAAGGTTGTGAGTTACAGTTCAGCCATTCACCACATATAGCAGCTGCATTCAGGTCCAGAACTTCCTTTAAAAAGTGCCAAGCTCAGTGGTTATACCTGTTGTAGAAGAGGTAGGGCTGCCCTTTGTCCTGTATCTTAGACAAGTCAATAGAAAAATCATATATATATGCGCTCAACAGCTTTCGAGGTGTCCTGGTTTTTACTTTTTGAAGTATGGCAACCCTAGGAAGAGTGAATAGGAGGAAAAGTGTGTGTGCATGTGTTTATAATGGAATATTTTGGAAGAGGGCATGATTAGCTTGTTGAAACCCACTAGTAATAATATTAATGCCCTTAATTTGCATACCACACAGCCTATATACTTTGTGATTACACATGGTAATAAGCAGATTTCTGAACATTAATCAACCCAGTTTTCACAATCATGGGCTCTGGGTGGTGGAGCTATGAACCACTCATTATAAATGCGTATCAGACCGAGAGCACTCGGTGTGAAGATTTAGCTTAACACATTGCTTGCACCTTTCAGTGTCTGCTGAGCAAAAAATGATCCCATTAAACATGTATTGGATACATTAATACTGAGAAAATATAATAAATGCAAGCACAGGCATTCAAAGGGTGGGGGAAACGGGGTAAAGCTGACCTGCAGGATAGAGTCATTCATCCATTGTGGGAGCATAGCGTGGTTGGAAAATTTATCTATAAATTATTTCTTAAGATTCTTGCTGTAAGCACCATATTTGGAAACCCAGATAGCTGTCAAATTATTGTAGTACGAGAGCTAGTTCTTCACACCAAAGTCAGTAACACCTCCACCCCTAATTCACACTGCAGATAGAAAGATCTGTCAATTTTAGTTCTGTTTTTCTCCTTTTTCCAATGTTATTTGTGTCTCAGGAGCAATTTGGAATTTCTCCTAATAAACACCATACTGTATGCAGTAATCAACCCAGTAATACACCTTCTCCTAATATGCATCTTTTTGTAAACACTGATTAGTTGGAGAACTGCATTGCAAAATTCGGATACTGCAGATTTTGAGGGACGGTTTCATTTCACTTCTTGTATTGTTTCAGAAAGTGCAAACCTGGTAAATTCACCTTTTAATGCAAACTGAATTCCATTTCTCTCTCCTCCCAGCCCCCCCCCCCCCCGTTCCCTAACAGACACACACAAACATGAGCTCTGACAGAGGCAAGACCAGGCTGTAGACTTGATACCATAATAACAACAATAACACCAAGGCTGACATTGATTTCCTTCAGCATTTATTCCAGCAGGGAGCTATTGATATCAGCAGGAAAGGCCTCTATGTGCAACAGCTATAGAATTTAATGAGAGGCGGGCATGCTGAGTGAAATGTTCCTACGGAGCTGTCAGATACCAAAAACACATTCACGTTTCATACAGTTTCCTCTTCCTGCTTTGGGGGTTTTCCCTGAGACACCAAAGACTTCTGTTAAAAGGCCACCCCATCAGTCAATGAGTCCCTTTGCCCTTAAATCACGTCTGTGAGATGATGAAGGGCTTCAGACTCTCTCTTCCTCCCCTCCTCCCTCCATCCCATCTGCTTCACACATTAACGTTGATGGGTGTGCCTGGGATTTTGAAGAGAGAGAGAGAGGAAGAGAGAGAGAAGTGCACTCCAAATCTGGCGTGTATTGGAGAATGTGTTCTGCACTGATTGTTTCTATGGTTACACACTAGAGAGCTGTGAAGAGGGGTGTGGATTTGGGAGAGACCCTTTAATTTGCACAGAAATAGCCAAATGAGAATGCTGAAAAGCAGGACCAAATAAAAGCCTGTGGTGCTCTTGATGCTAAATGTGGGATGGGGAACTTGTGGACCTCCAGGTGCTTTTAGGCTCCATCTTCTACTAGCTCTAGTTAGCATGGCCAGTGGTCTGCAGTGACTGTGGGAGTCCAGCCATGTCTGGAGAGCAACAGTTTCACATCCCTGAGCAAAACCAAGCTTTGTTCTTTGCCTCTTTGTGAGCCTCTCCCTCTCCCTCAACACGGGGTTGTTTTTGCATTGTAGGAAGCAGAAAATGTATGGGAAGGCATCAGTAGGGGATGGTAGAGTCAGTGGGGACAGGGTGAAAGAGTAATGCTGGGATCTTTGTTGCTATGGAGTCAGCAGACCAGATTTCATGTTCTTGCCTCCCATTGTGTGGCGACGTCCCAGGAAGTGAACCCTGTGTTACCTGTGTTAGCATTGCCATCACAGTTGTAAACTCATCTTCACGGACAATCATGAATGTGCAAATCAGTCTATTTTTGGTTAGTGCCATTTTTGCTCACAAACCTGTTCCATTCTATTTCCACAGTAATCTGCCATTTGTTTTTGTACAGACAATGCCCCATTTGCACAGGGGTTGCATTTTGAGGCACCGCATACATCAGCAGGGTGAGCATAAGCCTGCTCTGCCCCCTTTTGGTGTTGAAAACGGCATGTGCACCAGCTGTCGCACACATGCCAAACATGTGCAAATGGGGAGCTGCCTGTATTTTTTAAAACCCACATGAAAAATCACATCTAAACAGATATTTCTCTCTCTCTAGATGCTCATTTCTAATGGAGTCTTTGGGAACATTT
Source organism: Podarcis liolepis (assembly GCF_965112155.1). Taxonomy (NCBI): domain Eukaryota; kingdom Metazoa; phylum Chordata; class Lepidosauria; order Squamata; family Lacertidae; genus Podarcis; species Podarcis liolepis. The sequence continues at coordinate 26,319,244 of NC_139570.1, read as the reverse complement.
GTTAAGTGCAAAAGCCAAGGTAGAACAACTTCCTAATCCACACATTAGTCTGGAAATGGTGGACCAGGCCTGTCAGTTCGTATCAGAATTCACTAAGATTACATTCCTTGAGCATCCTTAGAAAAATGCCTTGACAGGTGTACCGGTAATATCCAGTGAAGCCAATGAATGTTATTATATGTAGCTTTGTACCTCCTTTTATGAAGTGGGTTCCTGTGAACTTTTAACACCTGTAAGGGTCACTGGAATGATAAGGTTCTGCTTCTCCTGATGGAACATGCACTGGTGGAAGAAGCAGAGCATGCTGGGTAGGTAAGGTAGATGATGCTCTACCTCCAGACAAGGCAGAGTTCCAGTCAATGAAGGGAATGAAGTCGTGATTACTTACTTTGCATCTAATGTTTGAAGAACCAGCTTGCCATTGGAATCTTCCTTCCGAGCTAACTGGGTCTCCACTTCTCTTGCTCCTTGTGTTTACAATGTTCATGGAGTGTGTGGGAGAGTTAACGGTAGGGGTGGTGGTGTATACTTGCTAGAAACAAATAACAAATTAATAATAATAATAATAATAATAATAATAATAATAATAATAATACCCTGCCCATCCAGCTGGGTTTCCCCAGCCACTCTGGGCGGATCCCAACAGATTAAAAACAGAATAAAACAACAAACATTAAAAAATTTCCTAAACAAACAAAGCTTTACTTCCTATTGTATGCTGTCTCTGCAACTCCTTACAAGTGGTGGAAGGAGGGAAGTCTCATTAGTGGACAGAGAAACCCAGGAGTTTCAAACATGTATGTGGACTTTACCCATACAATGTGGAGGAATAGGAGAAATTAATGCTTGTTTGCCATCGACCAGAATTGGAATCTACAACTATTTTTGTATTAATGCTTCAACATGTTTGCAGCACTGACCCGTCGCCAGAAATGTTGACTGTAGACCAATGAATCTCTTTTCCAACACAGGTCGATAATCCAACCTCTGACACCATTGGCTGTAAATACAATGTTTATATGGGGGAAAATAGCATCTCAGCTTGGGACTAATTGGATTTCTCATGTTTTGGAGGCACCAAAAGTTCACCAGACATGTTCAATTCCTTTTTAATGTTTATATTGGGCAACTTGGCAATTGGCCAAGTTACATTCGGCTTTATTTCAAAGTGGCACACAGTTGGGGGTGAGCAAGCTTATTATATAGCCTTTAAATAGAGCAGCACTTATTTATTCATGTGAGAGGGCTGAAATGAATACACCCCGCAAGAAAAAAAAATCTGCACAAAAATGATAGGTCCAAACTGTTTCCTGAAAGATTTCCAAAAGCTTACCTTTCTCACACCATTTTGCTGATGCTTGGAATTCTAATCAACTGCATTTTTGGCACTGTTTATTATTTAAATATAATCAGTTATGGCATAATCGGGCTGCCAGCCCATTCTGACTGTGTGTGATGTCATTTGAGAAGCTAGTTTGGAGTGAGGGCAATGACCTCGCTCTGAATTCATTTTGTTTACCCTCAGTGACATCATCACATACTTGAATGACTATCTGACATTGTCACTGTTAAGAGCAAGTGGATTGTTTTGAATTTGTTTATTTAACTCAGTCTCAAAAATAAACTTGGCAAGCTGTAGCAAATCTAAATGAGCTAGATTCTGCTGCCTAAAATGAAATCCATGAGATTTTAGAAGGAATTTGCTTCATGAAATAGTCTACAACTCGGCATGGTCTTTTCCTCAACATTCTCCATCTGCTGACTTCCTTCTTCTACTCCAGCTCTTCAACATTGCTAAAGAAACAACTGTTATATTTTGGCAGCACAGATGGCATAGTGCACAATATCATGTGTTACAAAAAACATTTGAAACTTCAATACTAATAGTGGCAGTGCCACAAGTCGCGTGTGCCGCAACACACACCTACGCCTTCAGAACTTTCACTAGCCCTTGTGAAACGTCTTTGTCTTCCTTCCAAATCCCTCACTTTTGCTTGAAGAGAAACCTTCAAGTACTCTTAGAATTGGGCAAAATATCTATCGTGCCTGTAAACACCAAATGACATTGTTGAGCCAGATGGAGCCAATGGCCTGACCCAATTTAAGGAAGCTTCCTGTGCCTGTACTAACCAGGAACAACTAAAAGAGGCAAATAGAATAAAAGTTAATGTTAAATAATCAACGAGTCGGAGAATGACTAAAGAATTCAAGCAGAGCAGGAATGGGGAATCTTTATGATACTGTGGGCCACATTTCCTTCTGGACAACATTCCGAGAGTCCTATGTCAGTGGTGGCAAGGGCAGAGGAAAAAGGGGGGCAGAGCAATTAATGTAAACTTCACCTTGTACAGTAGACTAGTTTCTACATAGACTCACAACCCCTCTCAGTCCTCCATCCTGATAAAGAGGCATTATCAGAATTCAAGGACACCTTCAAGAAACCCAAGAAACATGTTTGGGTTTAAAGTAGGACCAATGAGGAGACGTGGTCTGGGGAGAAATCTAAGGCCCAGTTAGAGAGGCCTAGAGGGCAGCATTTACTCCCTCCCAGCACAAGGTCCCCCAACTCTGAAGTATGGTTGGATTTTGCATTTAAAATGCAAAATAAAAAAAGAGGTGGGTTACCTTAAAAATATGCAAAAACTGCAAGAGGCTGGGTTTGTTTTTTGAGCTAGCCAAATGTTTTTCAGGAGAGATCCACACCTTATACAGATAAGAAATAGCAAAAAGGACTGAAGGCTCCATAAAAAAAGATTTGTCTTTTAGGGAGAGCTATAAGCAACTGACCTCTCCTAATATATGAAGATAAATTGGAAAGGCCTTCTCCAGGGGAACAAGACATTCTCCAGCCGTTTCTTGGAAGGGAGGGGGCAAAACATTAGCAATGGTCATAGCACAGCTTCTTTGACTTTTCCTAATGAGTTTTGTTGGGGTGGGGGCTGCTGCTTCTGCTGCTGCTGCAAATGACAGCAGCAGCAACTGTGCTGACAGCCTAGCCACCATTTTGCATCACCCATAGTGTCATTCCAGGGAAAATGGCAGCCCACACAGACACGCACACAGAGAATATTCAGATATGATTCTGCAAAATCGTCCTTTTTTCAGGGGTTGAGAAAAAAGAAAAATCTTTTATCTGTTACATTCTGAGCCATAGGCTTATGTTAAATTTAATGTATATCATTAAATTAGGATTGATGGATTATTCTTACATGTTTATTGATTATTAGCTGACTCCGTTCCTTTTCCTCATTCTTTTTCCTTTTGTTCTAATAAAGGGGAGGGGGGCAGAGAATCTCAAGTCCACCGCCCTCCAAAGGTCTTCTGAGAGCCATTTCAGCTCAGCTGTGATTTTAAGATTAGAACTGCATCTTTAAAGCAGGCAAAATATACATTTAGAATATTTCTGTCTCCTATATTCTGCATATGCCAGGAAGGAACTAGATTGTCCAGGTTCCCATGCTTTCTGTTAATCATACGAATTCCACACATTAAACCCAGGAGATTGTGATCTGTAATGTGCCTTTAGGGAAACTCTAATGGTCTCCAAGAATCTCTAGCTTAAAGTTATAGTTAGGTGTAGAGAAATACAACTCTAAAAGGGTAGGGGATAAAGGAAAGTAGGAAGGAATTGCAATACATGCAAAGGATGATGATTCAAAATGTAGTAGCCAAAAGATAAACTGAAATTTGGATTTAGGAAAGCATTTCTACAAAACACCACATGCTGATAGACCTTTCCTTTGGAGTATCAGAATTCGCTTCAAAGAGTCAATCAGAGAGCAGTAAAATATTTCCTTTTTTATTTTGTCATGACAAAGTAATGGTACAGATACGCATTACCCAATGTTTGCCTGCCTTCTCTGGGCTTGCCAGCCCTTTTTAGACATTGCAAAATAATGCCACCTGTTTTCTGGGAAATCGTAATTTTACCAACTTCCTATGTCCTTATATGGGCTGACCTTATATGGGCTTGCTTGCGCCCCTTCTCCTTCCTGCACCACCTCTCCACGCCATGAACCTCAACACGTGCTCAAATGTAAAACATGTGATTTATACTAGTGGCAATAAAATGGGGCTTTGTTTCCTGCATTATTACCCCCCTCGCCTTCTTGTCTTCAGTCTCCCCCCAACTGGAGCCTATTCAACCTTGCTCTTTACTGCCGAAGCTAGACATTCCAAGGGGCCCTGTAACATTTAGGCGAGAAAGCCTTGTTCTTACCTCACCCCTTTGGAAAAACCTATGAGAGAGAAGAAAATGCCTTAAACAGTTTTCTTTCTTTTGTTCTTTTGGATCATATAGAGAACAATATTCTAATGGCCCCTTCAATGCAGGTTAAAATGGCATTGCAGGGGGTTGAACTAGATGACCCTTGTCATCCCTTCTAGCTCTACAGGTCTATGAAATGACAAGATCACTTGCCGTTTCTCTTTGTATTCCACAATGGTCTGAAAATCCCCTATAGAACATGTGCACATAAATGCATATCTGCACAAGCTTCTCCCCATCCACCTCATATATCATGTCCCCAGGCATGCAGTGAGCATGCTGGTATAATCTGCACCTAATTTGGGAGAGTATCCTGTTTACCGTGCCAAATTCTGCTATTGCATTGGAGAGGTAACTACTCATTTAAGAGAGGTTTGTTTTTTGTTTTGCAAAAGTCATTGTAATATTTGTGCAGAATACTTTTGTTTCCTGAACTTTATGGAAAAGTTGGAATCCCACTTTGTAATCCTTTCATTCAGAAGAAGAAGAAATGTGATTTTGGGGGGTGCAGAGAGAGGATCTTGAGAAAAGAAGGCAAAGAGGGTGAGAGATTACTAGTCATATCCCTGTTGGTCTTAGGCTCCAGATTTCAGCCTCCCATTAATTTTTTTTTTAAATCCTGTGAGATAATAGCACTGCACATACATATGTGGGAGAAATTTGATTCAGTGACCCTACCTAATCCATGGTCTCTGAAACAATACGCAAAGTTAAACACAACCATCCCTAAAAATTGCTGTGTAGTTCTCTAGCCAAATAATGTATTCAATGATTCATATACTGAGGTAAAGTGTTTCATTAAAAAATACATGAATTAGCAATCATAACATACAATAGCCATGCTGCCTGGGCCTGATGGGAATTGTAGTCCAAAACATTTGGAGGATACTAGGTAACATAACACAACTACCTTGTATTGACTTTGACCATTGGTCCGTCTAGCTCAGTACTATCAACATTGGCTGTCAGTGGTTCTCCAGGATTTTGTGGGATAACCAGCCTCACATAGCCAACATGCTTAATTCTAATTATTGCATAAATGGGTTAATGCCATAGAGTAAGCTATCTAAGCTATCCTGCTGGGCTTAGGTAGATCACTCACCCTCACCTTGGAAGGAAGGTAATCAAGCCTAGAGGAGAATAATAATAATAATAATAATAATAATAATAATAATAATAATAATAATAATAATAATTTATTTATACCCCGCCCATCTGGCTGGGCTTCCCCAGCCACCCTGGGCGGCTTCCAATAAAATATTAAAATACAGTAATGCATCAAACATTAAAAGCTTCCCTAAACAGGGCTGCCTTCAGATGTCTTCTAAAAGTCTGGTAGTTGTTGTTCTCTTTGACATCTGGTGGGAGGGCGTTCCACAGGGTGGGTGCCACTACTGAGAAGGCCCTCTGCCTGGTTCCCTGTAACTTGGCTTCTCGCAGTGAGGGAACAGCCAGAAGGCCCTCAGCACTGGACCTCAGTGTCCGGGCAGAACAATGGGGGTGGAGATATTCCTTCAGGTATACTGGACCAAGGCCATTTAGGGCTTTAAAGGTCAGCACCAACACTTTGAATTGTGCTCGGAAATGTAATCTGGTTGCTTCTACTTGGCTGCTTTGCTCTTACAAGCCATTCTTCAATTTCTCTACCAGTAATTTAGGAACTTTCACCACTGTACCTAAGCCACGTTTTACTGCCTGTGCAACTTATTCTGGATGCTATATGGAGAAGCTCAGTCAATTCCACTTTCAACTTCTCCCAAATGCTAGCCTTTTACTCCATTGCCTCACTGTCCCATTGACTTATTTGCCCCACAATTCCCTACCCCAGCCAGTCCACGTATCTGTTCTTCCTTTTGTGCTACTGAAGGACATGCCTAATTTTGTCCAACTTCAGTCTTCTCCTTCCCCTCTGCTACATCAGTATGACCTACAACCATTCAACCAGTCCTCAGTGTCACTGGTGGAGGAAGGGGGGTGTGGTGGGTGCAGTCTGCCCCAGGTGTCATCCATGGGGGGGGGGTGACATCGCTGTACCACCCCCCTGGGATGCTTGCTGCGCCCCTGCGGGCAGCTAGCCCCGCCCCTGGGTGCACAGCATGTGTGCTGCTCTGGGTGCTGGAGCAGCTAGCTCCGCCTCTGCTCAGTGTTCCCATTTCTCAGGATGGACCAATTGCATAAAGGTACCATATTAAATGTCCTGCTATTACCCATTTCATTCATTGCAGTTTCATTGTTTACTCACTGTGTACAAAACAAAGGGAGCAGAGGTCTTCAAACAATGAAATCTTGCAGCTTTTCTTTGTTGCTGTTGGCTTGAAAGCTGTTGTGATGACATTATTGCCAGTGCTGTGCTTATTCTAGCTTCAACAGCTTGCTACCTTTGCAAACAAGCTGCTTTCATATTTCCTGTTCTTCGACTTAATAAATTCATTGCTAGGAGCATAAAGAAGCATTTAGAACAATTAATGATGTGCCGGATATCTGCTTGGATATATTTGCATTGACATGCCCTTTCTCCTGGGATGCCTCTGCTTCTCTGGCTAATTATTGAACTTAATTAGAACAGCTGATGGGGGGGGCACAAGTAGCAACCAGTATTTTAAAGTGTGTCAGGCTTACTTAGAGGTAAAGTATTCATTAGCCTCAGTTTAGAGTCGGCAGAGGACATCACCAGTGTTAAGTTTCCCATGTGGCTCCCATCAGATTTAAATGCACACCATGTGCACTAGATTTTGTTACAACACATATATTAGTATAGCACAACAGCTGTGCACATGACCAACCCATATATAAAACAGAGAGAACACAACCATCAGCAATGCACCTATCTTAATTTAAACATACAAGTTGATATAAGCCATCCAACTGTCCAGATAAGTATCTACACAAAATTGCCATTTAGAAGAATCATGTTCAAGTTTAGCTAGGGCAGTGAAGTCCTCAGACCTTGCACGTTGGCAAGTGTTAATTGTTGGCAGATGTTTATTCTTTCAGGTTTGGAATATAAGTCTCCTAGCAACCATAAGGTATGTCATGTGTAAGCCACCTTCAACATAAGAAGCAGCCCCTAGCCAATGTTTTAAATAATAAACGCTGCATGCAGATGAACTGAGAAAAATGAGAAGTGCACATACTACATATATGGGAAGAGGCAATGCTTTGCTTCTAAGATGGAGGGGAACTGGATTTCTCCAGTTTCTCCATAACCATTGATAATCAAGATGACTATTAGTGCAGATAACATCAAGTTTGCTTCTCTCCCCACCCCCTTTATCTGTCTGTGCCCACATGTGAATTGGAAATGTGAGGGTGGGAGGAGACATAAAGAAGCCAAAGCATAGGAAACTGCCTTAAACAGATTCAGATCATGGATCCATCTAGCACAGTGTCATCTACACTGAGCAGCAGTGTTTCAGGAAGGGTACATTCCCAGCTCTACCTGGAGATATTGAGGATTGAACCTAGGACCTTCTCCATGCATGCGGGATTCTTTCTCCCACAAAGCCCCAGACCATTTTGTAATTGCATATGTCCACTACTCCTTGTGTTTATGCCTACTGTTCTTTAAGTTTATCAAATTATACATGGTGTGGAGAAAGAACAGGGCTTCTCCTTTTCTCATAACACTAGAACTCGTGGACATCCAGTGAAGCTGAAGGATGGAAGATTCATGACCTACAGAAGGAAGTACTGCTTCACATACCACTTGTTTCACTCGCTCCCACAAGGAGGCAGTGATGGCCATCAACTTGGATGGCTTTAAAAGAGGATTGGACAAATCCATGGAGGAGAAGGCTATCTATGGCTACTAGCCATGATGGACATGTTCTGTCTTTGCAGTTGGAGACAGTGTGCCTCTTAATGCCAGTTGCTGGAAACCACAGAGGGAGAGTGCTCCGGTCTTGTTTGTGGGTTTCCTAGAAGGCAACTGAGTGGCCACTTTGAGAGCAGGATGCCGGACTAGGTGGCCCATTGACTGATCCAGCATGTTTTTTTCTGAAATTCTGAAATGTTAAAGAATGGAGCTGTGGGGGAGTCCTGACTTATCAGTTTCTCTTGAAAGAGAACATCAAGCCATTTAGAACTCCAATCTCCGGGGAGATCTTTCAATGGGAAGAACTTCAGACATTCTCCCCTTAGCAAATTTGAAGGAGAGAGGCTGCACGAAACACTTATGTGGGTATGTTGCCCATATCAGCTATAAACTGGGTCTCATTGTTTTCACCATGTAGGTGGATCGGGGGAGGGGGGACTTCCCCAAAGTTCCTGGCTTGGAAAATGAATGATGTGTGAAAACCAAAGAATTGTAATGGCAACTATTCCATAGTTTTATCTGTCTGTCTGGTTTTAATCTGCAATAATAGTCACCCATCTGAAATGCTGAGACCCGCCGCGGTAATGGAAAGCTTTGCGTCTGATTTATTATAGCCTGAAATTAATTTAATCACAGTCCAATTCAGATCAGTCTGTGGCAATGAAGATGAACTACTTCTAGCTCAGTAGGCAGTAAGCTGATGTGCACAGTATACCCACTAGGCATGGCACTCTCTGCAAATACACAGGCAAACTGTGAATGCTACAACATAGCTTGTGTAGGGCATGCCTGGTACTTAATTTGTGCAATGGAGGAGGGTCTGAAGTCCAAATCCATCTTGAGGGCATGCCCTGATCTTGAAAGATGGGAATGGATTGTGAGTACCCAGTGTTTTAGGAGAGGCATTCTAAACAATCTGTACATAGTGGTTGGCTAACCTATGGCCCTCTAGATGTTATTCAGCTCCAGATCCCATCAGCCCCAGGCATCATGGCCAATGGTCAGGTATGGTGGGAGTTGTAGCTCCAGTGCTCAGGTTGTGCTTGGGGGTTTCCTAGAGATACCTGGTTTGCTGCTATAGGAACGGGATGCTGGACTGGATGGGCCATTGGCCTGATTCAGCGCGTTCTTCCTATGCTCTTATGTTTGTTCATGTAATTTTACAGGACAATTCTGTGCATGTCTGTGCTGAAGTAAGTCCCATTGAGTTCAATGAGACTTACTTCCTGGTGTGTATAGATCTGCAGCATTACAACTAAATCTTATACACGTCTGTCTAATCTGTACATGCCAATAGGATTGCAATTCATGTTTGGGGTTTTTTTTGTTTCCACTAAATCAAAGCTCAACTTTGACTAGCAACAAGATACTCTTTGACCCAAAAACAGAGTGGTTATCACCATGTCAGGAATATAGGTTATCACCATGTCAGAAAATAGACGTAACAAATACAGAATTCCAAAGCATTTATCCCAAGTTACTAATCAAATGCATATTGAGCAAGATTGGTTTTCTGAAACACTCTTTAAAGAAACTTTTTGTGCAGAGGCTATTGTTTCCCATCCTGGTGGTTCTGTTGTTCTGACTCACCTTAAATCTGAGCTCTCCAAAGATTAGGTGACACAAGTTACCGTGAAATTATTGCTGTTTCCAGTAGATTAATGAAGAACTTAGTTATCTTCTTGTTACTGTGTAATCGTAACTGATATTTCACATGTAAGGTATAATTAAGCTGTCATGACTGAAGCTACTGAGGAGCACATGGGAGCTTTTTCTGACACATTGCTTATTATTTGTGTTGCCTCCATTGTTCTTGGCGCCCTGTGACATGGCAGCATAGTCAAGCATCCCCATTGCTCTTATGTAACCATCATCTAAAGAAGGAAAGAGCGCTGGTGGGCACATGGGATCCTGTCTTGCTCCTCCATTAGCAGGCAAACCAAACAAATTTATCCCCTATCCTTAACTGAAAGGGGTGCAGGACTGGGAAACCTGCCTGGATGCCTGTAGATGTCACAAATAAAATTTGGCTTGTGAAATGTAGACTAGAGGCTAAGCCCACTCAAATCAATGTGTTCATATTTATCATTGAAAACATTTTTGCCCTGCTTGTTTAACTGGAGACAGTGGCGTAGCGTGGGGGTGCAGGGGTGGGCGGCCGCACCGGGCGCAACATCTGGGGGTTAGGGTTAGGGGGCGCAAATCCACAGGTTAGGGGGCGCAAATTACTTGCCTTGCCCCGGGTGCTGACAACCCACGCTACGCCACTGACTGGAGAAAGGTGGAGGGACCCAGTGAGGCTTACAAATATAAGTGGAAGACACTGCTCTCTGGTTTATAATCTAAAGGTCATAATTTAAACATAAAGGGGATTGGGAGGGAAGAGGTGCAAAGCCAACTCAGGGACTAGTTCTTAGTTACAGAGCTCTTGCAAGAACCAGATGGAACAGAACACAGCAGAAGGAGAGAAGGGCCCAAAGGTTGCTAGTCTCTTTTTGCTGAGGGGGAAATCCTGTTGCCACTACCATTTTGCATTGTGCAAGGTGCAGTCCCTCCAAATGTCCCTATTTTCCAGGAGTGTCCTGATTTAGAGAAGCTGTCCCAGTTTCTGATTTGATCCTGGAATGTCCTGCTTTTCCTTAGGACGTCCATATTTTCATTAGATAAATTTTGGAGGATGTGGTGCGCTGTCCCTATTTTCACTGGAGAAATGTTAGAAGGTATGGAGTTATCCAGGCCCCGAGCCGGTTGAAGGCAATCCTGTATAGGGAAGGTTTTTTAAAATGTTTAATGTCTTATATTATTATATATGTTGGAAGCTGCCCAGAGAGGTTGGGGCAACCCAGTAAGATGGGTGGGGGATAAATAGTAAAATTATCATTATGGAATGGGATGTCCCTATTTTCATCAGAGAAATGTTGTAGGGTATGAAGGTGCCTGGTCGTTGTCTTCTTCTTCACAAAAAACCAATAGTTTATCCTTGTTTTTCTGAGAATATATGACATTTTGCAGCAGGCTTTTGGGAAATGAAGAAATAGCAATGGAGAGAAGGGGTAAAAGTTGCTTTATGCTTGCATGAAGCCTGTTCTGTAAATGTGTGGTATGAATTAAAACTACAATGAATGACTTTGTTCTCTCAATAGGTGACCTGTCTCCACGATTTCTTCGGTGACGATGATGTGTTTATTGCCTGTGGTCCAGAGAAATTCCGCTATGCACAGGATGACTTTTCTCTGGATGAAAATGGTAATATCAATCACACTGTTATCTAAAAATTTGTGTGTTGTAGGAGGCAGGGGTAAAATCTTTTTATACCTTTATCAGCTTGAAGTTGGATTGCCATAGGGCTTTTTATTTTAGATGTGTGGGCGTGAATGCATGTACCAGTAAATACTAAGGGTGTGTGTCACTTCTGTGACAAGGTAAACCAAGGTGATTTGGGGAAGACTCCTATTTCTGAGTTGGATCGTGCAGTTAACAAGGCATTTTGAGGTGTAGCAGGTACTCCCTAAGCTAAGAGTGACCCTGGCAGTTGAAAAAAGTGCACAACCAAACCCCACCTGGAACAAAGGATGGTATTCAACCAAATAATTATGGCAGTAGAACTCGTTTTGCTTGAACAGAGGGACTTCTCCCCCCCCCCCCCAGCACCATACACAAATCTGCTTCAGAGGGTTGAGGGAAACCGCATAATAGATTTAGTGAGTGTGTGGCTGGAGGAGAAGGGGAGAAGATTCTGTTGCGCAAGGATAAATCCTTGCCCTGATGGGATCTTCCCCTTGGTGCTGCATTGAATACAACCCCAAGCTGACTGGGGAAAGTCCTAGAGCTCAAGAGGGCTAGGGGTGAATGTGGTGGGAGCTTCATTTTGATGGACAGGTCTAACTTTTAATCACATTTGTTTTCCTGGAGCATTCGAATAACAGTGACAATTTCATTTTGATGTTTGGTAGTGGGTGAAAACAGTGGCTGGCAGTCAATGAAGTTTTACTCAGAGCAGAGCTACTGAAATTACTTGGCCTAACTTAGTCATGTTCATTAATTTAAGTGGGTCTACTCTGAGTAAAAACCACTGTATGTTTATTTTTCACATGGATCTATGCCTCTCATTCTGCAAATCAATGACAAATTCTTCATTATATCCCCAAAAATCTAAGGTTTGGTGGACAGAAACCCACATCCAGAAACCCTATTGGAGTAATAAGGTCATTTTGGTTTGTGACATTTTTCCTACCATGGGGAAGGTGTTCATTCCCCCCCCCCCATTATTCCTATTGTACTAATACCCAAAAGGTAAAGTCTTCCTTTGCTGAATAAGAACTGCAGCTACCATTTAAAAATTGGACAGGCTTCCTCTGCTCAGGAGGAGTGACAATGCCTGCAAATGGCATTCTGTTCCACGAGAAAATTGAAAGTTATAGCTTTTATAAAATAATAATAATCAAAATATAAAGGTGCCCTATATGAAAATATTGAATACATTTGCCTATACTTTGGCAGTCTCAATCCATTCTTGAGGTTCTGCTGTGCCTACAAATTTCATCCACTTCTGAGAAAATAAAAGGCTATAGCCATGTTTAGATTCCCTGTTATAGGGGGTGGGGGGGCAGGGGACAGACACATCTTTGTTTTTAACAGACCTAAAAATTTGGTCCTGAATAACAAGTCAACTTGGAGGGATGCTGAATAGCTCTGAAACAGACTAGGCTGCTTCCCAAAGTTAGAAATATATTCAAATATTGTGGTGAGTGCACACCTCTAGAAAAGGCAGCTTGAATTTTATATGCACAAGTGGTTGTTTTGCTGTCTGTGAGTTTTCAATATCCCCTCCCCACCAACACCAAGTCTGTCTGTCCAATGTTAGTTAAAGCTTATGAATTGTCCACTTGGGTGTGGCTTGTCTCACTTTTAAACTTCACAGCATATCTCCCTTGTCCACTTTGAAATGCGTGAAGAACTGTGACAAGTGATCTCCTCCAGAGAAATTGTACATGTCTTATCCAAACTGCCTCTCCAAATGTTGCTTTAGCCAAAATCCATTGACAGCCTAAGAATCAGCAACCTCACCTCTTCCTTGAGAAATATTGCTAAAGGTCCTCTGCTCCTCTTAAAAATCCTGTTTGGTTAAAGGTGAGGCCCAACATTGACTCTGAATTGTACTTTCGGAAAGGTTGTGATGGTAGCATTTGAGACGGGAAATTCTGACAGCCCAATTTTCTGTCTTATTTGTGCCATGGCTCTCTCTGTGCTGGCCTCAAGCCACTGTTAGGAGGCAGACTTGATGCCTGTATTTCAAGTGAGAGGATAAAATAACCTCCTTTCAGAATATACTACTAACTGGGATGTACTTGCCTATGTAGCTACGCACCAAATTTCAAATTCTCTTGTGGGGAAATGTGCTGCTACCATCGTTGATGAAACCCTAGTGTCTTCATAAATGCATAGATATCTGGAAATGCAGTCCGTGAATGTAGATGTCTGGGTTTCCCACTGATTGAGCAGTTTACGCATGTTAGCATCTAATGGGCAATGACAGATTTGCCACAAGGCAGAATAGGTGGTCTCATTAATGGTGCCAACATTATACACTTCACAGGAGCGGCAGGATCTGCCAGGAAATGTCATCTCATTATAGCCATATGGATGCATTTTGTATAAGATACTTAATCACTCCCATTAATTTTTTAAAATGTTGATTTGTCAAGTGCTTCAAATGCAGGATGCAGCACCCCAAGAACTGCCTCTCCCCCTCTCTTTCTTTTTTGTAAACCAACGCTCTTTTGAATGCAATCTCTTAAACTCAGTAGAAGGCCCTATATGGCTCCTTATCCATCTTCCAAATTGAAAAGCAAATAACGCTATGTAGAACAAGCAAATCTATGCAAGTTTAGCTTAAGTTGCATAATTAATACTGCTTGCAGCATTCAGCAAACTTGGCTGAGAGATGAATGGCAAAGGATTTCATCTGTCATCCCCCCTTTTCCTGACATAGATCTTCAATCACCCCTTCTTCCCTGGCATGGATGGGGGGGCACTATTTTGTGGTTCACCTCAGATACTGGCCCTGATTGCATTGAGCCCTTCAGTGGGCAGATCCAATGTTGCTGGCTTCTCAGCCCTCAGTTAATTATCAGCCAGCTAGGAACCTGAGCAGGAAATGTGCAAGCCACCAGGACCATAACAGGGTCCAAGGGTCTCAAGTCATAATGCATGCTTATTATGCAAGCTCCAAAATGCATCCCAAGAAAACTAACTCGCCCCTTCCTCGCTGCCTCCCAATCTAAAGTCTTTGCTAGTTTACCCATCATTCCCACTTGACTGAGATGGTTTTTTGGTGGGTGGCAGCCCTTGGTTTTCCTCCCACCCCTACACGCACAAAAGTCTCAGTCATCGCTTATGGAATCAGAAAGTCTTCGTGAAACTTACACGTTGGCTTGGACCCAAGAGTCTTATGTATATTTTAGCAGTTCTCACAGCTCCAGGGAAGCTCTCTCTCTGTCTCTCTCAAGACAATTTGGAAAAGAAATCCTGACAGGGCAACTTGACAGGAAGCCCAGCTTGAGGTGTCTGAACCCAAAGAAGACTGGGCATTCTGCCAACCAGCGGAACATTTTGCTTGCAGGTGCTCAGAGCTCCCACATCTCTTTTCAGGTTCTTGGGAGATGCAAAACCTAGAAGCTGTTTATTGTGCATTATGTGTTGCTAGTGAGAGCCCCATTAAAATTCCAGTGTATTAGCTTTTATTATTAATTAATTAGATATATATCTTTCCCTTCCTTATAAAAGAGCCCAGGGCAGCAAACAGACAAGCCATAAAACAGTTAAAACATCTAAAAAACAATTCCAATGCAGCTGCAGACTGGGAAAGATCTCTGCTTAAAAGGCTTGCTGAAAGAGAAAGGTCTTCTGTGGGCACCCAAAAGATGACAGAGGTGTTGCCTGTCTGATACCCAAGGGAAGAGAATTATGAATGGTAGATGCTGTCACACTAAAGGCCTGATTCCTATGTTGTACCATACGGACCTCCTGATGAGGTGGTATCTACAAGAGGCCCTCATCTGCAGACTTCAGTGACTGATTGAGTATATAAGATGTGAGATTATCTTACAGATATCCTGATCCCATGCTATAGAGGGCTTTATACACCAGAAGCAGCACCTTGTTTGCAGCCTGGTAGGTAACTGGCAGCAGTATACATGAGAACATGACTGTTAGAAACCACATCATCTTTGGCACATGCACGCCCTCACACACCACACCATACCAGCTCTGCAGTCTGACTTGTGTGGACCAAAAGGGCTTCAGGCTCCCAGGCATCTTCTCTTCTATCACCACAGCAGAGAGACCAAACAGTTGAAAGTCTCTGCAGCCACTGGTTTGGCTGTTCTAAGTCATGCTGCCCCCTCCCAAGGCAATGTGGACTGTATTCAAGGCACCTGCAGCAACAAAATGCATCTCTCTCTAGACCTGGCATTAAAAAAGAAAAGAAAAGTCAGTAATAACAGATTCAACAACTAACAATTCGCTTTCCTGACACCTGAAAAACTCTGTCTAATGATAGGGTCAGATGTGGTAGCAAAAGCCAGAGCAGGATACCTTGCAGCTGCACCCAGAATTACAGCAGTGAATGAATAACTTCCTTAAACCAAACCCTGCCATCTTCAGGGGCAGACCTATGGCACAGGGAGAGGTAGCTGCAGCCTTGAGGTGCTGCTGCTGACGTGAGCTTCAGTCCATGTGTTATCAATAGAAAGGAGAAGCACCAGGCACCTACTACTCATGTGTAAAAGCATCGAGACTGTGTCCTCTTAGACCTTTGCCAGCCACACACACATTGTTCACAGTAGATTAAAAGCTTAAATGAATAGAGAGTCATGGATAAGAATGGAGGAAGAATCTGTTTTAAATGGGTTTATACCCAGAATTTGGTGGTTCTGACTGATCAAGCTTTGCCCACATGTTACGGCTTCTTGCATCAAGCTTCTTGTGCATGTTTATGAAAAAGCCCAACTAATTATATGCAAAGTTACACAAGCAAAAGCTATGCATATGAAAAGAGTCAAGCCCCACACAGTACTATATTTCTGCAGTATAATTTCATAAGAATGAATACATGAATCAAAGAGCAGGATGAGTATTAGGGGGAGAAAACCCACATCTGTATGGATAGGCTCAACATCAAGATTTCAAGAAAATTTCAATCCTTATCTCAGTCCAAGCTTTCCTTTTCAGTTGCTTGCTTAGTTGTTTGTTTGGGGTTCCCCCCTTCAAATAAATTCCTAAGGCTGCTAAACCCCCACCAGAAATACAATTAAAATATACAAGACTCTACATGTTTTTAATTAGTAAGGTTGGGCACTTGAACCCCTAGTGCCTAACATTTATTGTTAGTGTATCATATATAATTAATATTCATGCCATTCCATCCAATTTTGGTATATAAATGCAAATCAGGCATTTAGAAACTAAAGGACATCTTTTCATCTTCCCATTCTTCAAAATGAGTACAGTAAGGTCTTTGGGGTGAGGAGAAGATGCTCTGTGTTACAAATTCATATTGGGCACAAAGAAATGATACTTCCATTTTGGATGGATTGGGCGGATAGGCAGATGAACAGATAGATAAATGCTGTTTTGAGAGGTTCAGTAGTGATGGCTAACTGGTGTTGGTTCCCAGCATTCTGAAGTACATGTTGGAGTTCTGCGAGAATTGGGTTGCCCCAGTGTTGCCCGAGTGTTTGATAGGGCCCATCTGCACTATACATTTAAGACAGTATCATTCCACATTAAGCAGTCACTGCTTCCTTCCAAAGTATCTGGGAATTGGGGCTGTGTGAGTGGGATAAGGGTCTCCTAATGACTTTCAGCATAATGAACAAACTACAGTTCACTGGACCCTTTGGGAAAACAATGACTGTCTAAAGTGATAGGATTGTGCTTTTGATGTATAGTGCAGATAGGGCTATAATATGCATCCAAGCTCCTATACAGGCATTAGAGTCTCTGAATTGGACCATGCCCTTGCCATCCTCCTTTCTCAGGCTTTATTTCACAGCTCAGCAGCTAGAGTTGATATGTCTGTGGTGCCTGATGTCCTGCAGATGCATGTCTCTTACTGTGATGGCTTTTGTCATGATGACATGAGTAATTCTGCTTGCCTGACTGGAGGATAGCTGACAATGTGAGGGACATCGGCTGCTGCCTGATGTGATGTCCTGATGCTTGACAAGGCAAAGTATTCTCTATCTCATAGTCCTCTCCTGCATTCACCTCTCTGCTTCTGTGCCTCTGAGCGCCTTTGAAAAAAGGTTATTCCTTCTCTTTTAAATCTATTCATCTTGGCAGTGTCTTAGGGCTCCCCAGCAAGCCTGACTCTTGGAGACTGTTATAATCTTGCTTTCTGCCTCTCCAACCCCCATGCCTAGCTCTGATGGTGCGGTTCTGCATATATTGGCATTTTCCATGGTGACATTACATTATAATGCCATCTCAGAAGACGCCATATCGTTGTCGTCCCTCCACACTAATTGTAAGGAAACTTGGGGAATTTTATTGCCAACCTCTGTTCTGACTGTGTGTGTGTGTGTCTTCTCTATTTTTCAGTTAAAAAAAATACATGTAACAAACAGTCTCCATATACCCTCACCACCCAAGGAACATTCCATGCATATACAAAGTAAATGGAGACTGTATCAAGCAGCTTATTATTAATTATAGTAGTTCTACTCTTCATCTTAACACACTGCCCCAGAGTGAACCATTGGTAGCTGGTGGGGGGGAGGGACAACATTATCCTTTCCAGTGGAGTGAATAAGCATGTGCCATATAGTTTCAAAATTGTCTTTGGTCTTTGTGTTCCACCAGAGCTAAGTTAGCTGCTGTTTTCCAGTACTGTTAGGAGTGCCATATGTCTGGGTTTTCCCGGAAACATGTGGGAATCGGACTGACAAAATGGCGTCCGGGCGGATTTTTGCAGAATCGGCAAAATGTCCAGGAAAACGCTAACGTATGGCAAGTAGGACAATTTATTTTTTTAAAAAATGATTTTAAAATCCAAAAAAGCCCCCAAACAGCCTCAACCAATATAATGTTTTTCATAATAACAGCAGCATATGATCCAAATAACTGCAGCAGCTTTCTTTTCTGGAGAAAGCATCAGCATCAACAGCATCCCTTCCTCCAGCACACAGATGCAGCTTTGGCCAGAGGAGTAGTGGATGCTCTCCCTCATCATCCCTCCAGTGCCTGCTAAGGAGAGGTTTCCAAGCGGACCTCACAGCCAGCAGTGAAGGCTGGGAGGACCCTGCAGGAGGGCAAGGGCCACCTTTCCAGCAGCCACTGTCTCCCCTCGCAGCTCTAGGGTGCAAATCACCGGTGCCCCGCCACCAACAACATAGAAGTCCTTGCATATTGCTATAGAGAGGTGTGTGTTTTAGCGGGGAGCAGTAACCCCCTCCACTAACTACCTCACTGGCCAAGCTTCCTCCTCCTCCTCTGCTGACAGGCTGTGGGTAGGTGTGAGTGTGCCAGGAGCTGGTGTGCAGGAGAAGCATTGTAGGCTCGCATTGAACGTGCACAGACACTTGTGCCTCCCTGTCTGGATTTTTACTTTTGGGTGTAATTATGTTTCCAGCTGCAGACATGAAAATGATTAGTAGGTCCTTAAACAGTAAATTAATACGGTCATCTGTAAACAGATTTAATAAAGCTAGCCTCAGAACAGGTTGTACCACTTGTCTTGTAACAGAAGGAATTTCTTCAAAGACTAATTTCCAAAATAATTGTATAGGTTTGCATTGCCACCACATATGGATGTATTAGCCTATCTGCTGGCATCCTCTCCAACATAATGCTTAATAAAAATAATAATAATTGTATGCCACCCATCTGACTGGGTTGCCCCAGCCACTCTGGGCGGCTCCCAACAGAGTATTAAAAACACGGTAAAACATAAACATTAAGAACTTCCCTAAACAGGGCTGCCTTCTAAAAGTCAAATACAGTGGTACTTCGGGTTACGAACTTAATTCGTTCCAGAGGTCTGTTCTTAACCCAAAACCATTCTTAACCTGAGGCGGGCTTTCACTAATGGGGCCTCCTGCTACTGCCAGCGTGCAATTTCCGTTCTCATCCTGGGGCAAAGTTCACAACCTGAGGTACTACTTGCAGATTAGTGGAGTTTGTAACCCGAAGTGTTTGTAACCCAAAGCGTTTGTAACCCGAGGTACCACTGTACAGTAGTTGTTTATTTCCTTGACATCTGATGAGAGGGCATTCCACAAGGCAGGTGCTACTATTGAGAATGCCCTCTGCCTGGTTCCCCACAACCTCACTTCTCGCAGTGAGGGAACTGCCAGAAGACCCTCGGAGCTGGACCTCAATGTCCCGGCTGAACAACATTGGTGGAGACAGATGTGTAGTGTCATCTGTGAATTGTTTTAAAATTATTTTCTCTCATTTTAGCTAAATCTGACCTAAAAGGTCCCCCCCCCCCCCGGTTTTGCCATACTGTGTTATCAATTTCACAATATAGATCTGATTCACAAATAGATCCCCTGTCATTACATCACAGGTAATCTTTTAGATATAGGATAGCAACTTTTTTGATTCTATGTATAATTTAAAGTCAGTTGTTCAATAGTATTTAAGGGTCTGGTGGCTTGAGATAATACTGCTGGGTTAGCAAGGAAATGTATAATTTGATGTATGGACAGCGAACTGATTTCAAGGTCACCAAATTGTATCATTTTCTGTACTCCAGTAAGAGGTTTCATTCCCTTATAGAGGTCTCTTTTTGTGTGTACTCCCTTTTGGTTCCAGCCTTTGAAATGTGTTTCTCTAAAACTGTTACAAAACGAATAATTGTACACATTACTGGGGCCAAATTTTTGGATCTTGAGGTTCAAACTTGTAGGTCTGCTAAAGAAAAGGGACTCAGTATATTGTTGAGGACAATAGACTGGTAAGTTAAATAGGTTAAGGTCTCAGCTCTATTTTTATTAAAACAGATTATTTTTTCATTATTACATGTGCAGGATCATGACCATAATAAATTTGGGGTCCCAAGTCTTCCCATATGTGTTGATTTATTTAAATTGGATTCTGCCACCTTGGTTTTTCGCTTTGCTGTTTAAATTTAATTGAGTTAAATTCTGTTTGTTTGTTTTTTAATAATAATTATGGATTTGATCAGGGCATCAAAATTCTTTTTCTTGCAGAAATATTCTGTAGGATTCTTCTTTTTTTATATAAAGTGCATTGGAAGGGAGTTAGCAGAAAACACACCCTCCACAAGAGAAAGAAAGAAAAAATCCCAGCTACCTCAAACAGCAGCAACAAACATCATCATTTCATTTTGGCATTATTATTCATCATTCCATTTTGGCGAGCGTCCCAGGGGGGCGGGGGGGGGATGACACCTGGGGTGGACCTCACCCACCACACCCCCCCTTCCTCTGCCAATGCCCACAGGCTTACATTCTAATAAAAAACAAATAAATAAAAATACATCACACAAGGGAAAAGGGGCAAGGAGGGAAGAGAATAAAAGCAAAAAAAACCCTCAAGCCCCCTTGTTTAGACAGGTGTTCCTATTTCTCCCACTGAGGCAGCCTGACAAAATGGCTGCCCTCAGATGACAGTGGAGGGAGAGAAGGCCTAACGGAGCTGGCCTGTCGCAGCTCTGCTTCTCAGCTCTCCCAGTGGCTGCCCTTGATTGGCAGTCTCCTTTACCCATAAAATAAATAAATGGAGATCCCACCCTCATATATACACACTGACTCACCCACCCACCCCTTGAGTCTTAAATTAGTTATGCAATTTCTATTCTCCCAATCAATCTATGCTATTATGAACATCTACTGGTGTTTCTTAAGGAAAGAAATTACAGTGGTGCCTCGCAAGACAAAAAGAATCCGTTCTGTGATTCTCTTCGTCTAGCGGTTTTTTTGTCTTGCGAAGCAAGCCCATTGACGGATTAGCGGATTAGCGCTATTAGCGGCTTTTAGCGGCTTATCTGCTGATCGGATCAGCTGATAAGCGGCTTAGCGGCTTAGAAAAGGGGGGGAGGGGAAAAAACCCCGCAGGAACTCGCAAGGCATTGTCGTTTTGCGAAGCAAGCCCATAGGAAATTCGTTTTGCGAAGCACCTCCAAAACGGAAAACTCTTTCGTCTAGCGAGTTTTCCGTCTTGCAAGGCATTCGTCTTGCGGGGCACCACTGTACGGCCTTGTAATCTACAGCTCCACTTGCAGTTTTAATTATTTCCTTCATTGCTATAGTGAGGCCTCTACTCTCAAAGCAGTAGCTACATTCTGCCACTCCTCGCTAAGTTCCTTTTAAAAATTGCTGTAAAAGCTCAACTGTTGGAGCTAATTCCTTCTCAGGCGTGGTTTGATATTCATGCTATTGCAGGCCACTCTCCATTCACTGCTGGCCTGAAATTTTTAGATTAGCTGATCACAATGGGAAATAGGACTTTTTTCTCTTTCTCATCTCCAAGGCTCTGAAGCATTGTTTTCTTATGCTAAATCTGCAATAGCACACTGAGGGTTGATTAAGGTTGAAAAGTATTTTAATTTGGTGGTGTGAGTGGGATTAGATAATCTAAACCACCATTTTATGTGATGATATCATCACACACACCCCTTGGGTGTATAAGATTACTTTGTTCCCAGCTCTGACCTTTCGATCCGAATTGTGGGTTTGCTGCAGAATCTGTAGGTTAAATATCTGCATAGTTATATGCAATATGTTGTTTGGGATTAGATAGTGCCAGAAATGATCTCATAGTAATTAGACCAGGTTTTCCAGGAGTAAGTGTTGGAGCAAAGGGAAAACTGCTTGGGCCCTAGCAAGTATGAGACAAGTGGGAAACCACTTGAGCCTGTGCTTTCTAAGACAGGTGGAAGTATGGTCAAGCCATTAGACAAGGCTTGCTAAGAGGTGGGGGAGGCATGGCTCCACCATCACCAGGATGGATATACTTCCTTTCCTGCAAGGAAGTCTGGATGTGTCAGAGGGCTGGAAGTTCCTGTTAAACCTGTAGCTGCTGTCCATAAACCAAGTAAGCACTGGTCAAGAAGAATCAACTCCAGAACTCTCCAGGAGTCCAGGGAGATGGAAGAGAGCAGAAACAAGAGATTGGGGAAAGAAGAGGAGAATTCAGGTTGATTTACCGTAATTGACATTGGCTCTCTAAGGTTTCAGGCAGAAATCTTTCCTACCTGAGGATTCCAGGGACCTTTCAAATGCAGATCATGTGCACTACTGCTGAGCTATATAGGCCTCCCTCGATGTTTAATTGTAATGCCATGCTTTAAAACAACAACAGCATACTACCATCTCTCTAGGTCAGGCTTGCTCAAACTCTGCCCTCCAGATGTTTCTGGCCTACAACTCCCATGATCCCTAGCTAGCAGGACCAGTGGTCAGTGATGATGAGAATTGTAGTCTCAAAACATCTGGAGGGCCGAGTTTGAGGAAGCCTGTTCTAGGTGCTGCAGATATGTAAGACACTTAAAGGATCAATGCAATCACTTACTTTGGTTTTGTGTGTTGTTTATCAGAGTGCCGGGTAATGAAAAGCAACCCTCCAACTACTCCAGGCAGCAAGTCCTCCCCAACACCTCAGAAGAGCTCTGCAAAGAGTCCAGCTCCTGTGCGCCGGAGCAAATCCCCAGCTGATTCAGGTAACCATCAGGATGGTGAGTGACACTTCTTTTCCCAGCAGATAAATGTTGGCTCCACCTGGATCTGGGTGATAAGTTAGCATCAGGGTCATTGATTCATACATTTCTCACTCATCTGTCGCACAGGGCTGGCAACAGGAGCTTTGTGTCTTTAGGCATCTGCCAAGGTCCATAACCTGGCAGAGATTCTCTAGAGAACTGGCCCTGCCTACCTGTTGTTGCTCCTCCTCCTCACCACAGTCACTTGGCTGTCTTTTGCCCAATCCTGACTCTTCATCGCCAACTCAGAGTAGGGATGCATGTTTCTCATTTTTCCAAGTTTACTTAGGAACGCTTGTTGAAAGCTCATTGAAAATTTGAGCACACTTTATCAACTGAATCATCTTTTTCTGTTTACTTGTTGACATTCTTCAAAGAACTCTACTAGGTTTGTGAGACAGGATACCTAACAGAAAGAAAATAAAATATAATAAAAATCCAGCAAAACAGTAACATGCAAAAATAAAAAGATGCGGAAATTTGAGAGTAAAGCATATTACTAAAAATATATAAATTCAAACTCAGATCTATGAATGGCCCATTTCTTGACTAACAATGCTTACAAATAAAATCAAGTCTTCATTAGCCAGAACATCCATTATGACTTGCCCAACATGTTTCACCCTATGGATGTCTTTAGTGGCTCATATACACTAAAAAAATTGTATCTTTTTAAAATAAAGAGTTCCACAAATTCATCAGGGCAGTTGATTAGCCCTAAGATCATAGATCACTTCAGTGCCCTACAATTTAACCTACACATAAACACAGAATCTAAGACCATAAGAAGACCCTGGCTGCTGATTCAGGCCAAAGACCCAACTAGTCCAGCATCCTTTTCTCACAGGGGCCAACCAGTCGTCTCTGTAGGAAGTCCACAGGCAGGATCTGAGTGCAAAGAGGATCTGAGGATCTCCCTACTTACAATTCTCAGCAACTGGTTTTAGAGGCATGCTGCTGCTTCTGACCGTGGAAGGAGAACATAGCCATTGTTGCTTGAAGGCATTGACAGTCTTATCCGCCATGAATCCGCCTAATCCGTTTTTAAGCCATCCACTACCTCTTGTGGTAGTGAATGCCCTGTGGGAAAGACAACTTTTTTTCTGTCTTGAATCTGCCCCCTCAAGGCACTAGCATTCTGTTAGTTCGTATGAAACAGCAATGTTTGGTTTGGGGGTTTGCTTTTTTCTTTTCTTTTTTACGTGAATGACAAATAGGCTAAGTAAGTTTTGATTTGTAACAAATTGGAAGAGACACATGAGAAGAGAAAAAATGGTGCTGAATAAGGACACCATGAATAAAATATTACCTGGCCTGATTTTTGTGTGATGCTTATCTATTTTATTTGGTTGAAACAGCATATTCCTGAAACTTTTCATCTGTGACATGCCTTGACAACTTATTCCTCACCCTTACATGTTACAGTCATTTGGTCTTTTGTTTGACCCAGACGTGTTTTCCAAAACCTAACGAAAAAAGAATATTAGGCTGGAAATAAGATCAGCTTGATGAGTGCAAAACATCTGAATATTTGCATATCTTTCCTGGGTTTTGGTTGTATAAGAAACAGAGTGTCTAGCTGAATTTATTCATTCAATGTTTCTGCCACCCCCATGATAATCTATACCAGCACTAGTGATACTTGCTATAATAATGCCACTGACGGAAATTTTAAGACTGGTGATGACATTCGACATATTATTTATAGAGAAGTCACAGCTGTTTCTTCACCTGCAGTAGAAAAAAGCCCCTCAGCTTCTATCCAGTTTTGCAGCTTGTATGATAGTTTTGCATTGTACATGGATGCTGTCAGTTATTATTATTATTATTACTACCACCACCACCATCAACCTTTCAGCATTTGCATGCTGCCTTTTCAGGGCTAGCCCTCCAATGGCAGTTCACAGCCTACTAAAACAAAAATGCATCACAAAACAGCAACAAAAAAATGCTAGGGTAGTCAGTAATGCATTGCTAAATTTATATTGTACAACACTTAGATATTAAGTGATTTATAAATCTTTTTAAATAAAACAGGGGAAGAAGGATGTGCATTGAATTTGCACAGGTTCATTTATACGAAGATGCAAACGTAAAATGTAAAGATATAATTGAATATAATATGTACAGATGTAAAGATGCAATCCATTTCACCACAGTGGGGGCAGAGTGTAACCTGGTGGCTTGTGCGCCTGATTAGTCTGCTGTCCAGTTGCTTGCTGTGGGTGGGCAACTTCAAGGCCCCTCCCCTCTTCTTTCCCTTCTTTCTTTTTAATCCAGGCTTGAACCTGGCAGCCCTTCCAATAGAGGGCTGCCCTCTTTAAAGTACCGTATTTTTCACCCTATAGGACGCACTTTTTCCCCTCCCAAAATGAAGGGGAAATCTGGGTGCGTCCTATGGGGCGAATGCAGGCTTTTGCTGAAGCTTGGAGAGCGAGAGGGGTCGGTGCGCACCGACCCCTCTCGCTCTCCAGGCTTCAGGCAGACATCCGCAGCATGGGGAGCCTTGCAGGAGTTCCCCGCAAGGCTCCCCACGCTGCGGATAGCAGCCTGCAACCCCAGCGCGAGGAGCGTCCTGAAGCAGAGCGCCCCCCGCGCCAGGCAGACATCCGCAGCGTGGGGAGCCTTGCAGGAGTTCCCCGCAAGGCTCCCCATGCTGCAGATAGCAGCCTGCTGCCCAGCGCGAGGGGCACCCTGAAGCAGAGCGCCCCCCGCGCCAGGCAGACATCCGCAGCGTGGGGAGCCTTGCAGGAGTTTCCCGCAGGGCTCCCCACGCTGCGGATAGCAGCCTGCAACCCCAGCGCGAGGGGCGTCCTGAAGCAGAACGCCCCCCACGCCAGGCAGACATCCGCAGCGTGGGGAGCCTTGCAGGAGTTTCCCGCAGGGCTCCCCACACTGCGGATAGCAGCCTGCCGCCCTGCAGGGGGGGCGCCCTGATGCAGAGCGCCCCTCGCGTGGGGCAGACATCGGCCAGCCCCACAAGCTCAGGGGACAGCAGGGAGGCGCAGCGCCACCATCCCGCTGTTCCTTGACCTGGTGCTGTTTCCACGACCTGCTTTGGGGGGGGGGAAATAAAGGGAATTTTTTTCCCCTTTATTTCCCCCCCCCAAAAAAAACTAGGTGCGTCCTATGGGACGGAGCGTCCTATGGGACGAAAAATACGGTAAGCCACTTGACCACAGTATATCAATCCACAATCTCTACTGTAACAATAAATCAACAAAGACCCCAATAGACTGAAACAAGTGTTACCTGCAACATCATGTTATAGCATGGATTGCTGCAGAGCTACTACATATCCCTTTCCTGGAGACTCCATTCCATTCATCTGGCCCCTCCCCTCTTATGCTTTTAGTGGGCTCCAACCCCTTTTAAAAGTACACACGGACCTAATGTAAGAAGCAGTTACTTGACCCAAAGCATTCACAAGTGATCAGCTGCACTGTGGATTTTGAGAAACAGGGAAATGTTCTGTTTTTAATAGAAAAGCTTGGAGTCTTTAAAATGAGATTTCATAAGTTTGCTTTCAAGCAGTGTTATTTATTCCCACTTCCAAGTTTTATTTGAACCATAATGACCTATTCATTCTGCTATTATTTCATGCATCAGTCTGAAATCATGCCCAGATATGACCAAAGCTTGTTTCTTAGCCAGCCCTGCAAAAAACAAATGTAGCATCTTTCAGTTAGATGTATTTTTCATCCCAATATATATCAGTACTAAAAGATTTTACAGAGAAGTTTAAATGTATGATTTATTGGTGGCAGAGTGTTGCATCCTACTAGGATGTAATCAGATCAGACCCTTTAAAATGAATGGTCCTATGTTGGTCATGTCTATTAATTTCAATGGGTCTATCAAAAACATTTTTTTTTAAATGCCCGTGCAGATTTTCATTACAGCAAATAACAAACCAATCAAGAATTGTAACTATACTGTGACAAAAGGAGATTTCTTTCAAGGCTCAACCTAGATCAGGTGTTCTCAAAGGTGTTGTAAGAGGCACCCCCAAATAAAAAAAGAGAGAGAGCAAAGACTCCCCAAGTGTAACCAAAATGACACCATTAGGAAAATTAATCATTTTCTATAATGAAGTTCAATACAAAGGAAGGCCTCAAACGCCCTACTTTTAATAAAGCTAATGCATCTAATTAGACGTAGGGGAGGCAAAAAGACCCTAGAACTACTTTCAAAAACAGTGGAATCATTTTGCAACCAAGACGAAACCAAAATATAAACTGAATTCTATTCTCCTTTCAATAAAATATGTAAATTGTTCCAAATACTACAAATAATACACTTTCTTATTTGATCCATATTCAAACGCTTCTGTAAAATATTGCTACATACATACACTTTCATCTCCAAGCGGTGAGAGATTTTACTGGTCTGCATACCACAGGTTTGGTTTCCTCATTTCTGGGAAAGCCCATGTCATTGTATAAAATCCTCATCAGCTTTCCAGAAAGGACAGTCAGGGAGATTGTGGAGTTCAGGGAATGAGGGCAAATATAAAGAAAACACACACATCATCAAGCACCTCATAGCATGTCCAAAGCAGGAATAAATAATTCCTCTTTCGTGGTGGGCAGAGAATTTTACAAAAATTAGGGTTGTTTTTTTAGCTCAGCACTAGTTTGTACTAATTGGTCTTTGCCAGTTGACTTTCCAACCTCAGCTTCCTAGCTATATCAAACCTTCGTTGTGTGATGTGGAGAGGATTCCATGTTGCTTTAAGGCCAATTAACATTCCCATGCCCTTTGCAAGTACCAGGGGGAAGATCCATAGGACATTGATTTTAAATTAAAAACATGACCTTCTCATGCTAGTGTCTAGCAGGCTG
Source organism: Podarcis liolepis (assembly GCF_965112155.1). Classification (NCBI taxonomy): domain Eukaryota; kingdom Metazoa; phylum Chordata; class Lepidosauria; order Squamata; family Lacertidae; genus Podarcis; species Podarcis liolepis. The sequence continues at coordinate 26,291,591 of NC_139570.1, read as the reverse complement.
AGCCTGAATGGGGAAGGCACGATCTTCTAGCCAATGAGAATCTGGCTGGGCACTTCTCATTCATTGCTTCCCTAAAGGCCTGCAGAGAAAGGGATGCATTTTCACAAGACTGCAAGCTCTAGCAAAACACCCACAGAATGCCAGCCTGGCTTGATCTTTTGAATGTTTACCAAGAATCCTTATTACAAGTGGATCTACTGCGGTCTGGATAGTCTGCAAAGGAGACTTCTAGATTATTACTTAATGCTCTGGTCTGTATATAATGTAGCAAATGTTGCATTGTTTTCCTGCCCTCATCCCATATTTGCCTCCCCGCCCCCCATTTTATGTTCTCTACAACAAGACTATGAGGCAGGTTAATGTGAGCGTTTTTGACCCAAGATCAGCAGGTGAGCTTCTTATTGCAAATATAACAGACAGAAAGGAAAGAAAGAATGAAAGATCCACTCACATTAACAATAAGAATAATCCACCAATCCTAATTTAAGTATATGTATTAATATAGGCAGTCCATACATATACATTGCTGTTATAGCACATGTGATAGAAAGAAGAGTTTCTTCGTAGACTTAAGCCTACTTCTCTCAGAGCTGGTAAACCTGTATTTATAGTTTAGGAAGCCAAGATGAGAACATGTTGGGGAGTTTTCCTTGAACCAGTACATTCAGAGCACATAGCACCTCACTCCAAAGAAAAATAGGAACTATTGTTTGTTAAGGATGATGGGAGCTTTAGCTTTTATGAGTTCCCCGGATTCTTTGTGTGAAGCCATGCGCTTTGAATGTGTGATGTGGATGTGACTCAAGTCAGACCTTTGGTCCGCCCAGCTCAATATTGTATCTACACTGACTGGCAAGAGCAGTTTAGGGTTTCAGGTAACAGTTTTCCCCAACTCAACATAGGTATATCAAGGATTGAAACTGAGGCCTTCTGTGTGTAAAGCACGTGCTCTGCCACTGAGCAGACTTTATCTATAGATAGTACCTTACATGATTGAATACTTCTCTGTACAAATGCATATACAGTGGTACCTCGGGTTAAATATGCTTCAGGTTACAGACTCTGCTAACCCAGAAATAGTACCTCGGGTTAAAAACTTTGCTTCAGGATGGGAACAGAAATCATGCTCCAGCGGCAGGGCGGCAGCAGGAGTCCCCATTAGCTAAAGTGGTGCTTCAGGTTAAGAACAGTTTCAGGTTAAGAACGGACCTCCGGAACGAATTAAGTACTTAACCAGAGGGACCACTGTATAAATAAATCCATGCACATAGAAAACTAGCTAGGGCAGAATGCTTTGCCTGACACCGAGCTTTCAGTATGGAGGGATTTTTAAAAATATATTTATTTTTTGGTACAGTCGTACCCTGGTTGTCAAACACCCTGGAACTCAGACGTTTTGGCTCCCGAACGCGGCAAACCCGGAAGTGATTGTTCTGGTTTGTGAATGTTCTTTTGGAACCCGAACATCTGATGGGGCTTCTGTGGCTTCTGATTGGCTGTAGGAGCTTCCTGTAGCCAATCAGAAGCCACAATTTGGTTTTCAAATGTTTTGGAAGTCAAACAGACTTCCAGAACAGATTCCATTCAACTTCCAAGGTATGACTGTATACATATTGATTTCATAGAATCATAGAATCATAGAGCTGGAAGAGACCACAAGGGCCATCGAGTCCAACCCCCTGCCAAGCAGGAAACACCATCAGAGCACTCCTGACATATGGTTGTCAAGCCTCTGCTTAAAGACCTCCAAAGAAGGAGACTCCACCACACTCCTTGGCAGCAAATTCCACTGTCAAACAGCTCTTACTGTCAGGAAGTTCTTCCTAATTTGTATGTGCTGCTGAGTTGCCACCTAAAGAGGTACCACTAGGATACAGGTTTACCATCTTACTGAGGACAAGATATGTTGGCAAGAATTGGGGACAAAGAGAAAGAATTGCTGTTCAACTCCAGGTGGGACAAAATACATCGATGTGTTCACAAAGTTATAGATAGGCAAAAAGGGGAGGGAAAACTGCTAAGGTTATCTGCTAATGACATATAAAGATTTTCTATGGAAGATCTACTGGCCTGGATTTTTTACCCTTTTGTGGAAAAATACCTTTTTGTGACTTTGCAAAAGGGCATTGTGCTGATGAAAGTTAAAGAAGTGTTAAAGTGCAAATTTAAAGTGCACAATTTTCAGCTCCAATCTTATCTTTCTTTGGAAGGAAAGGAAGGATTTAAATTCAATAAATAAAAATAATTCAATCAAAACTGTTTCAAACTCAGCATTTCCTATCCTTCTTGAAGCACCTAAGTCATGTTTTCAAAAACACGACCTGTTACTTGCAAAGCAAAAGATGTGTAGACAGACAGATACCTCAACTGTGAGGTTGGAAAAGAAACTTCATCTGAACCAGCAAATCATGATTTAAAAGTTTTATTTTGGAATTATGCTTCATAAACTGGAACATTTCAATGGGAAACTGAATAGGCATTAAAATATATATATTGTCTTTGTTCATTGCTGATTTCTCCTTTGCTTTGTACAGCCAATGGAACATCAAGCAGCCAACTGTCCACACCCAAATCGAAGCAGTCTCCAATCTCCACACCCACCAGCCCAGGGAGCCTCCGTAAGCACAAGGTATTACGTTTCTTATACCTTACTAAACCTCCTACATGATTATTACCTGCCTGCACCACTGAAAGAGTTTGGGAGGGCAGGAGGAGTACCTGGACTGCTCCACTGGAAATAGCCAGATGGTGGTAAGGCAGTCACTGGTTCAGCTGCAGTCTAGTAACTATAAAGGATCTCTATGCTTGATTCTGCATGGGGCTGACATTTTGGTTGGTGGTGCAATCAACTGTTAGGGCTCACCCACTCTTCTGTGCTGGTTTCCCCCAGGGAAATCTGATCTTCAGCGCTGAATTGGGTTTTCTGCAGATTGATGTTTGCTCCAATTTAGCACTCAAGAGTGAGTTCTCTGGGGGAAAGCAGCAAGGAAAAGGCAAAACCACTTGAAGCCATGCCTAGAAAGCACAGGACAAGAGGGAAACAGCTCAGACTTGTGCTTTCTAGGCATGAGGAAAGTGGAAGTGGATGAGCCCTCATACAGAATTCCTATTGTGCCATGATGTCCAGGCACAGACCCACTCTTTAAACCTCTGTGTCCAAGTGTGGGTTTTTTGTCCAGACTCTGTGTTTTACCATTGAATTGGAGCAAATGGCAATGCATAGAAAACCCAATTGCAGTTTGCTTCGATTCGGTGGCAAAACATGGATTCTCTCAGGGAAAGTGCTGGGACAAAAAACCAAAACAAAACTGTTTGGACATGGAGCTTTGAAGCCTGGGGCTGTGCCTAGAAATGCAACACAAAAGGAAGTCTGAATGAGTCATTAGTCTCAGCTGTCCATCTACATTTTAGCAAGAATAGTGTATTGACCTTCCAGGATTGTTGTAAAATGTAAGGCTTACTGAAATCCTTTGAAAACAAACATACTGTGTGTGTGTGTGTGTGTGTGTGTGTGTGTGTACGCATACACATACATGTGTTTGTGCATGATATCTAATGTTTTCAAATATCTATACAGACAGAGATACTTATAAAAATGATTGTCATTCTGGAAAGTACATTCTTTCATCTTCATTTATATGTACAGCAGACATAGTCATCTGTTGTATTTCTTGGGTGAACAGGAAATAAGGCATATTGTATCATGAAAGCTGAAATGAATGGAAAGTGTTGATTGATTAAGAATGGAGATTTTGTATATTGTGATCATAGTCACTTTCTACTCCAGACAATGGCCTAAGAATACCCTCATTACTGTTGTGGCATTCCGCCCCCCAAGCCCCCAAACCATGGAAACTGCTGCCAGTTATACATTACTGCAAATGATTTTCATTGATTTGGGATGAGCAAACATCCCACCTCAGGAAATCTCCTTCATAAATTATCCAGATTAATAAACTTGATCAATTTCCAAACATCCTCTCCAGACCTCTGGACCTATTTAGATTATTCTAAATAGCTAATCTGGATACGTTTCGCAGTTGACCAGAAGTGAAATGGATCCATGAGGGTAGACTCCCTAAATACAGGCTTTAATTACAGGTTTGTTGCAATTTCCTGACTTCTCTTTCTCTGACTCGTTAACACTCTATTTCTCCACATGAATGCTTGCAGGGACCGAAAAAGTATTGTGCAAACCAGCCCTTAATAAGGACAGTCAGTCAGCAAGAGCTTTCAGAGATGGTAGTTTACATTAAAAAAAAAAAAATCGAATCCTAATTGTGTGTGTTTCCTCTGCCCAGATTTTCCCCACTGTATATTTTCTATAGGAACCTTCTGCTGCCATCATAATGAGATACAGCCAAGTGAGACCCTGGTGAACTTCTACAATGTCTTCTTAAGATCAGTGAAAAGGACGACAGTTCAGGGGCAATAAAAGTTCCTTTTGAGCAAGTGATGCTTATACATGAATCTAAAGGAACTGAAATGAATGTGATGGCTCTATGTATTAACTGCATCCATCACTAATGATGATTTTGTTCAACGTTCCTGGGGCTTCATTTGAATGGTGGTTTTGATTGAAACTGTAGCAGAAATATGTTCTGAAACACAGTACCACAAGCTCCCTCTGCTCACCAATGAAACCAAAAGTAAAGGTTTTAGGTCCTAAACCTATTCATTCCCCACATTTCATCAGCATTCCGTTCACATAGCATTTCATTTTTTCACCTGTCTGTTTCACTTTCTGGAAGGTGTAGATTTTCAAGGAAAGATCAGCATCAGAAAGGCTATGAAAAAGGGAGGTACTCCAACTATGTTACCTGTAGGCTCTAATGGACCACGGTGGAGCAGGTGCTGTTACCAGCTTACAGAAGGCTTTGGGTAGCTGGGATGAGGTTTGGGTTCTTTAAATGCATTCATTAAAGATTTAACAATACAGTATCAGGGGCAGACCTTAGTTATATGAAGCCCTGCAGGAGGCCAATTGATGCTGTCCCCACAGCCCTTACAACACCAGTTTAAGTGCTTGCCCAGCTTTGGGAAGGAGGAAGGAGGACTCTAGGACCCTGTCAGAGCCCCTTCACACCTGAATGGTCAGGAGGTTGTGGACTCTCTTTGCATGGAGGTTTTAAAGCAGATGTTGGATGGCCATCTGTCATGGATGCTTTAGTTGAGATTTCTGCATTGCAGGGGGTGGGACAAGATGGCCCTTGGGGTCCCTTCCAACTCTAAGATTCTATGCTTCTATGACTGAGTTTACTTGTATACCGCTTTTTGCTCAATGAGCTGCGCCAAAAGCAGCTTTCGAAACCTCAAAGTACAGAGAATTGAAAATGCAAATATACAAAGTGCAGAACATGTCAGTAAATTAAAATAAAAAATCCTGGCACTAAAACAATTTTAAGGTTTGTGCCAGGTGGTCCTCCCTGAGGAGAATATTCCATAAACAGGAGACTACTAGAGAGAAGGCTTATTTTCTTTTCCCCACACTCCATTGGAGGGTGGCATGCAGTGAAGAGCCTCAGATAATGATCTCAGATTCTTGACAGTAATATATGGGGAAAGGCGGTCCTTTAGGTATAGTAGTCCTGAGTCATATAAAGCTTTGAAGGTCAAAAATAGCACTATGACTGGAACCCAGAAACTGGCAACCAGTGCTGATAGGACAGAATAGGTGTTATATGCTCATGCCTTCTTTTCCTAGTTAATCATCTAGCTGCCACATCTTCAGTAGCTGTAGTTTCCACACAGTCTTCAAAGGCAGCCCCATTTGCTGTCATCCCTGACTACTCTCTATGCTGACTGGGACAGATGGGCATTGGAGTGACAAATTCCCTAACACTGCTAAAGATGCCCTTGTAACAGCATTCATGACCACTTGGTCCCTAGGAAGATGAAGAGCAGATCAAGAAGTGGGCTAGAGGTCAGGAAAAGCGTCCTAAACTGGTGTTAATCCAGAACTGGTGCTATATGTTCACACCTTCTTGTTCCAGTTAACAATCTGAGAGATACTTGTGCCTTGCAACACTGGGCTAAATGTCCGAATGTAAGATTGTAAGATGTCCGAATGTAAGATTGACAGGACTCCTTAGAAGGTCATGACTCCAGCAGACCTCTTCCTTTGTGCTTAGAATTTAAAGTGAAATATAGAGAAAAGCTTCATCAAAATTTGGGGAACTTCTGGAAACATGCTCAGCAGTAGAGCATACGCTTTGCATGCAAAAGATCCCAAATTCAATCCCTGGCACTATAAAAAGTTCGTGTCTGAAAGACAGGAAAACCATTAAAGTCCTAGACAGAAAATAACTTTTTGAGGCTGTGTTTGGATCAAACTGTACTTGCCACCCAAATTCCTACTATGGAGCCAGAAACTCTGGACTTTGGCAACATCACTACTTACTGGAACTGGGGGGGGGGGTGCGGGTCACTGTCCACAAGCAAGTGGAAACTGGGCATACCAAGCACCCCACTGTATCTTTTTTGTTCATCAAAATGCTCAAATACTGGCGATTCTACTCCATTAAGCAATGAAAGACATGCAGATAATTACAAAGCTTTAGCAGGCATTTTGCTATTCCCTTATAAGGACACTTTTAAAAAATGTTGAGATTAATGCTTTATTCTGCCAGCTGCAAAGTACTGTATAATTGTATTTTGCTAGTGCTGTCACAGTAGCCTTCTGGGACAGGACTGCCTGTAGCAGCTCTAGGGTCTTCTAATTTTCCATCCCATGCTCCCTCCCATGCTCCTATGATGGATCATGGTATTGCATGCAAACTCATCTACAAACATAGAGTGATGGCGTTGTTCTCATTTGCAGTGACAGGTGGATCATGTGAAAAAACAGTTCACCAACAGAGGCAGATATCTTCCTATATACATAAAAAGTAAGGCTGTCATCACGTAGCTCAGGATTTGTAGTGCCACATCACAATCCTGATTTTGTATGAAATGAGGGTGGGATAAAGTGAGAAGGGAAAAGTGGTGGTTTAGAGCAACAGAAGATGCTTGAATACAGCAAGGATAGAGAAAGCTGAGAGGAATATAATGGTTTTAAACAACAGCAAAGGTTTGAGTAAAGTACCTTAATACAACGGAATATTTGAGGGCCCTGCATCCTTTATCTCTCTCCCATGAGGCAGCTGAGGAATGGAATAGAGAAGGTTCAGTATAGTGAGACGGATGGTACACTGAAAGGGGAAGAAGTGGCTGTTCTAAACAATGACAGAAGTTTGAGTAAAGTGGAGATGGAAAGACACAGAGGGAAAATGGCAGTTTCAAACAATGGCAGAGGTTTGAATAAAGTAAGAATGGAGCAAAAGTGTGAGAGAAAAGTAGCATTTTTAAACAGTGGAAGAGGTTTGAGTACAGTGATGAGGAGATGGCAATGAAGGGAGGGGAAGCAGCAGTTTAAAAAAAGATTTGGGTTAAAATAAGAATCCCCTGGAAAGAGGAATAGATTTTCAACCACTCTGAGAATTGTAACTCTGTAAGGGGAACAGAGGTCTCGGTACCCTTAGCAAACTACAGTTCCCAGGATTATTTGGGGGAAACCATGTTTAAAGTGGTATGACACTGCTTTAAATGTATATTGTATATTGCAGATTGGGCCTAAGTCTGCAATGATTATTTGTGCACTGAGTCACTGAAGCAGTTCCTCATTGATGCAGAAGAGGCTAATTGTGGGAGTTAACACGTTTTCCCTTTCTCCTTACAGGACTTGTACCTGCCTCTATCCTTGGACGACTCTGATTCCCTTGGAGACTCCATGTAAAGAAGCCCCCTTCCCTGTGTCCACACTCCATTTTAGATATAGCACCACACTTCTGCCAAAAGGAGCAGAAAGGTCACTGGTGCAAATCCAAGGATACAAAAGTTATGTCTTTTCTTTTCTTTTCCTATATTTCTCCTCTGTGCCACAAAACCAACACCTATGAATCCACAGAGATAAAGGGATACCGATCATCTGAGTAACTTCATAGGAAAGATAAGTGGCCATTATTGGCAGCTTGAAGTCAGAAGGCTTGAATCCTCATGCTCTTCTCACACATTTTAGCCCAAGCGTTTCCTTTTCTTAAAAAAAAACCCTATAACATACTGACTTTATTTATTTGGCTGCCAGTCAGGTGACAACTTTCTTTTGCAAATGTTCCATTAGCAACTCTGTCCAAAGCCCAAGAGTGGAAACAGGTCTATCCACCAGCACCTCCCCCCCCCCCCCAAATACCAATGAATACCAGCAACTCTGCAAAAGCAGACCTGTTTCCAATGCTGGGTCTCTGAGTTTAACACCTGCATATTGTCTGATGTTAACTCACAGCCAGTGGGAGGCAACTCTTGTCTCTTTGTGAACATCCATATAAGTACAAGGGTGACTGGACAATGCTAAGAAATAAAGAGCTACATATCGTGATTTTCTCCTCAAATAGGACACAGGGATATGTCCTAATAAACACACAAAGTTGTTTTAGCGGGTGGGATTTGGGAAGCCACCCTGCTGGCTCTGCTTGCCAACTCTGCTCTCCATCTTTTCCTCTTCCTCAGTTGTACCTCAGTCTCCCAACCCACCTCAGCTGAGCAAAACTCACCTTGGCCTCATCCCCTCACCCTACCATATTCTCTTCAATTGCCCCAAATCACCTCTGCCCCATCTTTTCCTCCCCTTCTGTCTCACTTCAACCCTTCCAATGTGCTCAGCCTTTTTCTTCCTTCTTTGTCTGGTCTCCCTCCAAATCACATAAGCCCCATCTTTTCCTTCTCCACTTCACCTCAACACCCCACCATATCCATGCTCTCAGCCCTATCTTTGCTTCCTTTCACCTGAGCACCTTGGCCCTATCCTCAAATCTGTCTTCCACCTATACTCAAGTCCTACCACCTGCCCATCCTCACCATCAGCCCCCCCCCCCATTTTTGATCAGATGGAACCAGCCCTGGTCCTGAGGCACTCCATGGCTGCACAGATGATGGCTCCACTGCCCCTCAATGCCCTCTGCTTTGAGGCCATTGGTCACACATATACGTACATTTATATATACATACATATGACCAGCAATAAACATGGTCTGGTTGATATGAAGTTACTGAAATGGTATCTCTCTATCTCTGTGGAGACTATCAATGCCTTGCAAACAGCCAACACTGAAAACACTGTGAAAAAAAATTGTTTTCAGGTCTAACACCTTCAGCTTATTATTAATTTTTAATAACAAGAAATCCATACAACTTTTATAGAGGAAAACAAATAATGTTAGCTGTGTCTTAGAGTCAGCTCTTCAATATCCTTTTTTTAAAAAAAGAAAACTGGTGACTTTCTTTTGCTTTAAAAAAGAAACAAAATTTTAAAATATACAAAAAAAAGTTCAACACAGTAAGTGTTTTGAAGTCACTGCCAAACTGACATCAGAGGTTCATAAAATGGGAGGGGTCTGCATGGGGTGGGGGAGGGATATCGCAATTAATTCAAAATGGTTAATATTTTGAGAGTGTTTGTAACATGCTTAAGGTTATGTTTTTAATTTTCTGTATTTCAATAATTCTAACTATGGCCAGATGCTCAGACTGTAGAACTGTTAGGATGTTCATGATATGGTATTATAAACTTTTATCTTGAAGCAGTGCATTATAGTGAAATGGGAAGAAAAGGAATCCATTCAATTTTTTAAAAATAATCATTGATGCAAAGTTCACAGTTTTATACAGACCTGGCCATTTTATTTACTGGGTCTGGATACACGTACCAGATAATATTGTGCATTGCATTATTCCTTATTTGTAGGAATAAGCTCTACATAATCTTGCAAAATGTTATCAGAGCAATACCCATATAACCAACCTTGGGGATTGCTTTCCCCACTCTCCTTTAGATTCATTTGCAAACCGTTGTGAGTTTAGAATGTATTGCAGCAATTGTACTTTTGATAAGGTTATGTTTTCATTTTGCAATTTCATTTTGTGAGCCACCTTGGGCAATTTGCATAAAGTTGAAAGGCATATGGAAATTTCTAATAATAAATAATACTTCACACTGGGGTACTTAACTCTACAACAACTTTTGGCTATTAGAGGAAGACAATGCTTGGCCCAAAGTTGGTATTTGGTGGTTAGCTTTTGCATTCCTTACCACTGGCATCTTTGTGATTCATGTGGCAATGTGGATAAGCCAAGCTTGCAGTTTTGTTTTAATTATTTTTAAAATAGAAGGTTTCAGACTACCCAATGGCTGCAGTTTTAGTAGAGACCCTGCATCACAAGGGCAAGTGAGGATCTACCCTTTGTTGAACCAAGCAGTTAAAACCTAGGGTTTCCTTATCTCTATGCCATTGTTTGGCCAAAGCTATCTAAACTTTGGTTCAGAAGATTCAGAATTCATGTAAGTTCAATGGTCAGATCACTGTGGAGAAGGCTGGCTTTGAGGACAAAGCATAGGGAAGGCCTACAGGAAAAAAAATTCCAGTGTGTGTTTGATATCTGGCAGATCTGGTGTATGAATTGGAGCAGGTCTCTTAATTTCTCTGTGCCTCAATTTACCGTATCTGTCAAATAAGGACAGTAATACTTTCTCTACCTCATGGGGAGGGATTGGGAGGGTTGGCCAGTGAGTCCTTTCGTTGATGCCGTTAAATATTTTTGGATCATCTGGTGGGAAAGTGCTGTCTGTGACCTCCTAGGGACTAGTATTGAGGAAAGATTGTCAGGTTTCTTTGGTCAATTCCAGTGATGGCTTCTTGGGGTTAACTTAGAAGGCACTGTTGCTTGCTAAAGCTGCCAAGTGGCCCTGACACAGAGCCAGTTCATACCCACAGTTGTCAGCACCAGAAGCAGCAAACTCTGTATGCTCACTGACCTCACCCCTCACAGAGGGGCACTGTGTACCATATGAGGCTCTGAATCCTGGTCATGAGCGTAGCATAGATTGTGAACTGCTTAAGGCCACACTCCAGTCTACTTGGAGATGTGTTTTGCTTGTGATGTTTGATCTCCTGTTCTCTCTCCTCTCAGTCTTGATAGGCTGCTCCCAATTGCCCCTCAGAGTGTGACCGGGAGCATGCACTGGATGAATGTGGAACTGAGGAATTGTTTCTGTTATAATATGATAGGGAAGCAGTACTCCACCATAGCACTGTTCCTTAGTAACATGGAGGAATAATGCAAATATTGCTCCATCCAGGAACTAAAGGTCTTTGTAATAATGTATAATCCAATCTTCACTATTTCAATAAGCAGGAAGAAAATGATCCGCAATACAGAACACACACCACCTCTCCTTTTCCTGTCCCCTACCCCCAAAACAGATCCTACACACAATTGGGTACAGTCCATTTGATTGCTGGTTTTGTGCAAGGCCCAAAAACTGAGCCTATGATTGGCAGGAATACTGTAGTCTTTTGAATGTTATACTCTGTTCTCCCCTCTTCATCATGTCCACAGGAGACAAAGCTAGATGGCTAATGCTATTAGCCACAATAGCTACATGTGACTCCAGAGGCAATAAACCTCTCAATGTCAAATGCTGGAGGCAAACAGTTGGGAAAAGCTGTTGACTTCATCCCCTGTTTGTAAGCTTTCCAGATGCTGGCCCCTGTTGGTAGACAGAATGTTGGGCTTTTGGTCCAATCCAGCAGGGCTTTTCTTATATTCTTAAGTAGAACATTGTTTACATGGAGTATGTTTCCCATTTACCAACAACAACAATGTGTTTATTTAAACAAGTTATACAGATATAGGCATTTTTCTTTGATTGCACTTAATAGTGGCATATCTGAGAGCCTGGACCAATATGGACTCCCTTGCCTGATGTGCTCCAATAATGCACATCACTCTTCTGAATAAGGGCCTGGCAAGATGAGGCTTTTGTAATAGTTTGTGTTGCCACGCATTGCATCAGCAAGCAAATATACAGCAGCCTAGTGGAAAGAGAAGGTAGATCTTTTTTTCCCACAAGGAAAAGAAAAGCCATTCAGACCTGCAAAGTGAAACAGGGTAAAGGGCCAGACTCCCAGGTTTTAGAAGCAATTCTTCAGGTAAACGTTCTTGAACTGTAGGTAGAAATCAGTGACCATGTCGGATGTAAAACTGCCTGTATAGTTGATGTTGCATGAGTCTTTATACAAAAATAAAAATAAAAAATGCATGCAGAATAGCAGTGTGTACAATGCTAGGTGTGTTCAGCTCTTAACTCTTGGAAAGGTTATTTGAAAAGAAAGAAAGAAGGATTACAGGGCACTTCTCTTATACCTGATTCATTGATGCAAGCACATGAGGTGGGTGGTCTCAACACTAACACTAACCCAGCAGTGACTGTCTAGGAGGGTGGTTTTCCATATCTCTGGGGAGAACCATTTCTACATTGGCTAACCTCTTGAGGAACCTCTACATTTCAGAGGATGCTGTGCGTGTTCTAGGGTGCAAATATTGTACACACAAAAAACAACAACTGGACAGGTCTGTGGGGCCTCACTATCATCCCATGTGAACTGAAAGTAAACTTTGGAACTGGGGCTAGCTTCATGTTTGGCAAAGTGTTTGCTGATGGACTGCCAATGCTCCTGTAGCAGGCTTATTTGATGGTTTTATGCTGGGCAGCAGTGGTGCTCTGATAAATGCTGAGCATTGGGAGTCCTGAAGGCCTGTTTTACTTTGAATTGAATGTTTCGTTTCCCACAATACCTCTGACTCATGCTACATTAGGCCCACAAGTGACATTATAATGGCTGTCTAGCATTTATTGAGTGGCTTGCGCAGGCACCTGCTGGCACCACCATTGGGCATGTTGTTGAGACTACCCCAAGCTGAGCCATGGGTTCCCTAGAGCACACACAACATTCTTCTGCAGTTAGAGAAAATGCCAGAAGATTGGGAACAGATGGCAAGCTCTAGGAAATGCCTGGCTGCTATTACTTATTTTCTCACTGAACAACTGTGACTAAGTTCTAAAGGACCTCCAGAAGTTCCTGGAACACAGCTCAGAAACCTCTGATCTAATCACTGTCACTGGCAGCATGCCTCTGAATCGCAATTGTTGGAAACCACAGGAGGGGGGTGTGCTCTTGTGCTCATGTCCTGCTTTCAGATTCCCCACAGGCATCTGGCTGGCCACTGTGAGAACAGAATGCTGGACTAGATGGGTCACTGACCTGATCCAGGTACAGGACTTCTGTTCTTCTGTTTTTAGTGGTTTCCCATTTTTGCCCAGTAAGTGGAGCTGCCTGTGTACATAAAGGGTGAAATAGTTCTAGGTAGTTGCTGGGGTTGTTCATCGGCTCCCTATTCCCCCAGTATCAGGTTCTTATGTAAAATTAATTATAAACCATTGCCAAACACAAGGCTGGCCTGAGGCAAAGGACAAGGAAGTACCACCCCCACCATCCCATTCAGTGTAGAAGCTGACTGCACTGGCAGATGAATCTTACTGAAATACTGACAACAATGTGACATTGCTCTCCACCACACCTGAGGGAAGCAGGTTGGTTTAAGAGGTGCCTGAGAGACCTGTGGTAAGGCAAGCCCTGTAACCAGTGTCGGAGGCAATATGTCTCTGATTGCCAGTTTCTGGGTATCAAGAGTGGAGAGGGTGCTGTTGTGCTCTGTTGTGTTGTGGCTTCCCAGTGGAACATCTGGTTGTCTTCTGTGAGAACAGAGGCTGGACCAGATGGGCCTTTGGCCTAATATAGCAGGGCTTTTGGCCTAATATAGCAGGGTTCAAACAATAGTCTGCCATCTCCTCCTCCCTCTCTTAAAATTTGTTTAAATTTTCCACACAGAATTCTGTACGACAAGGCTACTGCACTGATTCTGCTGCAAAAAATCACTGCTAAATTTCCCTTGGAGGAGGTGTGCCTTTGAACCAGGGATTAACTGGAATCATTCAAAGGATGCTGTAATCCAAAATCAAGTCCATTTATATTCTCAGACATAGTCTCAGACATCTGTCAGGGATTCTTTAACTGATTCATTGCAGGAGGTTGGACTATCAGGCATGGCCAAACTTGGCCCTCCAGCTGTTTTGGGATTACAACTCCTATCATCCCTAGCTAACAGGACCAGTGGTCAGGGATGATGGGAATTGTAGTTCCAAAACAGCTGGAAGGCCAAGTTTGGCCATGCCTGGACTAGATGAAACCTTGGGTTTGGAATCTACAGGATTGGGGATAAGGGACAGTCTAAGTCTGCTATGCTACTGATTGTTATGCCTTGTATATTTAACCCACCCTGGGAACAAAACTGGCTGAAGGGTGTGCTAAAAACAGAACAGTAGAATTGACTCCCTTGGAAGGTGGTGGGCTATCCTTCCATGGAGGTTTTTAAGCAGAGGTTGGATGGCCATCTATCATGGATGAGATTCCTGCATTGCAAGGGTTGGACAAGATGGCCTTCCCGTCCCTCCCAGCTCTACAATTCTATGAACTCTCTGAAGGATGGGCTAAAAGTTGAAATAATAGATACTGAAATGCTTAAGACTAGTGGTTGTTTTGCAGGTGTACTATGCAACAGATCGGGTGCAATAATAGGGCATTAGTGATGGATTTATGCTGGGCCATTCACACATCATTCTACTTTGTAAGTTGTTTTGTGATGCTTCCCCAACGTTATTGCCATCTGGAAGGGTACTATAACAAAAATGGAACACATACATACCTTGCAACATTTGTGGTATAAAAAGGATTTCAGCAGGAAGGATTTCAGCAGGAAGTTACAGGACATGCACTGATTGGAAACAAAATAGTATGTTCACCCCAAAGCGTTTGCAGGCACAAACAGTATTGGAAGCAGGACTGGGTATCTTTGCCCCAATACCATCATGAGCACAAATCGTCATAAATGCACAATGAAAAGGACATCTGGAGTGTCTCTATATACAGACAGACAGACAGACAGACAGACAGACAGACAGACAGACAGACAGACATAGCCCCCCATACTAATTCACCAACTTAAATCATTTTCCCTAATGCTGCCATTAACTGCAGAGGGGGAGGGATTTTCCTTTGTTTGGGAGATTCATATTTAGGCCATGGCGTTAGGGAAATGGATTCTATCCCCACTCCTGCCCCATTACAACCCTGATCCAGATCCTACAACCTCAACATGGAATGCTCCCATCCCATAAAGTTTGGCTCTTAGGACATTCATCTCTGCTTTTGTTTTACAGTGACCCAAAATCAGTTGTAAATATTTAAAGTTAAATCTGTTAAGACTTGGCACGTTTCCGTGAGAGTGCAGCTAGAAGTGTGAGATGACCATCTGCCCTAAAGCTATTTGAGCGCCTAACATCTGTATATATGCTGAAAGGACATATGTAAGAAACTGGAGCTCTCTACTTAAAAGTTTTTTGTTAAAACACACCCAGAGAAGTTTTGCTCACCATGCAGTTGTCACATTTTGCTTTCCGTTTTAACACACATGCACACACCAGCTGCAGATGTCTAGTGTTCAGCCATCTTTCAAAAGGAAAATTCAACAAGAGGGTGGCATTAACACCTAGGATTTAGAACTCTGGATGGTTTCTTATCTTCCAGTGAGACTCTTGCTCAGCAAGTTTGGCTACCACATTTCATTTCAGGATCTCTTTCTATGTATCTGTAGAGTTTCCCCAAGTTCTAGCATCTTCTCTTGGCTTGCCACTGCAGCTTAAAGCCCTAAATCTTCCCTCTTTTTCCCCTTTCTTTCCATACCAGTTCCTCAGTCCTTGATGAGGTAAAGAGAACCTCCTTCTTTCATTCCCTTCCTGCAGTCTATACCTCTTTCCTCCTCCTTAGCAAAATCCTTTCTTGGGGTTTACTTGTTCTCTTCACATCCATCTCAGCTGTCCTCTCCACCATATTCTCCCTGATAGGATATAGCTATAAAGCCTCCAGATATTGCATTTTCCGCAGTGGCTTTGCATGCATGGTGACATCCATAAGAGAATTTCCCTCATGTGCCCTCAGCCTGGATGCTTCCACATCCTGTCAAACCAACTGGGGTATCACACAAAAAGTTCCCACAGCAGCCACACAACTTGTATACAGCAAAAACTGCATCACTGAAATGTTTTAAAAGAGAAAAAGTATTGTCAACTATTTATCAGATTGGCAGTGCCAAACCTTCTCATGGAACCCCTATGGTTCAGAGGCAGTATGCAACTGAATGCCAGCTACTCAGAGACAACAGTGAGAGAGGGCTGTAGCCTTCATGCCCAGCTAATTGGCTTCCAAAAGGCATATGATTGGGTAGTATAGGAAACAAGATGCCAGAGTGGGTGAAACAATAGTCTTATCCAGCAGAGCTCATTTTCATTTCCCTCCTGCCAAACGTGGAACCTGCCTCGGACCATATTCTGCCTGTTTGCCTGACTGTACAATTCACCTTTTGTGGGGGTGAGGAGAGGGCAAATTAGGTAGGTCTGCATTAAAATGTGAACCAATTTTCTCCCCCATTCATATTCACAAGTAACCACAAAACAGGTCATATTCTAAAGCAGAAATAACTTGTTAGACAATTCTCATTTAAACTGCAGATCATCCCAGCTATTGACATTACAGCTTATGTTGTCAGCTTAGAAGATGGACTGAGTTTTATGCAATGCCAGTCTTACTCAGAGTAGACGCATTGGCATGGATAATTTAGGATCATTCATTTCAGTGGGTCTATTCCGAGTAGAATGTAGCTTGATGCAATCTATAGATGATAGACATATAAGAGTGAGCCCTTATGAAAAAAAGTTTTCAAGGTTAATGGTTCCCCAATTCTGCAAAATGATGGTAAGATCTGGAAGATAGCAAGGAGAAGCAGCTCACTGGATGGAGTAGAACCACTATGCTACCTTCCCAGGAGGTGGTTCACTGCTGCTTACTAAGAGCGGGATGGCCAAGGCGGTAGGGGCTTTGATGGAGTGCTGACATGCAAGTGGGAGCACCAGATTGGCTCCACCAGTGGTTTTGCATTGTGTCAACCTTCCCACCACTTCATCCCCTACCAGTAAGCAACTGCTGCAAAGACAGCATAGCAGCTCCGCCCCACCTCGAGAACTCCTTCTGGTAGCCAGGTCAACTTCCCACTTCTCCCTCCTTGTGTAGGCATCCTCTTATCTTATGGCTCCTCCAGATGACCTCTTTATTGAGAATTCAACATGATTTGCTTGCACAAAACTTACAAGGAGATTAGAATGCCCAGTCTTTACTGAGCATGTGTTCTGATTTGTTTGTAGGGAAGAGTTATACCATAATGAGCATTCATCCTGATTTGCTTGCTGGGTGATTATATCATTAGTCTTTTATCCTATGCTTTCTAGTGATTTCCCTGTCACTTTCCTAACTGCAAAAAACTTTTTTTTATTTTAAAGTGGATTTGCAACAGAACAAGCAATTTTATTTATTTCATAAAATTTATATACCACTTGATTGTAAAAAAAAATGAAAATCAAAGTGGTTTGCAAAAAGATGCAATAAAGTCCAAGGCAAAAAAATACAATGCTATAAAAAAATTAACAGTGCACACCTAAATATATGGCATGCAACAAAATTCTTTCTGCCAGATACCGACAGTCTGCCTTACAGCAGTGGTTCTCATTTCTACTTTCCTCTGGGCCACACTTTCAGAATAAAAATTTGCTCGTGCTACACCGGATAAGAAATACATTGGAAAACAAAAAGAATAAACTCCCACCAGTGCTTGATTTGTAACATAGAACACTATAATATGATCATGGGACATCCAGACAGTATAAAACAATGCAGCTACATAAGAACATGCATCATTCCCAAAGTATAGTATTGATTGTCCTTGAATCTTCCTGCCGTACTTGCCAGCCTCTCCTGCCACACCCTTTGAGAACCATGGCCTTACCGATTAGAGTTTTGAGAAGCACAGGTGGGGAGGGGGAGAGGTCCAATATGGATTCATTGGTGCTGCTCACCACCAGTGTTCTTAACCATAAGCATGCTGCACATTGACAGAAATAGCTGTAGTAGCAATCTCACAGTACTATCTGCATGGGACACATATGGCTTTCTGGAATCTGATCTATAGCTCTTTTGAGAAGTGGACTGTGTCCAGGGAAGTAGTCTGCTAAAACAAATCCCGATGGCTTGAGCTTCTGAGCTGATTTCGTATGATTCTTCTCATTCATGAAAAAATTAAAAGCTGCAATATAATATAACCAAGAGGTCATAATGTATTTTCTTCTATAGTTGTTCTTGTGTTGGGTGGGGTTAGAATAAAAGAGCATGGGAATTTTAAAGGGTTAATAAATCAAGGTGGGGTTTAAAGTTTAGCTGGCATACTTTAAACTCCCTGTACAGAACCTTGAAGGTCATCTCCTTTGTGCAAGCTGTTCTATTTTACAGGGTCAGGCAGTTTTTGTTTCGTTTAAATGACATATTTAATAAATGAGTGTTTGTAAAAAGGATGAATTAAATTAAATTAAGGGTGGGGGTTTTTTTTGTCTCTCTTTAGCAGGTGTAATAGGTTTTCATAAGCCTATGCAGAGTAATATGATATATTTGAGGAAGGATTTTCATGGTTTATATGTAGCTGGAAACTGGGTTGCATTTCCCTTTTTTCCCTTTTGGTCCAACAAAGATCACATCCCTTTTAGCAGATCTTCAAGATGTTTTTCATCTCATTAAGATGCCTCCCCTCCAATCACCTCTGAGGAACATCCACGTGGAACTGCATCATAGAAAGAAAGCAACACATGTTGAGACCGTGTCATGAAATCAGTTCCCCCAAGCCTCACAAATCCGGTTTGCCAAAACACTATCCCAATGAAAGCCACTCATTTTAGTAGATAGGCAACCTGAGAAAATAGGAAAGTTAAATGACCTCAATTTGGGATGGGGAACCTCAGGCCACACTGTTCTCCCCAGACCACATCTCCTCACCAGCCCTGTTCTGCTCTCTACTTCAGTGTCTTCACCTGGCTGGAATGTGTCTGTGAACTACAATAGTGCCACTTGCTGGGATGGAGGATGCGGAGTTGTGTGTGTCTGCGTGTGTGAGAGAAGATTTGTTGTCCCATCCACATCTGTCTCTAGTTCTGTCCACTACTGGCATGCTACCTCCAGAATGCAGCCCTCAGGCTGAAGAAAAAGTCCCCACGCCTGACCTAAATGTAGATCACATCACTTTTTGCACAATAAAGGGGGAACCTTCAATACATTTTATGATCAAGAGAGCTTGTGTGTGACACCAACCATTTTTTAGGGACAGGGCTGTTGTCAGGGGTTGGCTTCATCAGGCATTTGTGAAGGTCCACACCTCAGCAAGGGGCTCTTTGACCCTGCTGTTCCTCCTCCTCCTCGCCATCATTGTCCATTTACCTCCATTCTGGGGTAATGCCTACCTTACATTCTCTTACTCTATGTTGCTGATTGTGTGGATTGTATCCAGAGGAGAAAGGTGAGCTGATGAGTAATAAGGACACGGCCAAGGAGGAAATGGGCCCACTCAGAAAGAGGTGTGTATTGAAACCATTTTTCTTGAGGAGCCCCCCAAACCTGAAGCCAGCAATGAGCATGGAGGTGGTCAAGCATTTGCCAGTGGGCTAAAGTTTTCCATTGACAGCAATTGTGAATATCTTTTATCACTTAAGATCAAATAGGATTCCACTTGCTTTGATGTCACACCTTCCATCCATTTATGAAGCTTGTAGCCTGATGCTGTGCATGTTTGTTCTATTATGAGCGGAATATCACCTGAGTGACAGTGGCTACATTCCCCATGCAAAGTCATCCACTCTTGTAGCTACATGAAGGAAGTAGCTTCCAGGAGTGGTTTTGCATGAGTGCAGTGGCATGATCCCTACCCCCTGTGCTCAGGCAGTTCACCACCGGGAAACCACATAAAACTTTGGGCTTATGGGCAACAACCTCCTTGTTCCTGTGGCCATTGGACCACTCTTCATGGAAATGAACTCTTCTGGAGTTCAGTAAGGACCCCAGCAGGAGGCAATTCTATTCTTCACCTTTTCTAAGCGCCTTGGTCTCAGTCAGGTAAATCTACTCTCACGCTTGACATACCATTTGAGGATCTGGTAAAGTTTTCCACATGGCAAATTATCATTTTAGGTTCCACATCAAGTCACCTCACCCACATCTTCTTGTAATATATTGCAGCTTTAAACCAATGATTCTTCTTTCCTTTCTTACAGTGCATGTTTTGAACGGATTCTGCATTCTACATTTGTGGTGGGTTGCTTAGCATTCTGTCCATTTTTAAAAAATGTGCCATTCAACTTGTACAGAAAACAATTTTATTGATGGACGTTTTTGTGGGAGGGGATTCCTTTTTTATTATAAAAAAAGCTTCAGCTCCATGGGTAGAGGTAGAACTAGGATAATTAGTTGGCAGATGTCAATTAGTGGTGGTAGTTGTAGACATTTTAGCTTGCTATCGAACAAGCTTTTGAGAGTAAATGCATGGTACTGACATCTCATGGTTTTAAATCACTTTCCCTTGCTTTCCCTCAGTCTCTCGTGGTTTTAAGTTAAAGATAAGGGCATGGAGAAAATGACAGAGCAAAACCTAAACCATTACTGATTGTGAACGTTTGTGACATACAGACGCTGTTCAGTCAGCTGCCTTTCTGTATTGTACCGTTAACCCCTCCCAAGAGCCGCCTGCTATGATTTTATCTCTTCATGGCACCAGAGCATTATACCCAGTGCAATTCAGGATTGTTGTCTTGGTGAGGTTATTTTTTAAAATAATAATAATTAATAATAATAATAATGTAAATAATCTAGCAGATCTTCATACGCCAATTCTGGAGTAGGGAGAATCCAATGTAACAGTGCAGTTTAGGAACGCTTTGAGTTATAAAGTTGTGCCCTCAACAGTTTTCTGTGATCAAAGAGGGCTTATTATTTCATGTGTCTAGTTAATGTGGTTCCTGTGTCGATAAAGAACATAAGAAGCAAAGACTTAGAACCTGTGGTTCTGCCCACTAACTAGTGGCTTTTATGGGACTTGCACAGAAGACAAACCCAAACGGATGTACCCTGGATCCATGCGTCTTATGCCTCCTCCCCTGTAGGAGTCTTTCTTAGGAGGTTTGATGTTACAAAGCCACTTTTCATTTCATTAGAACCCCAACCCCGTGAAGTGTTGTGAACTGTTTTTATTGCTTGTTATACTCCACCTAACCCATTCCTCACCTCTCTCGGATTGTTTCTGTGGTTGGATACCATGCAGCGGAGGGACCTGTTCACTCTGTAGCTTTTGCTCTCAGTATTTGTTATGCATTTTTTCTCATCTAAGTGTACATTTGCAAGGTGCGTGTGATGTCATTTTCCAAAATAAAATTTGGTTTCAATACCTAAGCAAAGCCAGGCCTGTGGATTACTATCTTTCCCGTTGCATTTTGTTGTTTTTAAAACTGAGAAAACCATCAGTCAATGAAGATTCACACATGTATGTGTTACACACAGAGAAAGACTCTTTTTGTCTTTCCTCCAAGGAACTCAAGGTAGCGTACATTTCATCCTCACCACAAGGTTGTAAGGTAGGCTACGCTGAGGGACTGCAACACAGGAAATTGCTTATTCCTAGCTCCAAGTATTTCCCAGTGTAGCTTGCTCTGTCTACTCCAGGGGGTGAGGAAACCTTGAGCCCATGGGCGTAATCCAGGTATAGGCAAACTCGGCCCTCCAGATGTTTTGGGACTACAACTCCCATCATCCCTGACCACTGGTCCTGTTTGCTAGGGATGATGAGAGTTGTAGTCCCAAAACATCTGGAGGGCCGAGTTTGCCTATGCCTCGCGTAATCAGACCCAGCATAGGTTGCAGTTTGGCTCCCTAAGCCACACCCTCCTTTCCCCCCATCACCCATGTGGCAGCAGGTGTGTGGCAGGTAGAGTTGGTTTGTACATTGTGAACTCTGTAGTGCAGTTGATCCCAGTGGGATTCCTGTAAACAGTGAACAGCTGATGGGGAACCCCACAGTGCAGCCAATACCTGCTCAAGTTGGCTTGCTGTGCTCGCCAGGACATGTTGCAAATGCAGCTATTCGTTTTCATCATTAGCTTAAACAGAAGCCGGTGATGCAAAGATTTAGGACAGATAAAAGAACGTACTTCACACAGCACACAGCCAAACTATGGAACTTGCTCCCCCAAGAGGCAGTGGTGGCCATCAAACTGGATGACTTTAAAAGAAGATTAGTCAAATTCATGGAGGACAGGCCTACCAATGGGAGTAGGAGGTCAGGATCCAGTCCACCAGCCAAGTCCTGTACCCTGGTCTATTCTGTCACTAGCTCTCCAAGGTCTCGCCATTCCTACTTCCTACCTGCTCACTCTACCTGCACATGCCAGGGATATGGAACCCGGGATTACAGTGGTACCTCAGGTTAAGTACTTAATTTGTTCCGGAGGGCCATACTTAACCTGAAACTGTTCTTAACCTGAAGCAGCACCACTTTAGCTAATGGGGCCTCCTGCTGCGGCTGTGCCGTCGGAGCACGATTTCTGTTCTCATCCTGAAGCAAAGTTCTTAACCTGCACTATTTCTGGGTTAGCGGAGTCTGTAACCTGAAGCGTATGCAACCTGAGGTACCACTGTATTATTATTATTATTATTATTATTATCATCATCATCATCATCATCATCATCATCATACAAAGCATGTAGTAAGCACTTAAACAGTTATCTCTCCCCTCAATCTAAGGTGTGAGAACTCTGGATTTGCCCCTTAAAATATCAGCAGCCATTCTAAACTTGTCCACAGTATCAGCTCCTGATAGGCTAAAATTAATCTGGGCACAGAAAATGGCAGAATGTAGCAATATTCTTTATGCATGTTGACCCATCCAGATTCCAAGAGGCAGGGATCAACAGGCTTGTAAGGATTAGCATATCTGGCTTCCTTACACCACCTAGCCCAGGATTGCCTAATCTGACTAGCAGCACCTCTCCAGGCTGTCAGGCAGAGAGAGGGCTTCACATGGGATCCTTTTAACTGGAAATGCTGGTGACTGAACTCAGGACTTTCTGCACAGCAGCTCATGTACTCCGCCACTGACGTACTGACCCAAGTAAACCCAATGAGCTTCATGGTTGGGAAGGTTTCCTGCCTGAAATCCTGGAGAAGCACTGCCTGTCATTGTTGACAATACAGAGCAAAACAGACAATGCTCTGACTCAGTATATGACAGCTTGCTCCATTATTCCATTTTTGGATTACAGCAACCCTCCAGCATTAATTTGGCCCACATATGGATTAAGAGACCAGTTCAATTCCATTGCTCTGGAGATACAGTGGTTGAATGTTGCTCTTTCTTCTTGCTTTCTTTTCAGCAATCATTGGAGAAGGGCCTTTGCTCACTGGCAGAGTATCTGCTTTGTATGCAGAAGGTTCCAAGTTCAATCCTCAGCATCTCCAGGTAGGGTTGGCAGGCGGGACCCCTGCCAGTGTAGACAATACTGAATTAAATGGACCAATGGTCTGATTCAGCGCAAGGCAGTTTCCTATGTTCCTATGCACCTATTTCAATTTTTTTTTTTTTTTGCTACCTTTGAATGAGGGCCATCACCAAAGATTCAACATGAGGTCCGTTTTGCATCTCATCATTAGTTGTTGGAAACATAAACATCAGTCCATGGAAAACTCTGATTCTGTTGGCTAATATTTAATGGTCAAAAGCAGCCTTTTGTCCATCTTCTTTCCTTTCTCTCTCCCCATCCCCTTTGTGGTCACCGTACCCGAAAGGCAGCTTACTCAGCTCTCTAAGCAGCAATTATCCCCATCCCATTAATGCATAATGGAGACAGTCCTGCAACACATCAGTTGTTGGCATATATTGGCACCCAAACGCCATATATCATCTGGTCCGCCTAGAAAAAACAGAGGGCAGAATGTACAGTGTTCTAATGCTTTGTTGTGAAAGATGACCTTAAAAATCAGTGACTCTTTTGAAAATGCAATCCCCGGGGTGGAACTTGCCAATAAAGCATTCTCTTGCATTTGCATAGTGATGATAACAATAAGAGTGTGGAGGCAAGATGGGAACCAGAGTTGGAGAGGAAATTTCAAACACAGGCAGCTCTTCCTTTGCCTTCCGTGACCCTCCACCCCACAATGCTTAGCCAATTTTCTAAAATGAATGAAGGTTCTTGACATGAATAGGGTTGGAACAAAAGAGCCCCCTACACCATTAGATTCTCTTCATTAACATTTCATCTGCATTTATTCTGAGTAGGGGGTGGGCTCAGCAGGCTCTTCACTACACCATGAAAATGAAATAGGCTATTTTAAGAATAATAAAGCGCAACAAGCCTATTATGAAAATCAGCCTTCACTGTATGTTTCGCCGTGAATTTGACAATTGATGGGGAACCTTTGATTTCAATGGGGAGATATCACGAGCAACCAGCACCTCTTTTTTGAAGCAACTGAATTAGGAAGCCGCCTTCTATTGGCTCATCATTCCCTGCACCAACTGTGAGTAAAGTTTCAGCTTGTGGGTCAAATTTGGCCTCCCAGATTCTTCCATACATCCCAGGAGCCCATTTCTATCAAACCCTTGTCGACCCAACAATTATGTGATGTCACCTGAAGTCACTTTTCAATTGTTTAAATCTGCCTCACCAGTTTCTGCAGCTTCCTAGGGTTAGAATTAAGTTTTTATACACTTTACATACAAATGTCAGGTTCTGCACTTAGTCAGGAAGAACCAGCAGCACAAAGGTAAGATGGGTGACACCTGGCTTGCCAGTAGTAGACCACAAGCTTAACATGAGCCAACAGTGTGATGCAGCAGCAAAAAAGGCAATGCTACTCTGTGCTGCATCAACAGAAGTATAGCGTCCTGATCAAGGAAAGTAATAGTACCACTCTATTCTGCCTCGGTCAGACCACACCGGGAATACTGTGCCTAGTTGTGGATACCGTAATTTAAGAAGAATATTGACAAGCTGGAATGTGTGCAGAGGAGGGCAACCAAGATTACCAAGGGTCTGGAAACCAAGCCTTAGGAGGAGTTGGGTATGTTTAGCTTGGATAAGAGGAGAGAAGATATGATAGCCATCTTCACATATCTCAAGGGCTGTCACATGGAAGGTGGAGCAAGCTTGCTTTCTCTTGTTCTGGAGAGTAGGACCCAAACCAATGGCTTCAAATTACAAGAAAGGAGACTCAGGCTAAACATCAGGAAGAACTTTCTGATGGTCAGAGCTGTGTGACATTGAAATGGACTCCCCTGAAAGGTGGTGCACTCTCCTTCCTTGGAAGTTTTTAAGCAGAGGTTGGATGGTCATCTGTCATATATATTTTAGTTGAGATTCCTGCATTGCAAGAGGTTGAACTAGATGATCCTCAGGGTCACTTCCAATCATACAATTCTATGGTTCTATGATTGCTAGGTGGGCGGCCAAAAGATTTCACTTACTTTGTCTTTACGGCGTTACAATACTCTGTTGTTTTTTCTGTAATAAACTGACAAAGCTACACCTATGAAACTTCAATAACAGTGAAAAGTAAAACACTTAGGAAAAGTATTTCATCTATAAATATCTTTTGATGGCTGAGATATGCATGCCTATCATGTGCTACAATATATGTAAACATTACTGTATCAGCAGCGAGGAAAACCACAGAAATGCCAGATGAAAGCACAAATGAAAGTTTAAACAAATTGAGGTATGTGAATATACACTAGAAAATGATTTCCTAAAACTCTAATAGCTGTACATGCAGACTGGTATCAAAGGATTGAAATGAACTTCCCTCCCTCCCTCTCTGGAAAGTGCTCAATTGCTATTTTTAACTTCTGCTCCACTCCAGCTGTTGCTTGTTGAACAGATATGGTACGAATCAAATAAACCATTCGTTTCCTCTCCACTCACTCCCAGTTAGGACTGTCACAATTCCAGGATTCTGTGGTTTGTAGTTTTGAAGGTGGAAGCCAGATATATACTGTTATGGGTTGGAGGGGGGTGGTGGATCCTAGATCCTTGGGTGCCAGATTTCCTCTCCAGATTCTTGGATGCTGGGGTTTAAGCAGAAATGAGAGGCCGAGATAGGTTTTCTTCCAAACAGAGGGGCAGAGGGAAATGATGGCCCTGCCACTAAGCCATCTACAAGACAAAAGAGCCTACAGGTAACTGAGGGGAAAGTTGCCAGGGTAATTTGGGCATGGTGTCACACAGGAAAATTGTCACCTTTTAAAGCTAGTTTTGGAATAGCGGAAAGAAGGGGATGAGTTGTTTGGCAAGGGGTTTGTTGGGAAGGAGAAGCAGGAAACAGGTAGAACGTCATGAGGGGGCTGAAGATCAGAACAATCTTGGTGGGCTGGCTGAAGGCAGGCTGGGTCAAAGACATGGAGGTGTCTTGGAATCTGATGCTTCACTGCTGTGGGGAACAGCCCCTCTTGAGATCTTGAATGCTGTCAACTCTGTACTCCCTCCATTGAAAGGTTCTGGTACAAATATGTAAAAAAATAAACCATATTTCTTAAAGACATAACTATCTGGATTTACATAATAAATAATTAATGAGGCCTTTATTACAAGAGACACAACATAACCAGACACTGGAAAGACCTTTCTGGCACAACGATTGACAATTGGTACAAAACAGTTTGGGAAACTGCTCTCCTTGAAAGATTGACAAATAGGCTATGGCTGACACATAGTTAAAGAAAGATGGCTTTACCTTGGTGTGTCTTAATTTCACATATATGCCAGTATTCCAGAAAATGAACAATCCCTGTAACAGCATTTGGCTCAATCTGGTTGATCTAAATTTAAATTACTATCTTCACTTTGAACCCCCCTCCCACGCTCATCAGTATAGTCTCATTGGTAACATAAGAGGGAAAATTACTATTACTCATACTTATTCTAAGGACACCATAAAGAAGGCTGATCGCCGAAAAATTGATGCTTTTGAATTATGGTGCTGGAGGAGACTCTTGAGAGTCCCATTGACTGCAAGAAGATCAAACCTATCCATTCTGAAGGAAATCAGCCCTGAGTGCTCACTGGAAGGACAGATCCTGAAGCTGAGGTTCCAATACTTGTGGCCACCTCATGAGAAGAGAAGACCCTGATGTTGGGAAAGATGGAGGGCACAAGGAGAAGGGGACGACAGAGTACAAGAGATGGTTGGACAGTGTTCTCAAAGGTACCAACATGAGTTTGACCAAACTGCGGGAGGCAGTGGAAGACAGGAGTGCCTGGCGTGGTCTGGTCCATGGGTCATGAAGAGTTGGACACGACTAAATGACTAAACAACAACAACAAGTGGGGCGGGGGGGGAGGAACCAGGGGCGTTCTAAGTACAACCACAAAGGCTCTTGATTACGCATTTATGTCATGTTGAATGTTGTCTATTAACTCTACCCTGTTTCCCCTTCGTTATTGTTTTATTTAAACCACTCCATGAACCTAGAATTTGTACATTGACCACTAATAAAGAACCATATGTTGTAGATATTACTCTAAATTTGTGATATACAAATGACATTAGAAGACTTGGCCTCCTTTATTTGTATCACTTATTATTCCTATGATCCCCATTTATAAAACCCAATAATAATAATAATAATAATAATAATAATAATAATAATAATAATAATAATATGATAATGATAATGATAATATAGCATCCTGCAACAGGCCTGTCAGTAGACTTGTGGTATGCTCAGGTGTGGTCTGTTCCTCTGGCTGAGAAACTGACCGGCCAGACCAGAGGCACGTTGAGTCCTTTATACTTCTACAACACCCAGCATCCATTTACCTTCCATATGAGATGCGCTTAATGAATTGAGACAACCTCCCTAGACCCATGGAAACATCTGGAGAGACCTATTAGATTAGAGTCTTTAATATGAACTATAAACTGGTTCTAAGTAGTGGTTCCAGCCCTTAAGCTGGTGATACAC
This sequence comes from Podarcis liolepis, assembly GCF_965112155.1. Taxonomy (NCBI): domain Eukaryota; kingdom Metazoa; phylum Chordata; class Lepidosauria; order Squamata; family Lacertidae; genus Podarcis; species Podarcis liolepis. The sequence goes on along the minus strand of NC_139570.1, from coordinate 26,263,726 downwards.
CTTTTCCCATTAATGACAGACTAGCTGCTATTGTTGTTATTTATTATATTCTAGTTGTGTTTATAACAGTATGGAAAGTGTGGCAACAGCAAAAGAAACGAAATTCTGTTTCCCCTTAGGTAAATGTTATATGCAATTTCTTTGTCATTAATTGATAGAAAGTGGGTGGGTGAGGAGGAACAACATGGGATTTTTATTTTTTTGCCGCAGCACTAATTTTCTTATGGACAATCCATACTGGATTCCAAAACAACCCAAGGCTTCCACAGGACATAGCTTGAAAAATCAATGTTTTGAATGAATATGCAGTACGTTTAACAAATCCTAAGACACAGTCCACCCTCTGGTGGGCATGCGTTCTACAGCCTGCTGCCTCAATTGTGAAACCCGACCAAAAAATAAAAGCCCTTATATGGCAAAATACTCAAGGTGAACCCCATAATAAATGTGAGCCAGATGTGAACTCCTGACTCCCGAGAATGCCACTAATGTCATAACAAGTGAGAAAATAAATGCAGATTGCCTGTCACAGAAGTGCATAATCCAGCCAGATCTCATCAATTATATTAGCTTTTCATAAGGGAGACAGAAGGTCCTGCACTGCTCAGAATTTATGACTGGAGGGTGCTTCCTCAAAGCACGACTACAAGAGGAAATTGCTGGAGAAAGTATTCATACCCCTGCCTTTCAGATGAGAACACAGTCATTAAAACCCCACTAATTCCAGTATCTTTCTGTTGACCCTGAGTTAGAATATTCTTTGGCCATGGCATCACAGTTGGGGTGGGGGGTGTTCCAAAGACATCCTGCTTCTTTTTTTGAGGGTTACAGGATGTTTTCATCTACGAATGGTAGTTGAACAGATTCCCTTGGAATGAGATGAAGGGAAAGAGTTCAGAGGAAGGGAGGCTGCCATTATTGATATTGCTGTATGGTCAATGGCCAAACCTAATATTATAATCTCCTCTTCCTTTCTCCCCTCTATTAAGAAAAAAATTGCAAAAGAAATGTTTCATTTATATAGGCAGCATTTATATAACTATCAAAATATCATGATGTATCCATATACAAAATGTAATAATGGTTTAAAGAGTGTAGATATCTCCGGATACTATGATATTTTAAGCAGAATGTCAGTTTACATGAGTGAAAATAATATGTACAGTTGAACATTGTTCATTGTTGGAATGTAAAATTCCAAGACAAATTGACTTCGTTTTTCCAATAAATTTGTTTGGTGCACTTTCTTTTATATATATTTATAATATGTGCATACTGTCAATGATGTTATGCCCCCTATGCCTTTATCCCATTGCAAGATGTCAACTGATTTCTCTCATTTCCAATTTATTTCTATGACTATTTGGCTGCAAGGACCAGAGCTGCTGGAAGGTCCTCCCCCCCCCCCCTTCTAATTTCTAAAGATGTGTAGATTGTCTTTTACGGTATCTACCTCTGAAAGCAGCCCCCATGTACTATTAAAATATGGAGCAGTAAGAAACTAAGTACACACAATAACATGTGTATCTTATACAATGCAAACATAAAGATAATAAAACCAGCTATAATAAACAGCCTAATCAAAACAGCGTAATAAACCAACTCAAAACCAGCTGAAGCCTTACAAACCCTGCAGCCAGTTAAAACCTTATAGCAGTGGTTCCCAATTGTTTGCCTGGGAATCCCAGAGGCTTCGCGTAACCCACCCAAGGTGTCCGTAGCCCCATTTACATAACAAAAACTATCATAGAGCTATCAACATTTTCAAAAGTAGGGGGTTCATACAGAGGCGTAGGAAGGTCAGGTGGTACTTGGTGCAGAAAAATTCTTGTCACCCCCCCCCCACACACACACATTGATTTTTTTTAAAAAAATAAATCCTGCAAAAATGGTTTTATTTTGTATTTTCTTACAAAGGAATGCGGATTCTGGGCCTCTGATAACAAGTAGGCGACTGTGGACAGATACTTAAACCTACAGGTTGGCTTGTGTTATTTTATTTATATTTATTGTTTATTTATTTAATAAAATTTATTTTAAAAAACCTGCAAAGTGGTTTACCAAAAAAAACAAAAGGAATTGGTCAATTACCCACAGAATTGCCTTGGTGATTTTTTCCTCATCTTCTTTTAATTAGACAGCTGCCTTTGGGTGGTCCTACCTTCATGCAGGGGAGGCTGGGGGCAAAGGGGAGGCTGGCCTGCCGAGTGCCCAGGGCAGAACTGAGCTGCTCCTCCCGGTGCCACACGCGGGCAAAACAGGGCAGCAGCACTGCCATTGTCCCACACACTCCACTTTTGGGGGCAGCAGAGGCTTTCCGGAGGGGGATTGGGGCCAGAGGGGTGCGCAGGTCAGGCAGCGGCCTTGGCAGGCTTCCCCAGCAGCCCAGAAAGTGGGCCTATGTGAAGAAAATGAGACTAGGCCAAGTAGATTTGGCCTTGCCTTGCCCTTGCCCCGCTCCCAACCCAGGTGGCCAATCGGCTGCGGGCAGGGGGCAGGGCGAAGGCAAGGCAAGGCAAAATCTACTTGGCCTAGTCTCATTTTCTTCACATAGGCCGATTTTCCAGGATCTGGGAAGCCCAGCGGAGGGTAGGGCAATAGAGTGGTTCATAAAAAACTTATTTTTGAAAATGCCTGCTCCAAAGGTCTTATCTTTAATTAAATTAATTAATAATTAATTAATTTAGTTAATATCTTGACCCCGCTCCACTGAATTAAAATTTCAGCCTTCACGACATAGGGAAACGGCCAAGGTCAAACAGCTATTTTCGTGGAGGAGGGTCAAGATATTAACTGATATGCATGAAATTTCGTATATAGCTATATAATCCCTAATGTAGTAAGATAAGACCTTTGGAGCAGGCATTTTTTAAAAAAAGTTTTTTATGAACCGCCCTAGCTGGGCAGTACAGTGGTACCTCGGTTTAAGAACTTAATTCGTTCCGGAGGTCCGTTCTTAACCTGAAACTGTTCTTAACCTGAAGCACCACTTTAGCTAATGGGGCCTCCCACTGCCGCCGCCACACCACCACCGCCTAATTTCTGTTCTCATCCTGAAGCAAAGTTCTTAACCCAAGGTACTATTTCTGGGTTAGCGGAGTCTGTAACCTGAAGCGTATGTAAGCTGAAGTGTATGTAACCCGAGGTACCACTGTAATTGTTCCTTGATAATTTGTCACCCCCCTCCATGATGGAACCCGGGGCGAACCGCCCCACCCTTCTTTCTACACCCCTGGGTTCATGGCTTGGCTTTTGAAAAACAGGGGTCTGTAATACTTTGCTAATTGGGAACCACTACACCTATAGGACTACCTTTCTCCTTGAGTCCCTGGAGAACTTGGGGCTCTCTAGAGGTTTGGCTGGACTCTAGCTCCCATGAGCCCTAGCCAGCACGGTCAATGGTCCTGGATGGTGGGAGCTGTAGTCAAGCAATGCCTGGCATGCCACAGGCTTCTTGGCACCAACTAGAACATAAGAGCCCTGCTGGCCCATCTAGCCCAGAACACTGTCCTCACAGTGGCCAACCGGATGCCCATGGGAAGCTTGCAAACAGAAACCAAACATGACAGTGTTCTCCTCTCCTGCAGTTCCCAATAATGGAGTTTAAGAGGCAGGTTGTGTCTGTCCGTGGAGGTAGAACATAACCATCATGGCTAATAGGCATTGATAGCTTTATCCTCCATGAATGTCCCTAATCTCTCTTAAAGCCATCCAAATTGGTGACTTACCATTACATCTTGGGTAAGCAAAATCTATAGTTTAAGTATGCATATATGAAGAAATGTTTGTCCTGTGTCAACTGGTAGCTTTGACAGTGGTGGGGAGAGAGGAAACTTCTGTCAGGAGAGCGGTAAAAGAAAAATGGTTACTATCACATCTCTGTGCTGTGGTCATGATCCTGACTTGGGGCCCTTTCTATTTACAGAAGTCACACAGCTCCCATTAGTGGGCATGGATTCCTCTCAGGGGGTGGCTATGGGGATTGTCATCATAAGGGAGGCATAAAGAATAAACGAAGATCTTTCTAGATTAGGCCAAAGGCTCATCTAGCCCATAATGACAACATAATTACAACGTAATTTACATAAATTACATAATTCAGCCACAGAGGACAGCAAGATGGACAGCGTAGGTTTTGGTGAACGGCGAACCACAGTGGAATGGAAGCATTGCTGCATTCAACGAAGACAGGGGGAAGGGAACAAAAATGCCTTCTTACATTTCTAATCCCCACAAACACACATTACTTTTCTAATCTGTGCCCTTTGCACATGCTTAATGGAAGAATTGTGAGGGGGACAGAGCAGGGAGCCTGTCGAACGGAAGGATCCTATTTGATGCCAGCTGCAGTGATTTGCCTGAAAAATTCAATACCTTACAGAGCAGCAAGGTTAAGAGGGAGATTAGGTCAGTGTTGAGCAATGCTGCCACCTAGTGAGCAATTTCGGTTTCCAACAACTCCTAATGCAAATACAGCTCTTCCACTTGTAGAGCAACTAAATGGCGGAGGTCCAGGGCAGGTTTCGCAAAAACATTTCACTGCGATGCCGTAGAACTGTGAACTCTGTTGTTATGACCTAAGAAAATTTCCCTTCTGGGTCAGTAATATCACGCACCTGGCTTAGCGTTCTGTCTCCGGGCAGGGGGCTGTGAAATACCTCAGAGAATTTCTCAGGTAGACCATGGTGGTAATAGCCATGCCCTCTTATTATGGTGGCTGTGTCTCTACAGAGGGCTATTCTCTATCTGAGAGCTGCCCAAGCCAAGTTCGCTTTAAAAATAAGGAACCATCAGCATTCAAGCAACAATTCCAACACGAAAGAAAAGAGGAACTGAAAGCAACCAGCGTGGCTGCCTAAGGAGCTTACAGGTGAGCTGAAGAAAGGCACGGTAAGAAACGAAAGAAGGGGGAAATCACAGTGGAAGAGTATGCACGAGAAGCCAACAGTTGCAGATAGAAGGTCAGGCAGGCTAAAACTGAGAATAAGCTCTGGCTTGCAAGAGAGTTGGATGATATAATAATAATAATAATAATAATAATAATAATAATAATAATAATAATAATTGTTTGTTTATTATTCGAAGCAAGAGGAAGGACTACAGGTCCCAGAATTCCCAGCCGTTCACTGTATAAATCAACATGTGGTGTAGTGGTTATAGCATTGGACCTGGGGGACCAAGGTTCCAATCCCCACTCACTGGGTGACCTTGGGGGGCAGTTACAGCCTTCCCAGCCTTGCTTACTTTACAGGCTTGTTGTGAAGATAAAACAAGGAGGGGGAGAACCGATACCATGAGCTCGTTGGAGGAAAGGTGGTGTATACAGTGGTACCCTGGGTTAAGTACTTAATTTGTTCTTGAGGTCCGTTCTTAACCTGAAACTGTTCTTAACCTGAAGCACCACTTTAGCTAATGGGGCCTCCTGCTGCTGCCATGCACACAACTTGAAAGCCTCACACAACTTGAAAGCCTCATTATCACCTCATTTGCTCACTAGAGTAATGAAGGCCCATCAATTAATCTGGTTCTCTGGCAGATGGCACCTGAGGCCCTTCAAGAACAGAATTTGGAAAGTTCATTTTTTCCAAGGTATTTATTCTTGTTCAAGCTCCACATGTCCAAAAAAGGGAACCAATTGCTCTTTAAGTTCATCTTTTCACCAGATAGGCCAGTCTGGTTCACTTTCAGTTCTCAATTCAATTTCATCCAAACTCCCCACCCCACATTCCGAATATTACAGGCTGTTGTGCTGAAGCATAGAGGATGTTTAAGAACACTAAGTATACATCTAAATGCAGATGATGTTGAAGGTGAATTGTTTAATTCATTTCCCCCAACAATTCTGATCTTTAAGCTTAAAGACCCACAGAGTATAACTAGTAAAAAAGCACACGTGAGATTTTATTTATTTATAAAGATATGTGTATACTGCTGTGTCATAAAAAATACATCAAAGTGTTTCACAGCAATAAAACATAAAACCATATAATAAAAAACATATAAAAAAATAAGAAACAGGCATCAGTTAACCATTTTGGAATAATGTGTTCTTTATTGCCTGCATAGGCCTGGAGGAATAGAGAAGTTTTCAGCAGGCATTTAAAAGCTGGCACAGAAGGCGCCTGGGATCTCTAGTGGCAAAGTGTTCCACAGGACTAGGCCAATGACACGAAAGAGTGGCTGGAGAAACCCAGCCAGATGGGCGGGGTATAAATAATAAATTATTATTATTACAGTGGTACCTTTGTTCTCAAACTTAATCCGTTCCGGGAGTCAGTTCGACTCCCGAAATCGATTGAAAACCAAGGGGCAGCTTCTGATTGGCTACAGGAGCTTCCTGCACTCATCAAGTGGAAGCCGCGTTGGACATTTGGCTTCCAAAAAACGTTCGTAAACCGGAACACTTACTTCCGGGTTTGCGGCATTCAGGAGCCGATTTGTTTGACAACTACAGTGGTACCTCGGGTTACAAACACTTCGGGCTACAGACTCCGCTAACCCGAAAGTACCTCGGGTTAAGAACTTTACCTCAGGATGAGAACAGAAATCGCGCACCGGCGGCACAGCAGCAGCGGGAGACCCCATTAGCTAAAGTGGCACCTCAGGTTAAGAACGGACCTCCGGAACGAAGTTAAGTTTGCAACCAGAGGTACCACTGTAAGCCGTTCAAGAACCAAGGTACTACTGTATTATTATAAAGGCTCAGTTTCATATTGCTGTCAAATGAGCCTCACCGATTCAGGGAATGACCAAGGATGTTACTGCAGATGAACCTGGTGATCAATCTGGGATTATCAGGATTCAGACATTTCCTGAGTGATCTTGGACCTAAGTTTTCCAGGGCTTTGCAAATTATCAAAAGATCCTTGAACTTGGCTTGGTAGCGGATGGGCGGCTAGCGCAGCTGTTTCAAGAAGAGAGTCTCATGCTCTTGACTAGAAGCTCCCACCAACAATCTGGCCCCGCATTCCACTCCAGCTGCAGCTTCTGAAGCAGAGCCAAGACCATCCCTACATAGACCGCTTTGTAGTCGAGGTAGAAGTAGAAATCCTTCGCGTTCTACCTCAAAAGAAATTTAATTTATGTTCCATTCACCCAGCAACTATGGGAATTGCTTTCAAGTGGTGTAAAAAAAAAACAAAAAAAACCCTTTAACCAATTATGCGGACTTTGTTAATTGAAAATAGTTCTCTCCAAGCACTATCCCAGAGTCCTACAGTTACCAGGACTCGGTCAGGTAAGACTGCACCACCCAGCTTGAGCAGCTGGACCAAGTTTCTGGAGCTGAGCCTGATGGCGGTGATGAATTAATTCCTATGCCCCACAAATAACCCAGAGATGCATTAGTTTGCCTATCCATGGGCTAGATGAACCTTTTGTTCCCTTCCCAATCTCTTTCTGAATACCTAACAAGAATTGGCATTGATGCTAGTGCTAGCAGTATTATTTTGCCAAAATCTGGCCTCCTGTTTCTTACAAGGTTTCCTCTACAAAAGAGTCTGTCTCCCCGCCCCCAACCCTGCCTCATTCTCAGAGCACTTGCAAATCTGTTTAGAATATATGGATGCTATAGTTGAGATTCATTCATTGTGGGGGGTTGGACTAGATGACCCTCGGGGTCCCTTCCAGTCGTACAGTTCTCTGATTCAAAGATTCCAAGGGTGTGGGGCTTTGAGCACTGATGGCAAGGTGGCCAAGGATGGCGTGTGCTTTTTTCTTTCCAGTGTGAACATTTCTCCAGTGCTCTGCACCTCCCCCCCCCCCCCCGGCTGTTTGTGGTTCCTGATCTGAAAAAATCTCATGATGTCTTCCCCTGGGCTTTGACTGAAGTGTGGACATCTAGGAAGGATGCAGAGTGTGAACCACAGGTAAGATGATTTGCAGAACCAAAGAAAGGGCACTCACAGGTACCCTTCATCCACCTCAAAATTAAGCAGGGACACTCTCCTCTGCTTCAACAGGTATTCACCAAAGGTTTTCCCTGTCCTTTGATAATTATGGAGTCCAATTTCTTTTCTCATTAATTGATGGAGGATGATAGAAAGAAATAATACAGTGGTACCTTGCTTCTCAAACTTCATCCTTTCTGGAAGTCCTTTCCAAAACCAAGGCACGCTTTCCCATAGTGCACGTAACTATCCATGCAGAATGGATTAATCTGTTCCAGACTTTTAAAAACAACCCCTAAAACAGCAATTTAACATGTATTTTACTATCCAGCAAGACCATTGATCCATAAAATGAAAGCAATAATCAATGTCCTGTACTATAAAATAAATAAGACAGTATTGTAGATGATAAAAATTAAAATTATTATTTTTTCCTTACGTGCACTGATGGATAGTCATTGTATGGATGGGGGGGGGGGGCTTTTATCCATTTCTGCAGTCACACAATCAATCAATCAGTAGCTGAACTGGGTTCCACACAGTCAGAAAAAGAAATTAACCGAAAAAGCCTCAAAAACAAAAATGCAAAATAAATAGCAAAAACAAAAGTGCCAAACTTAATCCATTCTGTTTGACTTCCAAAATGTTCAAAAACCAAGGCACAGCTTCTGATTGGTACAGGTGTCCCAGAAACCATAGCCAAAAACCGCATCAGATGTTCGGCTTCCAAAAAATATTCAAAAACCAGAACACTTCTGGGTTTTCGGCATTTGGGAGCCAAGGCGTTTGAGAACCAAGGCGTTTGAGAACCAAGGTACCACTGTACAGGACAAATGCTCTGCACAACACTAATGTTTACATGCAGCTGTACTTAAGCTACTATCTGTCAGATAAAAGGAAAACAAAAACAAAAATGTTCTATCTAAGAAATGTCCCGTTTAGATGGTGCTATCTAAAAAATGTTCCATTTAGATGGTTCTATCTAAGACATGTCCTGTTTTGATATAGCTAAAATTGTAGCAGATGTTTTGGCAGGATTTTGGCTCCCCCATGTTGATGCAGTATTCTTGACTTGAGCCATCTTGCCATGTAAACAGGTAGCAAACCCTTTTCCAGATTGTGTTGTGGATCCAAACGCTTCCCCTCTTGGGTCCCTTCTCTGAACAAAACTGCTTAGATTAGAAAAAATAAAATAAACATGTTGCCTTGGGGAGAATCCCTGCTGGAAACGAACTCATTTTTTATTAAGCAATTCGCACAGGGCAATTTTATTAATAATTTATGCCGAGCACAGCCGTTGCTGAAAAGAGGTTAACTAACAGCGTTTGCTGTGTGTTTGCAAAAGTCGGGGGCTTGCCGTTGGCACCCAGAAATAAAATACACAATAGTTTGCATGTTCCACTAATGGAGGGGAGCAGGAAGCAGGGTGCAAAGCTTGATCCCAGAATGCTTGCTCATGTTCCACCAGGATCAATGGGATTTGAAGCATCAAATAAGCAACCCCAAAATGAACTTGTGAGAACAATGGAACCATCTCTGATCTGATTATGCTGAAAGTCAGGGAACCAGCACTTTGAAATTCAAGAAAGGCGAAATGTAATTTTCTAAGAATGAAGGCAGAGGTAATACAAAACGGGAAAGTCACAGCAAATCTTTATTAAAGATTTGACCCTTTCTGCCCCAGTTTTGAAAGTTGTCGCCATACCACCAGCACAGATGAGCAGCCCAAAGCTTCTTCTTTTTTTCAAAGCAAGAGTGGGCAACTGGATCCACTTGGTGGGCCAGGTATTCTCTTCCCCCATTAAGATCTCCAAAGGGGATGACTTCCTGCACTGTTTGTTTATTTATTGCATTTCTCTCCCACCTTTCCACCATTACGGGATGCGGGTGGCGCTGTGGGTTAAACCACAAAGCCTAGGACTTGCTGATCAGAAGGTCGGCGGTTCGAATCCCCGTGACGGGGTGAGCTCCCGTTGCTTGGTCCCTGCTCCTGCCAACCTAGCAGTTCAAAAGCACGTCAAAGTGCAAATAGATAAACAGGTACCGCTCTGGTGGGAAGGTAAACGGCGTTTCCGTGCGCTGCTCTGGTTCACCAGAAGCGGCTTAGTCATGCTGGCCACATGACCCGGAGGCTGTATGTCGGCTCCCTTGGCCAATAAAGCGAGATGAGCGCCGCAACCTCAGAGTTGGCCATGACTGGAACTAATGGTCAGGGGTCCCCTTTACCCTTTCTCCTCCATGGAGCTCAAGGTGATACACATGGTTCTTTGCACCCACACCATTTTATCCTCACACCATTTTATCACCTGTGAGACAGGTTGGGCTTACACTGAGAGACTTGCCCAATGTCACCCAGGTGAGCTTTTATGTGGCTGTGAGGGAATTTGAACACAGGTCTCCCAGGACTTGGTCTGACACTCTAACCACTACACTGCCACCAAGGCTTACACTAACTGGCTGATCATAGCAAACAGCCACCCCTTCTGAGGAGACAGTGGTGGTTAGAGTGTTGTACTAGGCCTTGGGTGACCAAGGTTCAAATGCCCACTAACCCATGAAACTTGGGCCAATCACTGCCATGAATCCAACCCCCTCTCACAGGGTTGTTGTGAGCATAATGTGGGGAGAAGGAGAACTATCTACACCACTTTGAGCTCCTTTCCTTCAAGTTGGGATATAACTGTAATAATAATAATAATAATAATAATAATAATAATAATAATAATAATAGTTTGCATGCAGTTTTTAATTAGAAATGCAAGCAATCTTGCAAATGCATTACATTTAAATGATCAGCATGAAGTAGGAACCCCATGAAAGAGAAGGAAAGAAGTATCTAGCCTCTGCTTGATTGTTTCCCTCATTCTCTGACTTCCTCTGATGATAATCTGTCACAAAGAAACTTGAAAGCCTCATTATCACCTCATTTGCTCACCAGAGTAAGGAAGGCCCATCAGTTAACCTGGTTCTCTGGCAGATGGCATCTTTGCTTCTGCTCGGAACAAAACTGTAGGCTTGTGCCCCTTTCCACTGCACCACTGGCTACAGTGGCAGCCTGTGTCAACTGGGACAGTCAAGGTGGAAGGCAGGGAGGCCAGCAGTTGGTGGAGCAAGAGCTAATGACGGTAAGGGCCCACTGATTTTGTCCTCACCCTTCTCCCTTCTAAGTTCTAAAAACGCAAATCAAAGTGAGGAAGAGGAGGAAGCCAAGAACCAGTGCCACACACCAGATTGGATATTAGGAAGAAGGCATGCAGGTGGGGGCTGTCTGAGGTGGTGAGCTGGTGCTCCAGTCTCTCTGATGGACCAGCCTTAACTGGCTGCTTGGTGACAAAGCTGACATTCACAGTTTATCTCTTACCAGCTCGAAATCTGTTGGCGTTTGCTGCCAAAGAGAAACAGCGTAAAAATAGGCAGGGAACGTGTCTTGTGCATTTTTACCCATGTGGAGATCTCAAGACAACTTCACAAACAAGCCCACTCATTTTTTTATTCTCCATCTATAATAACAAGCATGCCAACGCCTGTCCAGTTTATTGCAAAGGAATTCCTCCACAAACTGCCTGGTATCCTCCTTCCTAATATGTCCTTGTTTGTTAAAAAACCGGAAGTTAACGGTAATACTCTTTAGCATATGTGTCCCAGGAATGAACCAAAGAAAACTCCTTTGCAGCTGTGTTTTATTTTCCCACAAGAGAGAAGGAGGGAAAAGTAGACAAAAGTTACTATGAACCTCCCCCTCGACTCATTAGATCTTGGTACAGTCCAAAAAGTTTTCAGGTTAAGAAGCCGGGAGTTCTGTTTGCAGTAGAAAATTCGGAGTTTCTGTGTGCGTTTGCCTGTCAGCTCAGGAACTCGTGGTGCACACTTGGTTCAATCCAGGTAAGTGACTAGTTTAACTGCAATGACAATATTTACAGGATTCATTTGTCAATATCTTCCTGTTACTGTTAAAGAGTATGCAGCGGTCACTGAGCTGAGTACAGGAATACAAAAGGATTTTGTTTTGTCAGTGGGGCAAATGACTGGATTTTAGTGTGCAAGATTTAGGCCCAATGCAAGAATGACTTCCAAAACAGAGTCACATGTATATTTTCCCGGAGGATACGTTTGCACAAAATCTGTTTGATTTAGCAGGCAGAAATAGAAACAGACATGCACAACAAGCGAAGACTGAGCAATGTTTTGGAAAGCTCACACTCAATGCCAGCTGCACATGTTACGAATAGAGAAGTATTCTTTGCTTGTGCCCTTGTAAAAATATCTATGATCAAGATCTGGGGGTCACTGTGTGCTGTATTTTTCTTATACACCAGCTGTTGCTGTTTTTCTGTACCTGTGCTTATAAAGCACGTGCCAGTGAAGAGGGCATTTTTCACGTGCTTAGTGTGAACAATAGGGAGCTGTTGTTCTTCAGGGTCATCTCTCTCTCTCCTGAAGTTGTTTCTCATAGTGGAAAGTGGAGTCCGCCACCTCTGGTGTCAAGGCATGTGCATGAACCTTAAGACTCACCTCAAAGGCCAACAAATTTATTATGGCATGAACTTGCATTGGATGCACAAAGTGTTTTTGTAAATATATGCACCGCAGAGGGGACAGGTGGCAAACCCTGAGCTTAGAGGGAAATGAAATGCAAAAGGTACAGATAGCGGCAATTCAGTTTGAGCCAGAATAAGCACAGTGGCCCTTTACAACAGAAGTGGTGTGTGATAAAACAATCAGCCAGGTAATGCAGAGACTAGTTAACATCTAAAATGCAATTGGAAACTATTGTCTGGAAACTCAGTTGAGCTGAATATCTTGATTTACTTGTAATCCAGCAGTATCACATTTGTGGCTCCCTTTGAAATTCCTTGGTTCAAGGATGATCCTTAGAGTGTCCTGGTAGACTGAATTATTCAAAATATTGTCCTACTGTTTTCTGACTCTTGTCATTTCTTATGTCAGATTTGTGTGTCTATTGATTCTTTTCCATAGGGACTGTCCTGTGTGCCCTAAGCAAAAAGCAGAAAGGCACTTCTTACAGGTTATGTATGCCACATGTCAGGCTATATGATGAATAAGTGAATGAAGCCTCAGTGTTGCAGCTGATTTATTAGTTCTGTAGCAGTGGCACCTCAGTAATTTAAGAGACACTGTGCAGTGCATTGCCTGCTGTTTCATAGACTGCAGTTGCAGATACATGTTTTGAGCCATTGGTAATCTATTGCAGGGCAATAGGATTTCCCCTTGCATATATTGGTAATCAAAACAACAAACATTCCCCATGGTTTAAAATTGGCAGAAGACAGGGTAGACAGAGTGGAGCCACAATTCAGTGTAACAGTGGCAGTGTAATCCTTGGAATGAGCATTGGAGCTGTAATCTTTGGAATGAGTGCTACAAGCATGTCCCTATTTCTGTCCACAAAATGTTGAAAGGTAGGTGCCCAGTTAGAGATGAAACTGAGTGTTTAATAGAAAGAGAGGGATCAATCTGTTTTCATCCAGGTTAATTTTGCATGTACTCATTCAAAAGTTCCATCTCATTTCTGCAAGAAACCATACATAAAAAAAAATCAACATAAAATTCATAGTTAAATGAATATTTTATCAGAAAACATAAATGCGTATTTTGTTGCAGTGTGTACAGTTCTAAATACATTTTACCCTAAAATATGTACTTTAAAGTGAATAGCAGTATTATCATTGGGGGTTTTTTGTAGCTGAAAACTACTTTCCAAAAGTTGGAGGAGGACAAAATTCAAAGATAATTGCCTTCTGATCTGCACATTTGCCCAGGAAAGGTAGAGATAAGGTTCAGATTCATTGGAATTCATGGCAGGCTTGTAGAACCTCCCGTCTCCATACTTTGAAGCATTTCACAGATAAAACTAGAGACACTTCTGTGCTTCTAACATAGAAATGATAGTTTGGAAGCAAACTTCCATACCTGCTTTCACACTCAGGGTTGTGTTCTGACTCCCTTCTCTGCCCTATTGCACTTGGGGTGCTTCAGGAATTCAGCATATGCATTTAAAAGTTAGTTTTCATACTGCTTTTAATCATCATCACCAGTGCTTTTTTTCTGGGGAGACACGCATACCCCTAAACATTCTGTGAATCTAAGTTCAGCCTCATTGAGGGGCAGTCTTTCAATATGAGTAGGAAAATGAGAGTACTGTACCCCTAAACGTTTTTTTTATATATAAAAAAGCACTGATCATGACCATCACAGATTAGGCTGCAGTCATAGCCCTCAACGTGCCTGGGAGTAAGCCCAGTTGAATTTAGTGAGACTTACATATGAATAGAGATCGTTAGGGGTACATTTTTAATACAGATACAGAAACAGGACAGAATGGACTCCTATGTGAGTGGACACAGGTGAAAGGGACGCAAAGCAGACATAGATTGATCTGTCTATCCATCTATGACCAGCGATAGACATTTCTGTCAGTTTGGTTCTATCAGCTCCTTTTCCCCCCAATATTACTTTAAGACCTATACATCTTTGCAACTATTGACAATTTTTATGTTTTATTTTTAGAAAGAAATTTAACAGGAATCGTTCAGCAATCCAGCCAAATTTCTCCTGATAAACACATTCAGGTATGTAGTTTTGATTAATATACACATTTTATGCAAGCAATTTTCTCTAATAGAATGCCTTTTGTATGTTGTTTTCACTAATATACTGTATTTTTCACTTCATAAGGTGCACCTCACCATAGGGCGCACCTAGTTTTCAGAGGGGGAATTCAAGAAAAAAAAATATTATTTAAAGGGAGTGCTGAGCAGAACCTGTATGCATCCCAGGCTCTGCTCAGCGCTCTCTTTAATGAGCCACGTGGAGTGTGTGTGTGGCTCTTGGGGGCTTTTGGCGCCGCTAAGGCAGAAGCTAAAACAGCTAGAGGGAGCGCTGCGCAGCACTTTCTCTAGCTGTTCTGGCTTCTGGGGTAGTCATCCCGCTGCCCTGCAGAGGCTTCGCGGGCTACCCCAGAGCTGCTCAGGAGCTTGTTGGGGCTGGCGGGGGAAGCCTGGGTCCCCCCCCAAGCCCCAAAGAGCAGCTCTGGGAGTATTCCCCACCTCCCGCAAAAGCCCACAGGAGCTGCAGGCTTTTTTACGAGGAGGGAGAAGGGACTGACGTGGCCAGTCAGTCCCTTCTCCCTCCTGGGGAAAAGCCTGCAAGAGCCGTGCGGAGCTTGTGTGCGGCTCTTGGGGGCTTTTCCCACCTGACTCCCCCCTGCATTCGCTCCATAAGCCGCACACACATTTCCCCTTTTTAGGAGGGAAAAAGTGTGTCTTATGGAGTGAAAAATATGGTAGAATCATAGAGTTATTCAATCACTGAATTCAATAGGGCTTACTTCTGAATGGACCTTGTTAGGTCTGCACTACAAGCCCAGAGTTTAGAATGGTATAATTGTACCTATGTGGGTATATTGGCTCTGCATTGGCATACTGAAAATGGTCATGGAATCATAGAATTGTAGAGATGGAAGGGACCCTGAGGATCATCTAGTCCAACCCCCTTGCAAGGCAGAAAAATGCAGCTGTCACATACAGGGACCAGCCTGCAACCTTCGTGTTATCAGCACCACACTCTATCCAACTAAGCTGTTAAGAACACCTAATATATACCTTTTCGTGCATATTGTTTGGTTGAACAACTGTGCCACAACATTTAGAGAAGTGCAAATTTTGAAGGACTGATGCGTTTCATTTCACATATGGGTTGGAAAATTAGGCAGTTTCTAATTAAAATGCAAACAAAACTGGATTACTGGATAGGTCAGTTGATTAGAGCATGGTGCTGATAATGCGAAGGTTGCAGGTTTGATCCCTATACGGTACAGCTGCATATTCAGGCATTGCTGGGGGTTAGATCCTCAGGGTCCCTTCCATCTCTACAATTCTATGATTCCATGACCATTTTCAGTATGCCTATGCAGAGTCAATATACCCACATAGGTACAATTAGACCATTCTAAACTCTGGGCTTGTAGTGCAGAGCTAACAAGGTCTATTCAGAACTAAGCCCTAAGTTAAATTGAACTAGGAGCCTTAATGGGTCTTACATCACCCCTCTGTTTAGATGGTACTGCGTATTAATTCACTTAAGGGCAAAATATTGTTGAGCCAGTTCCGCTGCATTTGGGCAGCCTTCTGGTCTTGTTGCTGAGTGGGGTTACGGATGTCCTCTCCAAAGTCCTAACTGGATGGCAGTGCTGACCAAGGGTGGGCAGTTCTAAACAGGGTGGCCAGATGCTAAACAGAACAGGGTTTCTTTACATCAGTTATCTGTGTAAAAATTAGGGTTTCAGCAGATATAGCTCAACATACAAGGCACGCCTGCTGAAACCTTCATTTCTGAGCAAGGTTTGAAGATACCGATCCCTTTTAGGTCCGGCCACACGAAAGCTGAAACTTGCAGAACCGGCATTTTTTAAAGGTCCCTTTCCTACCTCTCTCCAAAAGACAATTTAAGGACACGTCAATTTGGGCAGTGGCATTGTCAGGGCAGGACTCTGGGGCAAATGTCCAAGCCCCGCTCGGCAGAATGAGCAGAAGAGCTAATAAATATAGCAGAGCTGGCTCATCACATTCTGCAGTAAGTGAAGTAATGCACATTACCATCTAAATGGTGTGGGGGCTGTAAGAGAGTATAAAATCACCTGACTGTTGTATTTCCTGACTTTGATGCCTACCTGGGACAACCAAACAAAGTGAACAGAACTTCTACATGAGCTTCATGGCAGGTAGGATACCCTTGCTTACCGGGCAGGAAACAGGCAAAGTGGTGGGGAGATTGGTTTCACCAGCACATATGCACTACACCGATCAGGCAATCCCAGCAGATGCATTTACACTTAACGGAACACACCACCACCTCTGCCCTCCCCATCTGCCTCCCAGTAAGCAACAGTGACCTACACACCAAGACACTTTTTGGCCTTTCTGTATTTTGAGAGGCTGCCCCTGGTAAATTGAAATAGTTGGAGCGTATCTACTTTGTTTTGCGAGTCCCAAGCAGGTGACAATATCAGGAAATTGGCTCTCCTCCTACGTTCCTGGTGAGAGGTCCATGCAGCTTGATGGGCCAGGCATTTTGCAAAACTGAATGGGGGAAAGTAGCTTCCCAGGGCAACTGCTGAACCATAGTTTGATTCACTCAACCAATTCTATTCATGGGGATTAACTCTGCATGTTTTCACACAATTCAAAATTAAGTCATGCCAAGGTGTCAGGTATGCTCTTGATTCCAAAGCAAGTCTGAGTCATTCAGAAGATACAAGGGTTGCCAATTTTTCAACTGGCCACTATAACTTTGCCATTCAGAAAAGTGCTCAGTATGCAAGGATTAGCCCATGATTATCTTTCATTGCATGGATTTAAATACTATCACCTGCTAATTCCTGCATACTAAGCTGCTATTAAAGGCTGAGCTATGTGAACAAGTCGAAAAGTTGGCAACCTTAGAAATCATAGTTCCTTGTGGTTCATACACTGTGCACAGTGTATGAACTGCAATCCCCTGGAGCCAATTTTGTGGATGGAAGAGTTCTCAGGGTTGTAAACAGCTGGATGGAGAGTTCTGAAGGCATCATGCAAAAACAAACAACTTCCATCATCCATTATGTGCCATTTAACAGGGTTACTTACTGCATAACTAAAAATAAATCACATAACTAAAAATAGGATCATATATAGATGAATGGGGCAGTTGCTGTAGAGCTGGACTAGCTGGGGCCACTCGCATGTGTGTGTGAATGGGGGGAAAGGACCAGCCAGTTTCCTACAAGAGTCTGCCCAAAGCCTATAGAAACCCACCAGCAGCACTCGAATGCAATAGCCCTGTCTCCTACTGTTGTTCCCCATTGACTGCTATGAAGAGGCATAGTGGCTCTAATCGCAGAGGTAGCGTAATTACCATGATTGCAACTGACCATTCTGTCCTTAATTTATTTTAAAGCTCTAAGTAGGTAGCCAGCATCACCACATTTTGCGGTAGCAAATTTCATCGCTTTAACTACACATTGTGTAAAGAAGTACATCCTTTTATCTGCCCTGAATCTGCCCCAAACCTAAAGTGTTTGCCAAAAGGCTGGGGGGGGGGATTTCATTTTATGGCAACTCAGCGTGTTCCAGCCAATTTTGGTTTAAAAGCCTCCTTCAGGGGGCTACAAAAAATAAAGTCCATAAATCACAGATACACAGCAATTAAAAACAAACAGCATTACTGACTGATTTCATCAAGCCGTAACTGTACTTAGATTAAAAAGCAGCCTGTAGAGATCTTTTTAAAATGTATCTTCCATTAAACTGAAGACCGAAATTAAAAACCAGCAGATTATATGTTTTTGATGGCATTAGTCATGGTGAGTTTATTTATACACCACATTTACTCCAAATACCATTTGGACTCAAAGCAGTGCACAGGGGGGAAACCCACTTAAATGCAATTGTATGACGATCATAATATATAATAAATATGATAATATCATTGCAGCACTCACAACTGGACAACCAACATTTCGTAATGTGTGTGTTTGAGTGTGCGTGAGAGCATTATGAGAGCATTATGTTGACCACTATGTTCGTTAACAGTTAGGTCCCCAACCCTGGTTCTGTGTGAGAGAGTGAGAAACTTCTCCACACCCGCTTTCTCTGAACTAGGAATGGGGGAGAGTGGGGTCCTTCCAAATGTTGTGGAACTACAACTCGCATCAGCCACAGCCAGCATGACCAATAGCACAGAAAGATGGAAGCTCTATTCCAGCAATATTTTGAGGGCTGCAGCTTCTCCATTCCTGCTGTACTATAGGATGCATGATTTTATAAGCATCCATCTTTCCCCCTTACTCATCTCCTCCACCCTCCAGGTTTAAAAAGCCCCAAATGTTGTACCAGTCCCTCCTCTGGGTGACAATACACGGCTCAGGACAGTAATGTGCTCCTATATGCCGTTACGCGTATGAATGAGCTGGCTGATGGGCCACTCTAAGTGAGGCCTTCAGATCCGTGCAGCGGATATCTGTAAAGCCGTGTTTCATTAATGCGTTGTCTTGCAAAGGTTCTGCGGAGGTGGAATAAGATAATCAGGGTAGATCTTTTTACACAGCACAGAAGATTAGTACAAGGTTATAACCTTGTGATAAACGTTTGTGGGCAGCAGATGCTTCTGTTGATTACGTTTCTACTCTAATTATCGAAGGAAGAGCCCCTCTCCCATTGTGATAGTTGTGGTGGTGATTAACTCATACAGAATCACATCCTCTCCTCCCTCCCCCCCAACCGCCACCCCACAAAGTCACACCTTATTTTTCCCTGCAGCTTTAACTTGTTAGATCACATTTTTATAATATGCACTGAACCATGATGTTGTCGGAAAACCTCAGGAGATTCCTAGTCAGTGTTGTGTACTGAAAGCAGAAAAGGGGGTGTGGGGTGATGACCATTAAAATCCTACCTGTGTGAATTGCGGCACAGCAGTTTGCAGACATATGGAGAGAATATTTCCCTTGAGCTGATTTAGGCTGGGACATGTTCATAAAACGCATTTGCAGTTTATCCACTGCAGTGTTTTGGTTTTTTTTTAAAATCAGAAAATGCCAATGAGTTGTATCACAAACTAAAGATCTCCATCCTACCCAAGAAGACAATGTATTTTTGGTCCACGTCCAGTCTTGATACCCCCACCTCAAATTTGCAGTGCTTCTGTGTGTGAGAGAGGACAAAAAGAATCTTGTGGAACCTTAAATTAATCTATTTGTTATAGTGTAAGCTTTGTGATTATCAGAAGATTCATGAAGTGAGATCTTCAGTGAGGCAAGCCGCTTCATACTGAGTCAGACCATTGCTCCATCTAGCGCAATATTGTTTACACTGACTGGCAACAGCTCTCCAGGGTTTCAGGCAGGAGTATTGTCCAACCCTACCTGAAACTGCCGGGGATCAAACTAGGGACTTTCGGCATGCCAGGCCCTTCTGCTTTCTGTTCTTGTAATGTGTTCCAATGGATGAATTTTCTTTTAAATTTCGTTTAGCAAAATAGCTTACATGAGTTTAATACTTTTATTAAAAATAACCAAAAAACCAAAAAACTTTAAAAGCAGCAGACAACACTATTAAAAAAATACTTAAAATCAACTGTTTTAGAAACAAATATGAACAATAAAATTATATGCCTGGCTTAGTTGGACAGCTCAGTTGGTTAAAGCATGGTGCTGATAATTCCAGTGTTGTGGGTTTGAGCCCCGTATGGGACAACTGTATATTCCTGCATTCCAGGGAGTTGGACTAGATTATTCTCAGGGTCCCTTCCAACTATTCAATTCTCTGATTCTATGATTCAGCTGGCCTAAACAACAACAGAAAACAATGCAATGAAGATGCCTGCCTAATATTAACATTAATTATACATTGAACAAGGTAATCGTGGCACGGAAATCATTTCACTATGGTGTGATCCTAAAAAGTTGTGGGTTGCATGTGAATGATGCAATAATAAGGTTCAGGGCCAGCTGCTTTTCTGGGAGGGTGTCAATCCCGTTAAAAAGGCCCATGGGCACCCAGTTGCATGGTCCAAAAAAAAGTACTGCATTATTCACAAAGAGCCAGTGGTTATGCTGAATTCTTCTCCAGAGAAGCAGTGTTCATATCACTACAATCTCTGTTTAAAGGGACAAGGCAGAAAATGACGGGGAGAGACTTCAGATTATATTTGCGAAGAATCAGAGTAGACTATACTGGCTCAGAGCAGAATGAAGTTGGTGGGCAGCACCTCAACATTTGCCCCAATGGACCAGTCCCCACTGGCATCCTTCATGAAAGAGAGAGAATGCCACAAGTATTTAGGCACATAGCTCTTTATTACTCTTCAGCCCATCAATTCTGCCGTACCCGTACCCTTCTTTTAATTTGCAATCCATCATTTGTAAAGATTATCGGCCTTGCCCTGGATTTGCTTCTTGCTGCTCATGTCTTAGACTGATATGTTGGTTAAACAGTTTTTACAAAACGATTTGTCTTCATCTGGCTTTGGACAGATCGCCATGCGTTCTACAACGGCAAAACCCTTCAAGGACCAAAATTACTTCGAACTCAAGCGGCAGTGCCTTGAAGAAGGCAAGCTCTTTGAAGACCCTGAATTTCCAGCTTGCGATGCATCTCTCTTCTACAACACTCCTCCACAGGGGAGAGTGGAATGGAAACGCCCACAGGTATTTGTGAAGTACCTATTCTACTTGAGTCTGATTATCTCTATTGTTTGGCTGAATTCTCACCTCTTAATGGCCTGGCTTTGGCATAATGTATCTCAGTTTATTGAGACAAGCTGTGCCCAAGCCTTGTTTACCACCTCTTCCTTGCTCCCTCTTGGTGTGCACCAGATTTCCTGGGTTAACCAACAGTTGTCCCCTGTTATGTCTGAACCAGGAATCTATGGTTACCAGGATCACGTTGGGTGAAATTGCATTCAGATATAAGTTTCCCCAATCCCAGTAGCCTCAGTTTCCCAGTTCTAATGAAGCAGGAATCCATGATTAATTAACCCATGAAGTCTTCAACTGTGGCATGCTGTGACAGGAGGAGGAAAGAGAGGGACTGTGTGGACAAGGCTTGGGCATATTGTGGCTTAATAGGATGAGATATGTTAGATCTGCACAGGGCCAATAAATGTTTGTTCTTCTTTTCCAAGAGGTGGAAGAGAGTATGGATTAATTCAAGCCAGATTTGAGTCAGGAACAGTTTTTCATGATTGGAGTCACTGCAGGGATATGTTAGGTGCTGGTAAAGGAGGGCTGATTTTGACCATGTGCAGAGGGCCTTTTATTGTTCTCCACCAGGACCTGACCTGAGACACTAGCCTTGGGGATGCCTGTATAAAACTATCTACTCAACAATCCTCAGCTGAAACAAATAATAAAAATGTTTCATCTTCATTTTTAAAGTTGGCATCATTGACCTGCATGGCCAATGTTGCTTTAATAGTGTGTGGGGTTGTTTTTGTTTGAGAGCGGG
Source organism: Podarcis liolepis (assembly GCF_965112155.1). Lineage (NCBI taxonomy): Eukaryota > Metazoa > Chordata > Lepidosauria > Squamata > Lacertidae > Podarcis > Podarcis liolepis. The sequence goes on along the minus strand of NC_139570.1, from coordinate 26,241,834 downwards.
GAGTTATTCATGGGGAAATTATATCAGGATTCAGCAAATCAGTACGATTCAATTAATTATCTTAAATGATTGAGATACATCATGTGTGCAAATTGTGCCCCCTGTGATTGCACAACTTCCTCCTCCAGGAAACAAATGATGTAGCCCTAATCTTGAAAATGTTTAAGGGAAAAAGCTTTAGATATTTTTTATTTCTGTCCACTTTTAAATGCTGAAGCTTTTTATTAAATGCTTTTATTCATTGCCCTTGTATTAATTACTGCCGCTCAATTTTTAGAGGGTATGTTTGTTTTAACTGGATAATTTATTATTACTACTGCTTCCGTCACCCTAGAAGGGCAATTGTGCTGTAATCCAAAGGCAAGGCTCAATGGCATAGTGCCTATACATGCAATGGTGCCCTTGATGGCTACCCCTGGTATCTACAAAGCCTCCGAGCCACCCCTACACTGCCCCATTAAGCATTAAGTTGTGGAGATGGTTACATCCCCCCCTTATTAAAAGGCAAGGGGGCAGCAGTGGGGTGCTGTAGGTGGGCTTTTCTGAGTGCACTGATTTCTTATTTAGAATTGACTAGGTGAGAGCCTAAAGCGAAACACCTTACTTGTTTTATATTTAAAGTTTTATTTCTCTTGTCGCTTCCAAAGTTGTTTGCTTTAGTCACATTTGTTTGTATTTATGACTCTTAGTTGTAACAAACCACAATATAGCCAATTATTGGTAATATTGATTGTCTTATAAATTAGTTACTGTACATCTGTGGTAGTTGAAGGTTTTTGCATATTTTGGAGGTATCTATATATAAACAATTTATACTATGAAATTCCTTTACCCTTGTATTTTCGGTAGTAAGAATGCCTAAAAATATTTTTCATGCAATATTCTTTTTTTTTTAGCTACAAGATTAGATCAGAACATATATTTATTTTTGCATACATTTATCTTTTGAATAAATGTGCAATTACTGTTTTGAATTTTATTGTGTCCTTCATGGGTTGTGCAAGCCGCTGTTCTGAATAATGCTTTTTATAGCGTAGCGGCTGCTTGGGATGAGTTTATAGAACCAAGTGGGACAGTGTCCTGAAAAAGTTGGGGAACCACTAGCATAGATCATGGACTGATCCCAGTATATTTTGATGTAGGTGAAATACAATTTCACACACAGCTTAAAATTGGGCCGTGTTTCAGAATTCAAATTAAAAACTATTTTCACATATTCCTTTTTGAAACTTCAAACCACAAACCAAGCAGCGAATTTCGAGTCAGAGTCCAAGCTGTAGCGATGTTGCTGATGTTAATAATGTATTGGTTTGTTAAGCCAATCTGGTTTGACAAGACAAAATCAGGGATTGCACGACTCTCTTTTATCACGGACCAAAACTGTATTTAAACTTGGATGTAAAATGACATTGATTTCAATTCCGATCTGTATTTGTTTCCATTCTGCCGCTCTTATCATTTTGGCTCAGCTCTAGTTTGACATTTATTTATTTATATTTATTTAATAGAATTAATATGCTACTTAACATGTTATTTACTTGTAAGTGGTTTGCATAACATATACTCTAATTACTGGTACAATCAGATGTTAAATACAAGGTCACTTAAAAAATGCATATAAATAAAACCAGCACTTAAAAAAAAGCACATTCTAAAATAATATTGCATGTGAAATTTACATAACTTGCTTAAACAACTTTTTCTTTAGCAGAAGCTGAAAACAAAGAGCAGCGTCCTAATATTTCTGATAAGGGGAACATTTTTGCACTTATTTAGCAAATGTCTTTGACTGCGCAGGATGGATGTTGTTAAAACAGTCTGCGTGTATTCATTTACTATGATTCTGTTCCCCCTCCTTTTCTCCCAGGCTGCCTTCCTCTCAGTTCCCTCTCAGAACATAGCTGTCAACGTTTCCCTTTTTTTAAGGGAAATTCCCTTATTCCGAATAGGATTCCTCGCAAGAAAAGGGAAAAGTTGACAGCTATGCCTCAGATTCATTATTGGTCTGCATCAGGGCTGTGGCATCTTTCTTAGCTCAAAAGTCACATTGCCTCAAGGGAAGCCTTCTTGGGGCTTCATGCCCAGGGGTGGAGAGGGCCAAAGCCAAAAACGGCAAGGAAACAAACGTACCGTATTTTTCACCGCCCTATAGGACGCACTTTTTCCCCTCCAAAAATGAAGGGGAAATCTGGGTGCGTCCTATGGGGCAAATGCAGGCTTTTGCTGAAGCTTGGAGAGTGAGAGGGGTCGGTGCGCACCGACCCCTCTCGCTCTCCAGGCTTCAGGAAGACATCCGCAGCCTAGGCAGCCCTGCGGGAGGTCCCGCAAGGCTCCCCACACTGCGGATATCAGCCTGCCGCCCAGCGTGAGGGGCGCCCTGAAGCAGAGTGCCCCCTGCGCCAGGCAGACATCCGCAGCGTGGGGAGCCTTGCAGGAGTTCCCCGCAGGGCTCCCCACGCTGCGGATAGCAGCCTCCCGCCCAGTGCGAGGGGCGCCCTGAAGCAGAGCACCCCCCATGCCAGACAGACATCCGCAGCGTGGGGAGCCTTGCAGGAGTTCCCTGCAGGGCTCCCCACACTGCAGATAGCAGCCTGCCGCCCAGCGCGAGGGGCGCCCTGAAGCAGAGCGCCCCCCGCGCCAGGCAGACATCCGCAGCGTGGGGAGCCTTGCAGGAGTTCCCCGCAAGGCTCCCCATGCTGCGGTTAGCAGCCTGCCGCCCAGTGCGAGGGGCGCCCTGAAGCAGAGCGCTCCTCGCGCCGGGCAGACATCGGCCAGCCCCACAAGCTCCGGGGACAGCAGGGAGGCGCAGCGCCGCCATCCCGCTCTTCCTCGACCTGGTTCTGTTTCCCCGACCTGCTTTTGGGGGGGGGAAATAAAGGGAATTTTTTTCCCTTTATTTCCCCCCAAAAAAACTAGGTGCGTCCTATGGGACGGAGCGTCCTATGGGACGGAAAATACGGTAACTCATATCTTTGTACAAACAGACTCATTTCAGCCATGAAAACAAACTAGGGGGAGGGGGGATACATTGATGCAGATACACCAACAATATTTTAATATCGAGAAACGTTATTCGTATCATGACATCAATATACATGTGTGAGTACAACAGTTGCGACCACGCCACCCGCCAGTTCCCTGTTGGCATTTGATGGGAGTAGGTGTGTTTTTAGTGCAGCTAAATGAAAAATTACGTGAAATGTAAGTGTTCCAATGCTGTTTTACATTGTTTTGTTAAGATTTAAAAATACCAAAGGTAAGTTATCCCACTCAGTAATCAGGATTACATGTAAGTGTAAGTAAGTTCAGTGGTTTTATTAATAACTTTTAGTTTTCTGAAAATGTCTGTTGGGACACTTTGATACACTAAGACACAGGGCACATTGATATGTATAAAAGTGCCCCGCTAGTGTACAATAGTGCCCCAATATACAAGTTTACATGGAGTCTCTAAACTGATTTCCTACTCATGAAATTTGAAAAGAAAAAAACCCGTTGTTTACTACATGGCCAAAGTCATTTCTAAATATCTGATTATCAAGTGTTATATCTCCGGGGGAAAACAGGATCTTGTATGTTTGTCTTCCCCATTGTAGAAGATAAGGCAAGCGTTGATTTCAAGGATGTTGTTTTGCAGTTGCCAAAACCAAATTTCTCAAAGGGCGCATCTCGAACATTATCTCTTTAAACTTTTTCTTTTGACTTCAGTGGATATAATGTGCAATAGAAGCTAAACGTTAAGTAATTATCTTATTTTTTATAAGCATTTTGTTTAAATTACTATTTTTTTTACTACCTAACATGAGTTCTTGTACTTTCTAAAGTTTTTCCAAAGTTTTTTTTTATTAAATTGGATAGGATGTTTGAGGAAAGATTAATAAAAGTTTTGATGTTTTGTTAAGAAAACCTGCCATAAAGTCTATATATGTGACTGTTAGTTTTGATACGTAATTTAGATTTTAAGTAACAAATTGTAAGGCTGATTATGATCTCTAGATAAAAATTGGTTTTTTCATTATTATTTTCTAAATAATTACCATTCTCATACAATTTACGTTTTGTATCAAAGTGCCCCATCCACTGTATCAAAGTGCCCTGTAGGTGGGGCAGAATGATACAAAACCCATTTTTTTTACTCAAGTCATTATATTTCCATTATCTTCTAACTTCTTTTGATTGCTATTATAATATTGATTAGTTATGCCGTGCATAAAGCAATTTTTTTTTATTTGACTCATTTTGGTACATAAAATAGGAGATGAAATTTTTCTGCATCAGTCTGCCCCACTTCCCTCTATACACAAACACATACATCTCCACCCACATAAGCAAGAGGCATCACTATCACAGTTCAAGGACAAATTCTAGCCAGGCAAAAGCACTTGAGGAAGATCTGAAGCAGGGCTAGTGAAGAGGGGGATGTGCAGAGAGTCCCAAGACCAGACAGAAAGAAAGATGGAGGGCTGCCTTTGGCCTCAAGGACTTAAACTGACACCCCCCTTTCAAGTGAGTTTCTGAGATGGCTACTGAGAGACTCTTCTTTTTTCTTTGCTTTGATTAAAGTAAAGGTAAAGGGACCCCTGACCATTAGGTCCAGTCGCGGGCGCGCTCATTTCGCTTTATTGGCCGAGGGAGCCGGCATACAGCTTCTGGGTCATGTGGCCAGCATTACTAAGCCGCTTCTGGCAAACCAGAGCAGCGCACGGAAACGCTGTTTACCTTCCCGCCGGAGCAGTACCTATGTATCTACTTACACTTTGACGTGCTTTCAAACTGCTAGGTTGGCAGGAGCAGGGGCCGAGCAACGGGAGCTCACCCTGTCGCGGGGATTCGAACTGCCGACCTTCTGATTGGCAAGTCCTAGGTTCTGTGGTTTAACCCACAGCGCCACCAGAGACAAATTTTTAAATGGGGGGGTTGCTCAGAGGATGTCTTTCATTTCATTTTATTAAAATGCAAAAGGATCTCTCTTGATATAATCATCATCATCTGTATTTTGTTTAGATGTTACTGTGTTAGGATTTTAGTTGCGTGCTGGGTTGTTTATATTCTCATTTAGTTTTGTTATGGCATTCAGGCAAAACATATGATTGTTAAAGCTATCTTGAGAATAGGAACTAGGAAATCAGGGCAAGCAGTCCCCCCACCCAAGATTTCCACTCCTTTGTTTTCCATGCTGTTGTTCTGCTTTGTGTTCTTCTCCTCCTCAATGTGGGCTGAATGAGAACATGCAAGTTTGAATTGGGAGGCAGAGAAATTCAGACAGAGAATGGCAAGGTTTTGAGCTGTGAGTTTGCCTGAAGTAGAAGCAGCTTGGAGTAGGGAGCCTTGGGGACCCATCCTGTTGCTTTTCATGGGGTGGGAATCTTGCAGAACCTGCAGTTCTGCTGTTTACTGTTGGAGGTTGTTTGCTTCCACTATGCTCTGCTTGCATATTTATTATTATTATTATTATTATTAAGTAAATAAATAAATAATTTTATTTATACATCGCCCTCCCCAGCCAAGGCCGGGCTCAGGGCAGCTAACAACCAATAATAAAAACAAGTTGTTTGAAATACAACTTAAAAAACAAGATTAAAATAAAACATTAAAATGCAGCCTCATCACAGGAGGAGAAAGGAAAAAAGAAAGAGGGGGAGGGAATCAAATTGATTCTAAGCCAAAGGCCAGGCAGAACAACTCTGTCTTACAGGCCCTGCAGAAAGAAATCAGATCCCACAGGGCCCTGGTGTCATGAGACAGAGCGTTCCACCAGGCTGGAGCCAGTGTTGAAAAGGCCCTGGCTTTGGTTGAGGCTAATCTGACTTCCTTAGGGCCTGGGACCTCTAGGATGTTGCCATTTATGGACCTTAAGGTCCTCCGTGGGGCATACTGGGAGAGGCGGTCCCGTAGGTACGAGGGTCCTAGGCTGTGTATTGTTGCAGGTTTAGGGGGTCAATCTGAGTCCCTTCCAGTTCTTGGGGTCCTGTATTAAAGACTAATGGAGGATTCTATTGTTGAACTAATCAGACAAGTTCCTTTGTGAGATAACCTGTAGCTGACCACTTAAGTGTTCTTATTGGCATCCCAAAAGAATGAGTTGGGTTGCCAGAGCTACAACCAAGTGATGGTGCCCTTCTGGCTAATGGGTGGATCTTCCAATCTCCTCACCTGGCTGGTACGTAGAAGGACAATAGGCAGAAAGCAGTGTTTGTGAGCTGAGTGAGAAGAGTGGGCAGAAGCTAGAGAGTCAGAGACATGTTTGGGGCTCCCCTGGAAACCTAATGGGGAAGCAAGATCTGTTAGGGTGCTAATGCTGTTAGGCTCAGGTTGTATATATGCATATATAAACCATATGCCCTAAAGGCACCACAGTTTCTGTTGCCCCTCATTCCAAGGAAGCCTGGAACCCCTGGAATCTATCACTGCTCAGAGATTGGGTTGGGGTGTAACATCACTGTATACATAAACTATATTCCAGTGCTCTCTCACACAGAGGAAGCTAAATTCTGTAGGGTTTGACCAAGTCTTCTCATTACTCAAGGAAGTGAACATGTTTTAGAATGAAGAAGCAAAGTGTTCATGTGGCAGGGAGCTTGAAGCAACTTGAACAGAGTACCTGTTTCTAAATGAAGGGCAAGCCTCTGTTGAGGCATTGGAGAGAGTTCAGGAATCTTATTAATATGGATCTCAGGCCAGTTTCCTTTCAACACTGGGAGATACTTGCCAGATTATTATTATTATTAATGTGAACCTGCAGTCTGGGAGAATGGAAACAGCATTTTGCAAATTATGAATCAAATATTGTCATGTTGTTCCAGCCTCTGAATTCTGGAAACATCTTTTTGAACATGGGTGTGTTCCAATTTGAAATGCCTTTCAAGTGCTGGAGTAGAACTGGCTCTCAGTCATTGAATTGCTAAATAGTTTTATGAACGGAAGAGATCTATCTAAAACCTTCTGCCATTCATATCTTTAAAATCATGTTTAGGGAAGTTTTTAATGTTTGATCTTTTACTGTGTTTTTTAAAATCCTGTTGGAAGCTGCCCAGAGCGGCTGGGGAGGCCTGGCCAGATGGGTGGGTATAAGTAATAAGTTGTTGTTGTTGTTGTTGTTGTTGTTGTTGTTGTTGTTATTATTTATTATAATAACCCCAAAATAGACACACATACCTCAGTTGGCATCAACTTGCAGTGACTAAATCAATTGCTAATGAAGTGGTACCTTGGTTTACGAACTTCATTGGTTCCAGAAGTCCGTTCTTAAACCAAAACTGTTCTTAAACTGATGCGCGCTTTCCCTAATGAGTCCTCCTGCCGCTAGTGCCCTTCCACCGTTTGGATTCCATTCTTAGACCGAGGTAAAGTTTTCAAACCAATACACTATTTCCGGTTTTGCGAAGTTTGTAAACCAAATCGTTCTTAAACTGGACTGTTCTTAAACCGAGGTACCACTGTAGATAAAATAACCCTGTTCTGCTCTAAAACTTCTCCCATATCTTCAGAGATAATGTTTGATTCTCAAATGCCATCACTCAAATAAATAGTAATAAATTATTATTATTAGAAAATTAGTAGTATGTGAGATTATTAGCCTCTCACAGAGCAAGTGACACATTTCTATAAAATCTTTTAAAAATACTTTTAATGGTACAATCAGACATGGAAGAGTCCTCTGTCATCATACAACAATATTATTTTCTTCTTCCTCATAACCATCAATCTTCATTGATCCTTAGCTCTATATTGCTGCTATGCTGAAACAGATATTCCAGGTTGCTCTTACACTTGGATAGGCTGTCCCTAGACAGGAAGGTGTTAAACGCATGTGGTGGCTTAAAAATAAACCAGGAAGGTTGGCTTATCTTGCAGAGATGCATATGGCATACAAAAGGAAGCTGTTAAGACACGTTGCCATAGCAACTGCATCTTCAGTGGCAGCAGCAGGCCACAAATATGCAGCTGTAATGTAGTCAAATTGCTAGCTGTGCGTGTGTGCGTGTGTGCATGTGTGTGTGTATGCGGTGTGTGTGTATACATATGCATATATATAAATATATATATATATATATATATATATATATATACACACATGCGTGTGTGTGTGTGTGTGTGTGTATATATATATATATATATATATATATATATATATATATGGGAGGGGGTGTAACAAAGCAATCACAGCCTTACCTCCTACCAAACATAGCTTTAACCTTAGTAGTCTCAATATCATTTAAAGCAAAGAGTACAAAATTGTATGCCAAAATTGTATTTTGTATGTACAAAATTGTATGCCACAAAAAAGAATCTGCATTTTGTGGGAAATAAATAAAATGACTAAAACAAGAGGGAGGAACCTTCAAGCCTAATCCTCAGAACATTCCCCTCTCCAGGCTGTTCACTTCATTGGTCCTGATCATGGCTCTTGCCTGCCTGGATAAAGGCTAGAGAGCTGTGCGAGTGTTTTTGTGTGAGCACATGCTGTATAAAGGTAAAATTCACATTTGTTGCTTTGCCCAGTTTTGCCTCCGGCCTCACCCACTGCTGGCATTTGGCCCTCAGAAGGTTGCCCAGATGGGAATGTGGCCCTCAGAGTTGAAAAGGTCACTGATCTCTGAATTTAAGGCTCCTGTGAATGCAAGGTATGTTCCTGCTCTTCTGACTTCATTCACATCCTTCTATTCAAGCTCAGCTGTGGTCAGCAGCAGAGAAGTACTGACGGAGAAATAGCAGTTTAAAGTACAGTGGTACCTCTGGATACGCACACCTCTGATTGCGTATCCTTCGGGTTACGCACGCGGCAAACCCGGAAGTGACAAAGTTTCAGTACAGAAAGAAGGGAGTCGGGGCAGGCTCTGTTGTGTTGGCTTTTTGGTGTTGTCTTCTGTGTTGTACCCATATTTGCTATTTCTCTTTGTTAAAACAAAAGCAGCAGCAACAACACAACTTCCCAATCTATTCAGACCACTCCCACAGCTTTCTAATCTCAGTCTTCTTGCCCTTTTAGCTCCCATGCCATAGCCAGTGAAGTTGTACAACCTGCTTTCTCTTTTGCATCCCTGCCCAACCCTGACTTCATGCGAATCCAGGATTATGATTTACTACTACAGAGCCTCCCACGGAGACTGTGTGATGAAAGCCTTACCCATTTATATGTACAAAAAGGTAAAGGACCCCTGACAGTTGAGTCCAGTCACGAACAACTATGGGGTTGCGGCGCTCATCTCGCTTTACTGGCCACAGACAGTTTTTCGGGTCATGTGGCCAG